>NC_069662.1:33899375-34212500 GCF_027244095.1 Hemicordylus capensis | reverse complement strand
ACCGCTGTTATTTTGGCCTGCCAGCTGGTTGGCCAGCCATCTACCATCGCCATTTTTCCCCCTGTCCCCGTTGCTATCTAGGCAGCTGTTCGCGAACTCTTGTGAGAGCAGCCACACATGGGATTAGCGATGGGTACGCTTAAGAGAAAGATAGATAGATAGAGAGAGAGAGAGAGAGAGAGAGAGTTAGTCACAATAACATTAGACATGCATAAATCTATTAAAAGTGGTGCATATAAAGCATAAAATTCATCTTTTAAAAATTCAGAATAATTGTGGATCACACATACCAAATCTGAGCTGCATTGGTTACCAATACGTTTCTGGGCTCTGTTGAAGATGTTAGTTAGAGATGTGCCAAACCAATTTGAGTCTAACTGGTTAGGCCACAAACCGGGCTGGTTCGATCGCAAGCTGGACCAGCCCTCTTGAAGGCCGGCCCCTTATCAAACCAGATCAAGCCCAGATGGAATTGGACCAGTTCAACCTGGTTTGGCAGTTTGAGCGGGGTGGGGAATCCTTTAAAAGAATCCTAGGGAGCAACGAAAGCAGTGGTTACCTTTTAAAATAGATGTAAATAGTGCCAGATTTGTTAGTGACCTGGCCTCCGCGTGCGCTAACTGGAGACATGCCTCCTGACTTGCACTGGCTGAGGGGAGCTTTGCCGTGCTGCCAGATCACTATTTACATCTACTTTAAAAGGTAACCACTGCCCTTGCTGCCCCCTAGGACCCTTTTTAAGGATTCCCCCACCCCCTCAAACTGGAATAAACCAGTTCAATGTTTCAACTGAACTGGGGCCTGTTTGGTTCGAACCAGTTCACGGACTGACGGCCCAGTTCGAATTTGGCTACAATTCAAACTGAACTGCAAGTATCAGTTTCACACACATCTGCTACTGATTTTTAAAACCCCGAATGAACTGAGATCAGGTTACCTGAAGGGCTGCCTCTCCCCATCCATATGAGCCTGCCCACACCCTGAGATTGGTTTTGGATAGCCTGCTCTTGGGCCCACGACTAACTGAACTCATGGAAGATCAAGACCTTGCTTTTCTGGAAGACATTCCATGTTGTAAAGTTGAGCTTTTACTATGGCTGGGTTCACACGTTATACCAAACCAGAATTAAATGTGACTGAGGTTTCAGTTTGTAACTCCAAAGGACACCGTAGACATTTGCCAAACCGTGGCCTACCAAACTCCAGTTCCGGGAAAGGAGATCCCCTCCCTGCTACTCGGGCTCTGGGGCAGATCGTAGCGAACTCCACAGCCAGAATGTGGGCAAAGCATTGGCATGTCTGTGGAGTGGCCACAATTTGGAAGGGGGTGTGCTGCCTTTGGCATTAGTGTCCTTTAAATGCCCTTTCCTGGCAGCGCTTCTTCTGCAAGCAATGGCACCGTCCTTACTCCCCAGCAGCCCCATACGCTGATGGTCCTACACAAGCATACATTCTTGAGGGGTTTGGGGTCCAGGTTTTTTTTAAACAACATATTCTGCTTTAATTAAGGGAGGGGAAGAGAACATTGAGATTTCCTAGGAGGGGATGTGTAGATAAGGGAGAACAAAGGAGGTGGGGGTGGGGGTGGTGTCTGTCCCACCACCACCAATACCAATAAATATTTATATACCACTTTTCACAAAAGTTTTCAAAACAGTTTACATAGACAAACAAACAAACAAACAAACAAGATGGATCCCTGTCCCTGAAAGGCTCATGAGCTAAAAAGAAACATAAGATAGACACCAGCTACAGTCACTGGAGGTACTGTGCTGGGGGTTGGATAGGGCCAGTTACTCTTCCCCTGCTCAATAAAGAGAATCACCAAGTTAAAAAGGTGCCTCTTTGTCCAGTTAGCAGGGGTCCATAACCTGGGAAGGTGTTGTGAGGGGCAACCCTGGCAAAGCAGTCCATGCAGACCCAACTTAAAAATCCTGCTTTCTGGCATCTTGCTGCCGAGTGTGCTAGCTCTCTCATGAGAGGGCCAGTCTTCTAGGGAAGGCTATGCCCATGTAAGGGCACTGCCTGACCCACAAACTTCGAGCTCATGAGTGGAGCCAGCCCACCCCCCCCCAAGGG
Source organism: Hemicordylus capensis (assembly GCF_027244095.1). Lineage (NCBI taxonomy): Eukaryota > Metazoa > Chordata > Lepidosauria > Squamata > Cordylidae > Hemicordylus > Hemicordylus capensis. The sequence goes on along the minus strand of NC_069662.1, from coordinate 34,210,421 downwards.
GCCTCCATTTGTGAGGGGACCACAACTCTCAATGGTAAAAAATAGGACAGATTCTTCACAACCTTCCCCCACCCAACAATCTTTCTGAAGACTTGCATACACCCAGAGGTGATTTTGATGCCCCATGTGGCATAGTCTGGTTGCGTGCGTGCATACATGCGTGGATGGTGGCAGCGGCACTGGGATGGACCTTTAAACCCATCTGGGACTCCCAGGTCTGGTCTGGTCTGGTCTGGCATCATGCCATATGCAGATCTGCAAGTGCTGGGAATCACAGGAGATGGGAGGCCCTGTACCCCCACCAACCCCAGGACAGTGGGTTCATCATTTCAGGGTGCAGGCAAGGGTGGATGGGCTGTCAGGGGGCATGTTTCTGCAGCAGCTTGGCTGCAGTCCTGAAGATGAGAAAATCACTTTCCAGGGTACCCCTCCCCATGGCTCCCCTTGAGAGCCCCCATGGCCTGACATTCTCGCGAGGCCAGTGTCAGTGGGAGAAGGGGATGTTTTACTATCTGGCATCAGTTGTGATTTGTCTCGACAATCCGCTCTGAAGGTCCTTCTTCTGAGTTGTGTGTGGGTGTCCCTGTGGCCTTTCGCTCTCATGACTGAGCAGGGTGCCTCAGGTCAGGAGGCCATAACTTTGCAGAAGAAGTGCAGCTTCCCACTACTGACCCTGGTGACCAGCCTTGATCATGAGGAAGCCTGGGGAGTAAGAACCCACAGAAGGGGAAGGGACTGAGCCCCACTTTCCCGTGAAAAGAACTTGGCTGCTTGGGATCGCTTGCTGGGGGCTGCCTTTCAAAGCCTTCCAAGAGCACCCCACCCCCACAAGCATTTGCATGGATGGTGGAGATTCCTGGTTCAGGCACAGACCTTTAAATCCATTCAAAGTTCCTGCGACTGGTCTGGCATAGCACCATATACAGATCTCCCAGCACGGGGATTAGTGGGAGAGGGGAGCCCCAGTTTCCAGCTGCTCCAGGTCAGCAGGGTCATCCTTGGGGTTGCAGGAAAGGGTGCACATGTCCACGTGGACGGATGGGGTTACCGCTCTGAGAGGTACTTGGCCACAGTCACCAGAAGCAGGACAGCAATCATGGAGGTACCCATCCCCGTGGCTTTCCTCCACATGGCAACCTGGCTCCATTTAGAGCCCCACTGGCCTGTCACTCTCGTAAGAGAGCGGTCTGCGGGAGAAGGGGATGTTTTGTCACCACACATGAATAGATATGGTGCTCGACCTTCCTTTCGCCTTCTCTTGGATGGTTGTTCTCATGCGTTGTGTGTTGGGGTCCCCAAGGCCTGGCACTCTCCTGAGCAAGTGTGGTCCACCCTGGGCCCCTGTTGACAGGCCCTGCTCATGAGTAAGCCTAGGAAGTGAATATCCCTCCCCCCACCTGGGAAGGGGCTGCCCCCCCTTTCCCCCCCTTTCTGTGAGAAAAACAGAACTTGGCTGCCCCACGATACCTGCTTGTGGCAGCCTCTTAAACCCAGACAGGAGCAACCCCCAACTATTTGCTCCCCACCCGGAGAGGAGATGCCCTGCTCATGTTGGTTATTCCTGTTATGAGGGAGCCATTTATCAGGGCGTGGCCATGTGTGCGGATGAGAGAGACACTGGATTCGGGCATGGACCTTTAAACTTGTTCAAAATTCCTGGTCCCGGTCCGGTGTGACGCTGTATGCAGATCTTCCAGTGTGGGGATTCCCGGGAGAAGGGAGCCCTGGTTTCCAGCAGCCCTGGGAGGGTCTGCACTGCCACCTCTATGATTGTTTTAAAAAACGGCCACTATATTGCTACTGCTTTTTGTTTATATTTTAATTCTATTTTAAACAGACTATTATGATATTTGTAAGCATTTTTTGTAAGCTGGTTTGTAGTATTTCTACAAAAAGAAGAATATGTTACTGAAACTAATTCCTCAGCATAGCATAGTGATTAGAGTGTTGGACTAGGACTGGAAAGATCCGGGTTCGAGTCCTCATTCAACCATGAAACTCACTGGGTGACTCTGGGCCAGTCATGCATCTCTCAGCCTAACCTACCTCACAGGGTTGCTGTGAGGATAAAAATAACCATGTGCACTGCTCTGAGCTCCTTGGAGGAAGAGCAGGATATAAGTGTAATACTACTAATAATAATAAATTAATAAATGCCCTTGTGACTTGGGGCGAGTAGAAACAACAGAACACATACTCCTTCAGTGCTCGTATTACAGGGATATTCACTCTACCTTCATTCTACCGTTATTACATAAGTAACCAGATCACATGGACCAATTTTACACCGCTCTAGTGCTTTCTGATAACAACCCCACCACCACTTACAGTATTGCCACTTCTGATTTTTATAGTCTTTTATAGTTGTTATGATTCCATAAATCATATGCTTGTATTGTGTCACCTCTAGGCTTCTAGAATGCCAGTTACTATGTTTTATGCTCTTATTGCTCTTATGCTGATCTGAGACTGAAATAAAAGTGATTGATTGCTCCCCACTAAAACTAAAATAAATAAATACAAGTTTGAATAGTTACTTTGCTGGTTTTGGTTAAAAGTGCACAAGATATCACGTTGCAGATCAAAATCAGCTTTAGAAGAAGCTGGTTATCAGAATTAAAGAGTTCACAATTTAAAAAAATTACTCCGGTGTTTGGTTCATCACAGGTTCCTCTTTATCACTTCTCAGATTTGGATTGGAATATCAGATGTTTCAGATTCTTCCTGTCCTGTTTATTCTCTGCTTTGCATCTGGCAACTCTGCATGCAAGGAGGAGAGATAACCAAGAGGAACAGGGTAGCTTTATAAAGAGAGGAGTTGGTGGCCTGAATCTACAGCTGGTGAAGAAGCATTTTTCAGCAGAGAGACGGGCTGGTTTCCTTCTCACCAGGGTATGTACAGAGAGTAATTCCTGCTTTGCCCCTATTAGTCGAAGAGCCTGTAGGGTTGATCAGTACAACTTAAGTGACTAAATGGGGTAGTGTTTTTTTTAATTGCCTATGGCCCTAGTAGAATTATTAGCCTTTGATAATGAGTTATGAGTAGCTTTCACACCCCCCCAACCAGATTGTATAAAGAATAGCTTAAAATTGCATAATAAGCAGCAGTGGCCATATGGTGGCCAAACAACTTTACTAACCCAACATTTTCCGGCTGAAATAATAGGCTAAAAATGACAAGGAAAGATTTCCCATGGCAATACTTCTTTTATTAGAAATCTGGAAGCATTAATCTATAGGAAACACTCAAAGATCATAATATTTCTGTAGAATTTTGTAAGAGATTGTAAAGTCTGCAAGTTCAGTTCTTTTAACTAATCATAAAAATCATTGTCATCATCTGTCTCAAGGGCTGATTCAAAGTTATTGTCATCTTTATTATATCAGCTGGGTTGTCACATTGCTCTACGTGGTATATTGTCAAACCATACTTCATACAAAAACATGTGAGCAGAGCACAAGACTGGCATACCTGCCAACACGTCCCTATTTTCCCATTCACCTGACTGGGAAAATAGGGACATGTTGGCAGGTATGGACTGATTGCTCCTGCAGGGCAACAGTTCAAGAACTGAATCAGGGGCTGGTTTCCTGGCTGTCCACTGAATAGGAAACACCTCTGCCATCTTTCCTCCATAGCTGTCTGGACTGAGAATTTCTGGAAACTAGGACAGGCAGTTTTTCCAGATAAAGTTTTGTCAGTTGATATGGTAAATATGCTGCTGTAGGGAGTCAAGAGAAGATGACAGTGAGGCTATTCTCACGATGGGGGAAACCCGGGCTTGAGGAGCCCAGTCTGGTTTCCCTCCCCGGTGGTTCTTGGGTGGCTAATAGCCCGCTAAAGTAGCCCTGCCCTTAAATGGGGTTAGTGGAGTGAGTGCTCTGCTAACCCCGTTTTCTCGATTGTGAGTCGCCACAGCGTGGCTACCCGTGAGGAGACCCACACTGGGAGCCTCAAACAAGCCTCCCAGTCTCGTGGGTCACCCCAGGATGTCCCGTGCACTCATGCGGGGCGTCCTGGGACTTCCAGGGGCCGAGTGGCCCCCGATCCTTGCAGCCCCTATCGACTTGGTGACGGAGCTAGTATTTGTGTGAGCAGCCAATCCGTCCGCCCAGCGTTAGGGCTCTTCACCTTGCTTGTGTGGAGAGCCGCAGTGGATGTGTTTCTGCTACACCCTTTTTTTGCCCAGAAGATTATGTAGTGGAACTCATTTATGTCTACAGTGTTCCTAGAGCCATACAAACAACATGTGAAATGGTCAAGATGTCAAAAGAGTTCTGATGGTATATTGACTGTCTCGATTTGTCTGAAATGTCAAATTTCAGATGACATTTGTCTGTGCAAATGTCATCTGAAATTCTGGGCTAGCCTATGCAAGTCTATGGAGCTATTCTCACGATCACAAAAATTGGACTAGGAAAATCCTAGCCTGATTTGTGTGATCGTAAGAACCACTGGGCTCGCAGCAAGCCCGGTGGTTCTGGAGCGACTGTAGCCCGCCCCTTAGTGATTCCTGTAGCCCGCCCCTTAGCGAGCGCTCCGGAAACCCGGGCTATCTGCTTGTGAGTCTCCGTGGTGCGGCTCCGGGCTGCGGCTACTCATGAGCTGACCCCCGGCCGGGAGGCTTAAAAGCAGCCTTCCCGCTCGGGGGTCTGACCAGTATGCCCTGCGCGCTTGCGCAGGGCATACTGGGGCTTCTGGGGGCCGTGCGGCCCCCGAGCTCCCCAGTCCCCACCGGCTCCGTCTCGGAGCTGGCCATCGTGTGGGCGGCCAATCTGGCTGCCCAGGGCTCCCTGCCCGTTTGTGAGCGGGGAGAGCGGGCTTAGCCCGCTCTTCCCGCTCAGCGCCCTAAATCGGGTCTCACTGATTGTGAGACCCGGTCCTAAGTGTAGAAAGTTTGCCACAACCAGCAAGGGAAGTGTGTTGCAGCCTGTGAAGGCATGTAAGCCAGGAAGTGCCTTACAAACATCATCTCCTATAGCACAAGCAATGCATCTAATGTCAGTGTGTCTAGACTGTGGTAATCCATGCTTCGGAAACATAGGTGCAGATATCCTTTGACACTGAGCAATACTTAGGACCATGACATCTGTGTCCTCACAAACAATAGTGATTGCCTTGTAGTACATGCTCTATCAGGAAGTACAATGCCCTTGTCAGCAATTGCAGACCATTTCTGAACAGCTAGAGCAGGACCAATTTCCTTAAGTTTTGGTTAAGACACAGAGACCAAATTGGTTCAATATTTGTATCAACTGCGCATTCTCTGTCAACGACTTCACAGGTATGGGTAAAAACCTTCACTTTTATGACTATTGTGGTTTTAATAATAGTAAGGGCTTGAGGTAGATGACGACAATGATTTTTATGATTAGCTAAAAGAGCTTTACGTGCAAACTTTGCAGCTTTCTACAAAATTCTACAGAAGTATTATGATTTCTGAGTGTTTTCTGTAGATTAATGCTTCTGAAATACTAATAAAATATGAAGTATTGCCACGGGAAAACTTTCCTTTCCTTTTTTAGCTGCCTGTCTGTTACGTCAGATGGAAAATGTTGGATTTGTAAGGTTGTTTGGCCACCATATGGTCACTATTGCTTCTTATGTATATTAGGGCTATTTATTACACAGCAAGCTACTCATTATATTTACTTTTTGGAGCAAACCCTGAGATTAATTTTTCAATGGCTAAGTTCTGTACAGCTGCTTGTAAGTCAGATCTGTTGATTCCAGTTCTGGTGCTTGATTTTAAAAAAAAAACCTTCTTTACATTAGTCATATATTGGATGCATATGTTATGTTGTGTTTATTTCTTTATTTACTCCCTCCTCCTTTGGTCATGAACTGTAATAAAGCTACAACTATTGCTACTCATTATCAAAGGTCATCTAATAATTCTATTAGGGTCATAAGCAATCAAAAAAACTGCTACTCTATTTATTCACTCAAATTGCACCGATCGACCCATTTTTAGACCCTGACCCATAGACTGTATAGAGCAATTTATTAGAGGTGTTTTTATCTGAAGGGTCTTTTTGGCCACTATTTCCACTTACAGGAACGGTGGTGGGAAAGAGCTGGAAGTGGTTCTGGAGTCGTCTTACTGTTCTGCCATTATGTCCAGAGGAGAGGGTTTTTGGAAAAGTTAAACTCTTTCCTAATTCTGAAAATCCAGAAGAGTGAGATTTAAGTATCTCTCTAATGGTGGACATCCTAAAAACAATATATATTTTTTAATGTCTTGCTTTAGAGACTACCAGGAGATGAAGCACTTCTCTTTATTTATCAGATATACATATCTTTTCTTCAAGGAGTGCCTCAATGCACATTTGACTGAAAATGGTTCTCTATTACTTTAAGAGCATTCCAAAGTGACTTTATGTTAGAGTCTAAAAGGTTTTTCCAGTGGCTGATATGACAAGGAAAACCACTCAAAGCAGCCCCATTGAAATTTAAAAGGATGTTACACATTGCCTAACTGTCCTTTTAATTTCAATGGGATTACTCTGGGTAATTTCCCTCATCATGCCAGCCAATGTCACTTTGGAAATGCCCTCTGATCAAGTCAGTTGGCTCCTAAATGCAGTTTTAGTGGGAGACCCTCTGTTCTCATGTGACAATTACTCATTTCCCAGACATAAATGGCATCTCTCTTGACAGATGTTCAAATGTTGTTCCGGCTGCAGCCTGCTGTGTGTGGCTCTCCTGCTCTGCTTGGGGAGTGGGGTCTTTGGGACCATAGACCCAGGAAATCTGAAGAAAGTGATCGACTACATCAGAAAGTAAGTGACTGGTTGGATATTTTGATGCTTTTCATTGCAAGGGTCCCACATACTTAGGGAACCTCATCAAACACATCCATGGGTCTACAACAGGGCTGTTCAAATTTGTCCCTCCTACAGAAGTTGGCCTACACCTCCCACCATCCCTGGCTATTGGCCACTGTGGCAGGGGATTATGGAAGTTGTAGTCCAAAAACTAGCCACCTAATGGTGCAGTGGGGAAATGACTTGACTAGTAAGGCAGAGGTTGCTGGTTTGACTCCGCGCTGGTATGTTTCCTAGACTATGGGAAACACCTATATCAGGCAGCCATGACATAGGAAGATGTTGAAAGGCATCATCTCACACTGTGTGGGAGGAGGCAATGGTAAACCCTTCCTGTATTCTACCAAAGACAACCACAGGGCTCTGTGGTCACCAGGAGTAAACTCTGACTCAATGGCACACTTTACCTTTACTTTTAGTCCAAAAACAGCTGGGGGACCAATATTGAGCAGGCCTGGTCTACAAACACCACCAGCTAAAGGTATTTTGGCTTGATAAAGCATTTGGTGGAAAACAAGTTTGCTGCACTAACCTTTTGATTCTTTCCTAAAACTCAAGGATGCCCACAATGGGACTGAAAATAAATAAATCTCCGATATGCAAATGGGATAAAGTTTAGGATCAAAATACTTCAGTTTAAGAGAAGAGTTAAGGCAGTTAAAAGTTCACTCACACACCAAAAAGCCTGGGGGAAAAGGGAAAAAAAGCCTATATGGATTCAACAATATGTCAACACATCAAAAGAGAATCCAAATGTTGTATACTGCTTTTTAACATAATAGTCACAAAACCATGTAATTGAATTTCAATTATATGGTTTTATGAATATTATATTAAAATAGCAGTATACAATATTTGGATTCCCTTTTGATGCGTAAGCTAAATTTGCATGCTGGCTGAACGTTAATGCATTCTCCAGTCCTAAATACGGGGTTTGGTTACAACTTAACCTTCATGTGCGTGCACTTTCTCTTGGTCTCTTAGTTTCTGATCTCTTTCTCTGAAGGTCAGTGGTAACACTAGGAGAGGGGTGTCTGGCTTTGGGCATGTGCATGTTTGAGTGGAGAGGTGGTGCCTGCATTTGTATTTGTAGGGTGGGGCAGTCAAAGACACTGTTCTGCCAGAGGTAAACCACAGTAAGACATTCCCATTAGATATTGGACTAAGACTGGGGAGACCCGAGTTCAAATCCCCATTCAGCCATGAAGCTCACTGAGTGACTTTGGGCTAGTCACTTCTCTCTCAGCCCAACCTACCTCGCAGGAAAAGCGGGATATAAATGTAATAAATAAATAAAATAAATGCTCAGTATTCTGAGGCCATGCTGCCAAGGAAGTGTGACATCAGATGTTTTATTTTTTTAGATTTTTGGAGGATTTTTTTTCCTTGCAGGAAAGTCGAAGTTCTCCTACGGAATGATATATGAAAGGCTTTTTAAAGCAGTGTTCGAAAGCGATTACGAATCATGCTGCAAAACAGCCAGTTGCCTGCTGCTTGGCTAAGGAGCAGTTTGGTGCATGGTTTGTGGCTAGCGGGTATCTTCCTGCTTCCCCTATACCTGGGTCCACAATGCCTGAATGGGATTACTGAATCCATTCCCTAAGTCATGCATTCACACTTGACTGCCAAATCCAGGGGTGACGTACATCTGTAAAGGGGCTGCCCCAGATATTACACCCCAGACAGAACTTCCCTTCTGCCCAACAATGTCTTTCCAAAGGAGCCAGATGTGGCGGCCGGTCTTCAAGTGTGTAGCGATCCGATAAAAAAAGAAAGAAAAAGAAACCCAAGCATGCCGTGGTTTATCATTCCTATCGCCCTTGTGCTTTTTCCTAGGTATGGCACCAAACGTCAATACGCTGTTGCTGTACGACTGGATCTCCAATCCTGTCAGAACCCTACAGATGAGAACTTGGAAGCTGCTTTGCCCACGGTGACCATGCAAGCGATGAGACAAGCTATTGGACAGGAAAATGGCCTGTATGCCCCAAATCAGTTAGGGAATATTGTTGCAGCCAGGCCAATAATGGATCACCCAAGACAGCACGCTGAATTTCGCCTGCTGACTGGAGGCCAGAATAGCTATGTATCCAGGTTGCTAGAAAACAGGGTTCTGGGTAGTTGTCTGGTCTTCTTCAGCAAATTATCTCCCTGTGTAGGCCGATGTCTCAATCAGAATGATGCAAGAAACATTGTCCAGTGGCTCAACCCCCTTTTTGCAAGAATCAATCAAAATGCCAAAGCTTTTGTCTTTGAGCTTGTTTATCGTCTGGATGCAGCCGAAGATGCAAGGATTATGGTCAATGCCTGGCAAAGCATCCAGAATGCCCCCCTCTTCCGCTGGTACTGGCGTGATCAAGTTTGCGTCAAGTGTTTTGATAACAACAACAGAGTTGATCAGAGGTGCTTGGAATAAACCCCACCTGCTAACTTGGCAAAGAGGCACCTTTTAATGTGATGATTCTCTTTATTTAGCAGGGGGAGAGTACATGACCCTTTCCACCTCCAGCAAAGTACCTCCCATGATTGTTGCTGGTGTCTATCTTATGTTTCTCTTAGATTGTGAGACCTTTGGGGACAGGGATCCATCTTATTTATTGATTAATTATCTTTGTAAATTGCCCTGAGTCTGTTTTGGAAGGGTGGTATAGAAATCGAATTAACAACAACAACAACAATAATAATAGTAATAAATAAATAAATAACTAAATAATTGTGGCACCTTCAGTTAGCCAACTGGCCTCCTCAGCTAGATGGCCTTTAAGAATCAAGGACCCTGTCAGCCCTGGTTTTTCCAGACTAAGCTTTGCAGGCTATTTTGCTAGTTCCATGCTTTGCTATTGGATCAATAAATGTTCAGAGCCTACTAGAACAGCTTCTGGTCTTTTTTGGTTGCCTCTGGGGTTACCCTTCCCAGTTTAAAATTGATACGAGCAGACTGTGTGTAGATGTGGGGTTGCATGTCCCACTGCTGCCCATATCAGGACTATGGAGTGTTTGTGCACATCCATGCACATGTGTCTGTACTGGTCTTGTGGTAGCAAGCATGACTTGTCCCCTTTGTTAAGCAGGGTCCACCCTGGTTTGCATTTGCATGGGAGACTAGGTATGAGACCACTGTGAGATATTCTGCATTGGGGTGGGGCTGCTCTGGGAAGAGCAGAAGGCTCCAAGTTCCCTCCCTGGCAGCATCTCCAAGATAGGGCTGAGAGAGACTCCTGTCTGCAACCTTGGAGGAGCCGCTGCCAGTCTGTGCAGACAATACTGAGCTTGATGGACCAAAGGTCTCACTCAGTATATGGCAGCATCCTATGTCCCTATGTCTGAGAATGCAAAGCTGCAATAGAACCCTGTTCCCACAGCTGGCATAAAAATGAGAAGCCTGACGTTATAAGCCTCAAACTTCTATGGTTTAGAAATATGACAACTATGGAGCTAATGTTTTGAAACTTGGCACGTGTGATCTACTTGATGGTGTCTACAAGTGTTCAGAATTTCAAGGAACTAGAGCAGGATAAAGGTGCTGAAAATTGATACTTTGGTCCTATCAACAGTATCCCACGCTTTAGAACAGTGTAGTACAAAATTCTTGCAAATCTGGGAGAAAACGACTGGTGTATACTGACAGGCTTGTCTCGGAGGAGTTCTGTTTTTGGTTTGGTGAAGTTTTGAGCAGCAGTTCAAAAGTTATGAAGGTTTCCCAGCCCCATTTAAGTCTATGGGAAGCTAGTTTTGGCCAAGTTATGCAGAGCGTGACTGTCTGGATAATGAAGCCAGGATGCTGACACATTTTGCCAACAGACTGACATCAGCAGGGGGAGCCAACCATTGGATTCTATTGCAGGTGCAAGGCCTATATAATGGAAGAATGTGATAGGGCTGTGCACGTCAGTAAATTCGGATTTCTGATGTTGGAAATTCCTGCCCCCACAATCGGGAGGCAGCAGAATGCAGGGCAAATGCCCTGGGTAGTGTGGTGGTGGTGATTGCGCTTTAATTGCTCACTCAGCAGTGGTGTGGGGGTGGCTGGGCAGCACAGCACTTTTTGGGAGCCTTGTGGGGAGGGCGGGGAGACAAGCCCACATGGCTGCTGGGAGGATGCATGGGTGTCTGGGGATGATAGTTCTGCTCACCAACAGTAATGATGCTGTGCAATGTCACAAATTGTGCTCGCTTTGTGCCCCCCCACTTTTCCTTTGTCTTTGAGTCCCAAATCAAGATGGGGAGGATGGAGTGCCTGGTACCAGCAAACATACAGGTGGCCCTCACTATTCACAGGGATTCTATTCCTGCCAATCAGCCTGAATATGGAAACCACTAATAACAAAACTTTTCTTTGGGGATTGTGGGGTTAGGTTCAGAAGGGGGAGGAAGCCTGAAAATGCCTAACAAGTGGGAAGGGGGAAGAAATAAGAGAAGAACTGCACAGTTCCTTGCTTTCCAGGGCTGCAGGACAAGAGAGGCGGAGTCTCTCTATAAAGAGAGGAGCTACTGATCTGTCCCAGCAAGTAGGTGAAAATGGACCTTGCAGCAGAGAGACAAGCTGGTTGGTGTTTCTTCTTACCATGAAGTGGACGGTGAGTGATCCCAGCTCTGGAACTAAAGAGAAGTTTATCAGATGTGCTTCTAGCTAATGAGCCGGGTCTCACGGTAAGTGAGACCTGGTTCCTGAGACTTTGTGGGGAGGGAGCCCTGGGCAGCCGAATCGGCCGCCCACAAAATTGCCGGCTCTGTGACGGAGTCGGCGGGGGCTGGGGAGCTTGGGGGCCATGCAGCCCCCGGAAGCTCCAGTATGCCCTGCGCGAGTGTGCAGGGCATTCTGGGGGGACCCTCGGAGCCGGGAGCGCCACGGCTACTCACAGTCAGGTAGCCTGGGTTTGCGGAGGGCTCATGAGACTCACCTCAGAGTTTGTAGCCCAGCGAGAATTCTTTCCAATTCTGAAAATCCAAAGGAGTGAGATTCAAGCTGTGTCCCTAACCTTGGAAATGCTGAAAACAAGAACATTTTGAGCTCATTAACACAATCAAAGAGGCGATTCTCATGACTGCCAAAAAGCGGGTTAAGGGAGCCAAGCCCGCTTTTCGGTGGCCGTATGCTGCCACGGGAGCCAAGTGGCTCCTTGCAGCAAAACCCCCTAACTATCCCTCCCCTTATCTCAGGTTAGCGGACTGAGCGCTCCACTAACTGGGGTTAATGGATCGTGTGTTGCCGCAACGTGGCTCTGCGCCGTTGCAACTCACGAGGAGACACCTGACCGGGAGGCTAAAAAGCAGACTCCCGGCTTGGGGGTCTCTCCAGGATGCCCTGCGCGCTCAGGCAGGGAATGCTGGAACTTCTGGAGGCCATGTGGCCCCTGAACTTCCCAGCCCCCGCCAGCTCCATAACGGAGCCGGCAGTCGTGTGGGTGGCTGGTTCAGCTGCCCGCAGCCGACTGATGGGTCATCTGTGAGGAGAGCAAGCTAAGCCTGCTCTCCTTGCAAACCCCATCTTGGCGGTTCCAACCGATTGTGGGACCCGCCTCAAAAACTGTGTTCTACCCAGGTTTGGGAGCTGAGTGCGCGCCCAATATTTGGTTGTGTGGAAGTAAGGTAGGATTAAAACCTGGGTAGAAGTGATTGTGTGGAAGCAAGGTAGGAGGAAAAGCTACAAGGTTTTCCACCTACCTTGCTTCCACAGAACCGAAAATTGGGAGCACACACAGCTCCCAAACCCAGGTAGAACACTATGGACCGGGTCTCATGATCAGTAGACACATGAACAATAAACAGTGGAGTTTTTTTTTAAAAAAACCTGAAAATAGTGGCTTTTTTAAAACTCCGGAAATAAATCGGGCTACACTCGGGCGTAGTGGAGAACCCAAATTGTATGTGTGGACTGCTCCCCGATAACTCGCAGGGACTTCAGAAAATCTGGCCGATATGTGTACTTGCACCCTCCATTCCAGAGGAGATGTGCGCTAAAAGCAAAAACCTCATGGTAAAACTGCTATGCATAAAACTTCCAGATCATCTGGAGTAAAGCCAAATAATGCCACTGGCTGTATGCACAGCACTTTCTGCCACTATCCTGACAACTCTGTGAATGGTTTCCTTGTATGAAGCCATAGCGCAGCCATGTTCAATCACCGCTTGGAAAAGCTCCTGCTTAGAATTGATGCTGACCTGGAAGATGGAATTGCAGAGCACAGAGCAGAATTTTGAATTATGATTTTAATAGGGGTAAACTTGCAGATGCACCACAGGAATCCAAGGTTATAGCCCCTGGCTAGCTGCAGCACACATTTGGGCAGCTTACGAAACCATTCCAGAAACCATCTCAGCGAATGGAAATGAAGGAATTGTTCCTGTTTCTCATTTCAGATGCATTTGTTCCTTTGTATTCTACTTGTGCTCCTGATCACCAGTGAGCTATATGCCGATGGAGTGATTGTCAGCAGAACTGAGACAAAAAGTCCTTTAGTGAGTCTAGGTAATGTATGCAATTCCTTGGAGCTCTCAGCAGCCCTCTTTTATGGCTCCTTATCTAAGTGTATTTATTAATTAATTACTGTACTAGCTGGGTCGGTGCAGAGCATCTGTACGCTTGTTCTCTGGCTGATCAAGCCCCCCCCCACCTCCCCCCCCCCGCTTTAAGCCGCCCCCTGCCATCCAGGATGGTGGTGGAGGCAGCAAAAGTAAGCCCTGCTGCTGTTCAAATGACAGGTTAGGCCATTTTCGGCCCATTTGGGGGCTCTCTGTGCACCTGTAAAAATGGACCGACCTGTCATTTGGGCACCAGGAGGGCTCACAGAATGCACTTTTGCCACCTCTGCCGCCATTCCCGCCTCAGTCTCCTCTCTCTGTCATGGAAGCTGGCCATGCTGTGGGTGCTGGTGCTGCTTCCTCCTGCTCCTGCCCCTTGGAGTGTCGCCACTCCCTTGGCAGTGCCCTGATTGGTTTAGCACTGCAAGGGCGGGGCGAGGACGGGGCTTGGCACATATGTCCTAAGTGTGTGTATGTGTATACACACACACACACACACACACACACACGGAACATTTAATATACCGCCCACTCCAAAGACTCTGGGTGATGCACAAAAACATGCAAACAAGGCAACCTTAAAAGTTACATTCTAAATTAAAAACTAAAGTAAGTAACAAAAGACAATTGGGTAAACTACAGGGCAAAAGCCTGGCGCAAAAGAAAAGTCTTCAGTAGAGATTTGAAGATCAGTAGGGAAGGGGCTAAATGAATCTGGAGGGGAAGAGAGTTCCAAAGAAGTGGGGCAGCAACCAAAAAGGCCCTTTCACCGGTCTGAGAATGCCGAACCTCTCGGAAATCAGGGACCGACAAGAAGGCCATCTGAGATGATCTAACCAGATGGGATGTAACTGGATGGGAGAGGTGAGTCTGTAGGTAGACAGGTGCCAAGTCCCGCAAGGCTTTGAAGGTCAAAACCAAGACCTTAAATTGAACTCGGAAGTGAATGGGCAACCAGTGCAATAACTGCAGGAGAGCTGTTATCCTGTCATATTTTCTGGCACCCATGAGTAGGCAAGCCGCTGCATTCTGGACCCGCTGCAGCTTCCTGATTGTCCTCAAAGGTAACCCTAGATAGAGAGCGTTACAATAATCTAAGCGAGAGATAACAAGGGCATCGGTCACTGTCATTAATGCCCGACGGTCAAGGTAAGGGCGTAATTGCCAAACCAGATGAAGCTGGGCAAAAGCACTTCTGGCCGCAGCCTCCACCTGCTTTTCAAGCAGGAGGCGCAAGTCCAAAAGGACACCCATATCCCAAACAAGCTCCTTTGGGGGAAGCGCCACCCCATCTAAAGCAAGGTTCACATCCAGCTGTTGGACGGTACAAGGGCTGAGTAAAAGTAGTTCAGTCTTAGTGGGATTCCATCTGAACTTGTTTTGATTCATCCAGGCCTTAACAGTTTCCAGGCATCGAGTAAGCACAGAAACAGCATCCCCAGAATGGTCTGGGATGGTGATATACAGCTGAGTATCATCTGTATTGATGAAATCTCACCCCAGACTGGGAAATGACCTGACCCAGTGACTTCATATAGATGTTAAAAAGGACAGGGGCAAGAACTGAACCCTGGGGAACTCCATGAAGGAGTGGCCATGGGTCAGAGCACCTGTCCTCAATGCATACTGACTGGATACGCCCGCTAAGGTACAAGCGGAACCACTGTAAGACAGTGCCCCCGATACCCAACCCATGCAGGTTTATTTATATAGCAATAGCAATAGCAATAGCACTTACATTTATATACCGCTCTATAGCTGGAGCTCTCTAAGCGGTTTACAGTGATTTAGCATATTGCCCCCAACATTCTGGGTACTCATTTTACCGACCTCGGAAGGATGGAAGGCTGAGTCAACCTTGAGTATATACCATCTGATATTAGGGATGTGCGAACTGGCTCGCCCCTGAGCCTGTTCACACTTGACCCAGCTGGGCTCGAAGGCTCGCCCCTCGAGCCGAATGAGGTGTGTGTGGCAGGCTCGCTCCGGTGGTGAACCAAGCCAAGCCCCCTGACCGTGAGCCAGCTCGAGGGCCATGTAAAGGGGAATCCGGCAAGGATTTCCCCTTGCAAGTAAAGGGCTGTCATGTATGTATTTGGGGTGGGGGAGGCAAAGTGAAAGTTCCCCCTTTTGACACTGAAGGTTGTTTTTCTTGTTTACGATTGGTTTTATCTCATTCACTGCCCTGGGGTCTTAGGACAAAAGGTGGCATAAACATATGGAAGGGTTTCAAGTTGAGTCTGCCAGCTATCCTCTCGATGCTCTGGTGCAAATTTGTAATAATGAACTCACAAGAGCATAAACACAATCGCTCCTAAGCATCCTTTCCAACCTGTATGATGGTGCCCTGAGACAGCCCTGTGCAGTGACTGGGAATTGTCAAATGGACTGCAGCCTGCATTACAAAGTACGAATCCTGTCGTGTGGTGGAGGCAGCTGCAAGAAGGAGCTTTAGTGGGTATTATTTCGTCTCTCCTCCTCCCTCTGCCCCTTCTGCCAAGAGGTGTGTTAGGGGTGTGCATGAACACAAAAATGTGGGTCAGTTCAAATTGAATGTGAACGGAACTACGTTCCGCTGAACTGGTTCAGTCGAACTGACTGGCCGGTCCAGTCTGTTCAGTCAAACCGGTTCAGGCAGCATAATTGTAAAGCAGAATCTGGAGAGGATTCCCCTTTTCAAGTAAAGGGGCAGGGTGTGGTGAGAAAGGTTGTCCAAGGTTCTTACCTGTTTGCTGCCGCTCGCCACCTCTCGCTACTCCTCAGTACAGCCAAATTGCTTTTCAAACAGGCTGCCCGCGTGGAAGTAGCGCAATTCTGACTAGGGATGTGCACAAAACCGGTGGGGGCTGGTTCGCTGGCAGGGGGATGGCTTTAAGGGAGGGGGTGGGTGCATTTACCCCTTCTGCCGTGTTCCCCCCACCAGCGCACGAGTCGCAGTTCCTACTTCCGGTTACATTAGGTAAATGTCGGCACAGCGCAGCAGGGAGGTATGCTGCCGCCCCGCCCCCAACAGTCTTTTAAGGACTCATGCACCAGCGGGGGAAATGCTGCGGGGGGTAGATAAGTGCACCGACCACCGCCCTTAAAGCCACCCCCCCCCAGCTGTCGAACCTTCGAGCCGGCTAGGGTTCAAACCGGTTCGGAGACCTGTAACAGGGCCTCCAAACCGGTTCATGCACATCCCTAGTTCTGACCTCCGTGGATATGGAGGTTCTGGCTTCTATGGATCTGGCCTCTGCAGATGCTAATCCAGCTTCCATCTGTGGAGACTGGAACTGCGCCATCATATTGTCAACCTGTTTGAAGACCGATCTGGCAGGTGATTAAGCTCTACTGGGCGGCGGCAAGCGATGGTGAGCCAGTAAGAACCTTAAACAACCTTTCTCACCGCTCCCCCACCGCCTGCATGCTCCCCTTCAGTGTCGAACCAGTTTTCATCAAACCGGGCTTGATCCAGTTCGATCATGTGGGCTTGGTCCAGTTAGAATCAAAGCCTTGGTTTGATTGCAGACCAAACTGACCCTGGTTTGGTTTGCGAACAAGCCGCTGAGCCAGCCTGGTATGATGCAAAACGGTTCGACATCGAACGGTTCATCACACCCCTAGTGTGTATCCTTTGCTCTTCTTTGGCAACCAAGTGTGGCACAGGCCTCTTGTGGAACATGAGATGTAATGAAGGGAGAGACAGGAGAGCAAGCCAAGTAGTGAAGCAGCAGCTAAAAGCTCCTTCTTGCTACCACCTCACCGCCTCTACAGGATTCATACACAGTGGTGTATTTGCAAATTCAGAAGTGTAGACACTCTCCATGACAACCCCCATAGCCTCACACCCTGACTGCAACCCACTCCAATGTCCACCCACCCCACTTAGACAGATGCCATAATTTTGGGATGTATGGTTCTGTTATAAGAAGTCAAGGATAGTTTCATAATCCTTCAACTGAGCTGCCAAAATACCACCCTTTCGTCATGTTATTTTCTCTTTACTCTTTCTATTTATTTTAGGCCTAAGCAGAGAAGACCAGACAACCCTGAAATGGGTTTACTTCCAAGCACGGCCGGTGCTAGGGTTTTTTGCGCCCTAGGCGAGATCACCTTCTGGCGCCCCCCCCCCCCCGGCCAATCATATTTCAAACACAGATGTATTATAGGAAGAATGAAAAGCACAGAATTTGAAATCCCCCCCCCCGCCAGCGCTCATCGGGGCAGCAGCGTTGCCCCCTTTACCGGATGTAACTGGAAGTACTCGACACGCCTGTGTGCGTTGCACACGCACCCAACGCGCACAGATATGTTGAGTACCTCCAGTTCCATCTGGTAAAGGGGGCAACAGGGCGGCACGATGCCAGCCCAACGGACTTTTAGGAAATCGAGCGCGGGGAGGGGAGAGAAGTGCACTCTCCCCTGCCCTTAAAGTTACCCCAGGCCAGTTCCATGCACCTCCCTAATGTGGGGCCCATGGAGCAGACTTGCAGGAGCTAGGCAGCCAGGGGAGCCAATGGGATGAGAGGCAGTAGGGATGGGGGGGGACCCTTCTGGGCAGTCTCTCCCCGCAGTGAGCCAGCTGGCTGGGTCCAGGGGGGCTGGGGGGAGGTGGTGGTGTCTTGCCATGGAGCTGGTGGCCCTTTGGCTACTGCCGGCCACCAGGCACTGCCAGGCTCTCCCGGGGCTGTGGCTGCTGGTTTCTGCAGCCCTCTTGCCTGATGTCTCTGTGCCACACACAACCCTAACCCTACCCTCCCCCCACCAGAGAGGGAGCAGCGGCAGCCCGCTGAGTGTGCGGGGCGGGGTGGGGGCAGCCTTCTTGCAGGCGGCGGCAGCAGCGGCCTCAGCCTCCTCCTTGCAGGCCTCTCCTCCGCGGCCGACCAAGCAGGCGCTGCTTTCCGCCCTCCTGCCGCTTGTGCCGGCGTCGTCGCCGTGCGCCCCGCGAGCTCCTCAGCGGGCAACTGCCAGGCTGCTGCTGGGCGGGCGCCACCACCACACAGAGCAGTTCCAACACTATTACTGAAACAGTTGAAGTTTCTGTCCCACCCAACCAGATCTGTGAACTGTCAATGGAAGGCAAAAGAATGAGAGCAAATATTCCCTTCACTGCTAGAGTAATGCGCTACTATAATGATGGCGCAGAACGAAGTGCCACAGTCCAAGGAGTCAGCAGAAATGTGGTTGTAGCACAAGTACATGTCATTGTAAAACGGTGTCAACCCATCCCGAATGCACCTCCATGCAGGTTTATGTAATTGACATTCAGCCACGTACAGCTGAAATCAAGAAGAGAAAAAAGCGCATTTGGGGCATTTATTTCAATTAACTTTGGGATCAGTCAATAACCTGGTTCTGGCAACCCAATAAACCATGTTTTACCAGCATGGGGACATGGCTTGAAGTCCCTGAACTCATGTGCTTCCTCTTCTCTTTTTCACAATGGCACAAAATTCTGAAGTCAGCATCCTGACATCAGCTGTTAATTTAAACAGCTCCATGTCTAATCTGAATCATTGTTGTTTAAACTCATCAGGATGCTGGTGGTATGTGTGTGTGTGGGACAAGGGAGCATTCATGTTCAGGGACCTCAAGCCGTGTTCGTGATCCAACAAACCATGGTTTTCTGGATCATCTAGACCAGCCCCATGTATTACAGCACTTTTTCTTATGCTTAGAAATAAAACCTTCTGTAGCTTTTGCTCAGATCTTCCTCTCCTTCTCCTTTTTTGTGTATGTGTCCAATGATTCTTCTGAACTTTCTGACCAGATGATGATTTCTGCTCTGTCTTAATCTGGAAATTTCTTTTTCAGTCTGAAAAATTCAAATATATTTAATCAGCAAAAGTTCCCAATAAAGTTTTAATATTATTTGTGAGGTTATAACCAAATTTTAATGAGTGAGGCTGTGAGCTGACCGATAGATCAATTTACTTGTTGCATTTAGTTTTGTTTGGGTGAGTTATTGTAACTGGGAATTTAGCAATATTAAAGATAACCATTTGCTTCTAATCATGAATGGTTTAGTCTTGTTTATTGAATTGTTAAATTAAATGACATTTTCGCTTTGTGTTCCCACACTTTCCCTTTGTCTTTTAGGCCCAAATCAAGATGGGGAGGATGGACTGCCTGGCACCAGCAAAGATACAGCTGGCCCTCATTATTCAAAGGGATTTTATTCTTGCCAATCAGCATGATTATGGAAACTACTAATCACAAATCTGTTCTATGGGGATTGGGGGGTTAGGTTCAGAAGGGGGAGGAAGCCTGAAAATTCCTAAAAAGTGGGAAGAGGGGAGAAATAAGAGAAGAACTGCACAGTTCCTTGCTTTCTAGGGCTGCAGAAATGCCCGTGAAAACCCCCAAATCAGCCAAATATTTGGTGGGGGGAAAACACTTTTTTAAAAAAGAAAGAGCCTGAAAATGGCTATTGTCTCTGAAATGTTGGCTGGAAGTGACACCAGGAGCCGGGTCTCATGATCCGTGAGACCCGGTTTCCTTGGGTGAGCGGGGCGAGCGGTATAAGCCTGCTCTCCCTGCTCACAAGCGGAGAGGAAGCCCTGGGCGGCCGGATCAGCTGCCCACACGATTGCTGGCTCTGAGACAGAGCCAGTGGGGGCTGGGAAGTTCAGGGGCCGCATGGCCCCCGGAAGCCCCAATATGCCCTGCGTAAGCACGCAGGGCATAATGGGGAGACCCCCGGACCCGGGAGGTAGCTTTTCGCCTCCTGGCCGAGGGTCTATTCGTGAGAAGCCGCGGCTACTCACGAGCTGATAGCCCGGGTTTGCGGAATGCTTGCACCACAAACCCGGGCTAAAGGGCGGGCTACAGGAGCGGGTTAGCCGCTGCAGAACCACCGGGCTTGGCTGTGAGCCCGGTGGTTCTGACGATCCGAAAAAATTGGGCTAGGCTTTCCTAGCCCATTTTTTGTGATCGTCAGAATAGCCCCCAGAAGTCATTTTCAGGCACTCCACAACTGTGAATAGGCAAATTTTAGCCTATTTTCGCTCCATGGATAAACAAACTGGGTCTCTAGGACCTGCCCAGGGATTTGCGAAACTGGGGTCGCCAGAACTGTGGGTGACGAGGACCGCCTCTTCTGCAGGAAGTGTTTGCATTGCCAGAGGAATTCTCCTATGAGTTGACCCCTGACTGTTGTTCACTTCATTAGCTTGAAGTAAAGTTCTGCAGTTGGAGGAGTCGCTCTTCTAGCACCTTTCATCATTCAACAGAAAGGAGGTTTTATGGTGCACTCCAGTAAAAGCTGGATGGGAGCACCATCCAGAGCTTGCCCCAAACTCAGGGAGAAAGGTTATCAGATGCTCCTCTGTCACTGGCTTGCCTCTCTTCTGCCAGGGACTATAGACTTAGAAGATGCTAGATGCTTGAAAGATGTTCCATGGCAGCACTTCTTCTGCAAGTGATGACACCGCTGCCCCCCCCCGCAAGTAGCCCTGCACCCCAATAGGCCCACACAAGCATGGATTCTCAGGGGGTTTGTGGTTTGGGTTTTTTTTTTAAAAATATTCTTCTTTAATTAATGGAGGGGAGGGGGATATTGAGACTTCCTAGGAGGGGATATGTAGATGAGGCAGGGCAAAAGGTGCTGGGGGTTCTGTCCCACTGTAACCTGGGAAGACGTTGTGAGGGGCAACCCTGGCAAAGTAGCCCACACAGATCCAACTGAAATCTTGCTGACTGGCAGTTTGCTGCTGAGCGGACTAACCTTCTCATGAGAAGGCCAGTCTTCTGGGGAAGGCTATGTCCATGTAAGGGCACTGCCTGAACCATGGACTATGTGCTCACAAGTTGAGCCAGCCTGCCCACCCACAAGGGCCCCCGCTTGTGTGGGGTCCCAAACTCTCAATGCTAAAACACAGAACAGATTCTCTGCAACCTCCCCTGCCCCACTCCCTCTGAAGCCTTGCACTTTTCTCAATTTCTTTTAAACCTTTGATTGGTGATCTTGTGCAATGGCGATCTATGCCTCTGTACCACCAGTTCAGGAAATCTATGCACACAGAAACACCGCCGTTCCACAAGATCACCGAGTAAAGGTTTTTTTAAAAAAAGTAAAGTGAGGCTTTAAGAAATGGCGCTCTATCAGCACGGCCTCTATGGGTCTATCAGCAACTTCTTTACTGGACAAGTCTGTTCAGGATTGGCTCACTTTTCTCAATTTGCTTGGTGAACTTGTGGAATGGCAATCTATGCACCTGCACTGGTAGTGTGGGTGCACAGATTGTCATACTGCAAGATCACCAAGCGTATATTTAAAAGAGAGAGGGGGAAGGAAGGAAGGAAGGAAGGAAGTAGAGGCTTTAAGAAAAGGTGCTCTATCAGCATGGCTCCTCCATACTTCTCAGAAGGAACGTCAGTGTATATCAGATATATCAAAAAATATAAAGCCACCCAAAAGTGTGGTGGTGAGAAAAGTTCCAAAAAGTTCCAAAAGTGGAACTTTTTAGTGCTGAGATAATGTGGCCAAAGCTCCAGTGTGCAGGGAAAAACCTGTATTGTGTATGGAGTGCTGCCTGATATCTCCCATGGACTTCTGCATAAATGCACCTGATGTGTGAACACGCACCTGCCCTTCCTGTGGTGAAGGAAAGTAAAATTACCATCTGGGAACAGCCCTGGATTTTTTAAAATATTTACACGAATCTACTGGGTGAGATCATCTGGGAATTAGGCTGTGGTGTCCTTAGTATGCTCAAGTATTCTGCTCTGCCTCTCGTTTCCAACAACCAGTCCTAGGGAGGTAATTGAAATCCTGGACCAGTGTCTGGAGGCAGTACTGAGATGGACAAGGACAAACAAACTGAAGCTAAATGCAGCCAAGATGTAGATGCTTTTGGTGGGAGATTCTCCTTTGCTGAATGGAAGTTCCAGATCTGTCAGGAATGGGATTACACTCCCCCTGAAAGACCAAGTATGTTGTTTAACAGTGGTCTTTGACATAACATTGCCCTCTATGTCTGCCTCGGGGGTTCAACATTTTCTTACCCCTTCTGTCTGAAACCTTCAGCTCAGGTGCCCCACAGAGATTTATAGAGTGTTTAGACAGACAGACAGACAGACTTTTAAATACTACAGTTATGAGGCAGACTATTACAGCTTTTTAATGGCTAAGGATGGAACACCAATAGAGGTCTTATCTGGAGAATGAAGACCTGGCCTTAGTTATAGAAGTGCACCTAGGTAATTTTGGAGCCTGGATCTAAAGGCCTTTGGAGGCCCCCCTCCCCTATAAATTAAGCTTCATCATGCTCGGCCAGGCAACCACACCACCCAGGACAGACTAAATAGCATTTGGGGGCCCCCAGGGGCTGTGGAGGCCCTGGACTCTGGCCCCGAAGTCCAGGGGTAAGAGCGCCTCTGCCCAGTTATTCATGCATTGGTTACATCCAGGCTAGAGTACTGTAATACACTGTACTTGGGGCTGCCCTCAGATAGGGGGAGGAGAGGCCTTGTGGTAGCAAACATGAATTGTCCCCTTTGCTAAGCAGGGTTTCCACTTGAATGGGAGACTACATGTGAGCACTGTAAGATATGGGGCTGCTCTAGGAAGAGCATCTGCATGCTTGCATTCAGAAGGTTCCAAGTCCCCTCCCTGGCGTCTCCAGGATAGCGCTGAGAGAGAGAGACTCCTGCCTGCAACCTTGGAAAAGCTGCTGCCAGTCTGTGTAGACAATACTGAGCTAGATGGACCAAACTGACTAGGTGTAAGGCAGCTTCCTATGTAACAGTCTGCCTCCTGCAATGGCAGGCTCTTCTCTCCTTCTCTAGAGGTTTTCAATGAGACCATGGAGGGTCATCTGTCATAATGCTTTAACAATTGACTGCACTGAGCAGGGGTTTGGATTAGAAGATACACAAAAAGGCTGTACACACGAGCAGCCCTACCCAGGTTAGGGAAGCCCAACTGGGGTAGGGCTGCTTGTGTTCAGTGCAGGGATCGAGCCCGATCCTGGTGCTGCCACCCCCGAAAGCCCTGTTTTTAATCCTGGGCTTTTACCTGGGTTAATTCACTTGTTAAATATCTGAATAGGGTAGAAATACACGCCCCCTAAGATAGCAAGTAGGCAGATATCTATACTTCTTAACGCTGATTACGCAGTGATTTTATCTTTGACACCCATTGACTTTAAGAGAGCACTAAAGGCACTTTCCCAGTTCTGTTTAGAAGACCATTTGCTAATTAATTACAAAAAACCTAAAGTAATGGGCTTTGCCAAGAGAACCAAATTTCACAGATGGAGAATTAATAGCAACATGATTGAACAGATTAAGTGTTTTAAGTACTTGGGGGTGGTGTTTCATGCTTCCGGGGGGAGGAATATATAACACAAACAGCGCAGCGAAGTGCTACTATGATCTCAAACAGTGCAGCTAAGTGCTGCTGTGATCTCAAGGTTCTATCCCAAGGGGGACAATTTGTTCCAGCAGCTATTAAGCTGTTTCAAGCCAAGTCAACAGCCCAGATGCTCTTTGGAGTTCAATTGGGCCTGTATCCAAACCTTACCCCCACAGAGGTTGTCCAAACTAAATTTCTAAGAACAGTTCTTCAAATGCCAAAAGGTGTATCTAACTTGCCCTAACGCTGGAGGCTGGGGTGAATAAGGTGGAGACCAGAGTGTGGTTGGCAGTCCTTAAGTACTGGCTAAAGTTAAAATTTCATCCAAGTGTATTGGCCCTCCTAGTTCTGGAGGATCAGACCCACTCTAAGTGGTTATCCAAGTTAATGGGAAAACATCAGATGGCTGGACTCTCTTCTGAATCTATAAAATCCTGCAAGGTACAGGGAGAGCTGTTGGAGGGGTACATGTCCCTGCTGCTTGCTTATATTGCCCATCTCTGGCAATTTAAAAAAAACATCTAAAACCCCATCTTTTTAACCAAGCTTTCTCAGCCTTTTAAAATTTGTTGGTTTTAATTTTGTGATTGATATTAAATTGTTGAGTTGTTTTAACTTTTTATGTGTTTTTAATTGTTTTATGTTAACCGCCCAGAGACAAAAGTCTGGGCGGTATATAAATGTGACGAATAAATAAATAAATAAATAAATAAATAGATAGATAGATAGAGCAACCTGGCTGAGCGGCATCTGCCATCCGGCCCCCATGGCCTGACACTCTTGCCAGAGTGTGTTCCGTGGGAGAAGGGAGATTGTCGTAACACATTATTAGCGATTCTGCCTGACAGATTCCCTGTCCCTACATTTGGTTCTTCACATGAGTTGTGAGGGGGTGTCTCCATGGCTTGCAGTGCAGTCTCATGAAAAAGCGGTCCACTTGAGATCAGCATCCATCCTAATCGCATATGAGGAGTCTCGCTGGGGCAATGCTGATCATACTGCCCGGCCCTTCTCATGAGTACGCCAAGGGACTGCAGAGGTACCGGCTCGGCCCTTCTTTTTGTACAAAAAATAGACCTTGGCTGTTCAAAAATCCCTGGTTGGGGCTGCTTTTAAACCTGAACCTGGGTATCCCCGCTGTGCCATATGTTTCTGTCCCATGGAAATCCCATGGGGTGCCCTGCTTATGCTGCCACATGGAGTGCTCGTGCTTATGAACATACTCTCTGGTGGAACCACCAGCCGGCCTTACCAGTGCCTCCAGGGTGGCAGCATGTGGCGCCGCAGACTAGCCAAAGGCGAGTCCCAGACCCTGAGGCAAGGTGGCGGCCACACTCTCCAGCTTGCCAAGAGAGCACGAAGGAAGAAGCTCCTGAGACAGAAAGGCCCTGCTTGGAGAGAGAGGGTGTGGCGCATTGTGATGACATCAGTGATGCGTCTCGAGCTGAAGGGAGGGGTCACGGCAGAGGGAGGGGTGGGGAAACAATCAGGGAGAGCACAGCAGAGGCCTGTCAGCAATTATGGGGGCTAATAAAGTGGAGTGGGGGCTCATTGGGAAGGGGCTGGGATTATGCTGCCAGTACAGGGGCTTATAAGGAAGGCCTAGGCCAGTGATGAGGCAGAGAAGGAGTGAGTCATAGGCTTCCAGAGAGAGGCTGTGGCAGACAGCATGACACCAAGGAGGACGATCAGGGTGATGAATCGCCCCCCACCCCGGTACTTCTGAGGCCCTTACCCTAGAGGCCTGGTGGGAAACAGAGGCGAGGTGGACCCGTCCGGACGTATACATAATTGTCACTTCTTTCTCAGGGAGCAAAGCACTTAGTGCCCATCCTGTCATCCCGTTCTCTTTCTCTCCTGCTTGCCGGGGTGGTGGGGGAAAATAAAAAATTAGAGTGGGAAGAGGGAATGCCCTGTGTGACTTTGCTGTTTGGCAGGCTGACAAGCTTGGGCTGGGAAGTGGCAGCATCCCTGCTGCCGGGCAACTGCTGGGTTGGATCGGAGACAGGAGTGACAAGGCAAATGCTCGGAGAGACGGCCAATGAGAAGCTCCACAGGCATGGAGTGGGCGTGATCCCAGGTGGGTCAGTGCTGCCGTCTGTATAATTGCAGTTCCAAAGACTACACATAACCACAGTAGTGGCACCATCTGTGTTCGGACATAATGCTGCAGTAGGCTAACCTCAGGTTTCAGCGGCGAACCTTACTACAAACAAAAGGTTCAAATGGGAGTTTGATGAGGCAAACCACAAGTCACTTTTAATCTATCTATCTATCTATCTATCTATCTATCTATCTATCTATCTATCTATCTATCTATCTACCTACCTACCACCTGACTCCAAAGGCTCTAGGCGGTTCACAAAGGTAAACTGTGACCCTTTCCTGTGAATCTGCAGTTGCACTCATTCAGACATAACCAAGTTCCAACCCCTGCCCCCATTTAACTCCAGTTTCACATTATGTGCGAATGTGACCTCTCTCTGTTAGTTTCAGAGTGCAAATTCCCATGTCCTTGAGAAGAAAAGAAAGCCCCTGGCATGTCCATTTCAGAGTGAACAATTAGGGCAGAATGAGGAGGAAAAGAGGAATGTCGATTCCATGGGTTAGGGAGCTGGCAAGCTATTCTGATACACATCTAAGGGCAATAAACACGCCAAAGAGGAGAAAATGGCCAGATGGCCCAAAGGCAATTAGGCAGTCAAAGAGGTTTTACAGCCTTGTCTCTAAGCAAACAGCTTTCTTGGCTGATACATCTCCCACAGTTCCCCTTCTAGCCATAGTCAGAGTGGTTCTTGCGGGCTGAAAATGTGATGTAAATGGACGGGCTGGCCCATGGTCCATGACACAAACAGAAATCTGTGTCCAGTTTTCTGGCACCCTAGAACACAGGAAGATAGCTAAGAATTTCCCTTACAGGATTATGTAATTTGTGTCATGTTCTCTAAGCATGAGCAGGAGAAGCCTTGATCATTCTGTGATCATGACAGCGACCTGGAGAGAAAAGGAAGATACGTGCTCCTCCATTTCCATCCATAATTCTTAATGTCTGTCAAGAAAGAAAGCAAACCTAAAGGTTAGGTGTGAAAAACACCACAGGCAGAGTGTGTCTGTGACTGGCATGTTTTGGGGGAAATGGAGTTTTAAACCCCAAGTAAAATATCTTACCAAGGTCACAAGGAAGCCTTTCTTGACATTTAAAGTTTAGCCTCTTTAGTTTATAGAATCAACAGAAGCCACACCAAGATAGCCACTTTTTTGAAGAGTAAACATGCATTTAGCCAGGCTATTAATCAGGATCTTTATTATAGTTGTCAGGATCTTTATTACAGTTGCCACCAGGATCTCCTGATAAGAACAGTCCTCTGGATCAGGCCCAAGGCAACTGTAGTCCAGCATCCTGTTTCACACAGTGGCCCACCAGATGCCTCTGGGAAGCCCACAGGCAAGAGCTGAGGGCATGTCCTCTCTCTTGTTACTCTCCTGCAACTGGTATTTGGAGGCATCTTGCCTCTGCGGCTGGAGGTGGCCTGTAGCCCTCAGACTAGTAGCCATTGATAGATCTGTCCTTCATGAATGTATCTAAACCCCTCTTAAAGCCATCCAGGCTGTTGGCTGTCACCACATCTTGTGGCAGAGAATTCCATAGGTACTTCCTTTTGTCAGTCCTAAATTTCTGGGCAATCAGTTTCATGGGATGAGCCCTGGTTCTAGTGTTATGCAAGAGAGAGAGAATTTTCTCTCTATCAACTTTCTTCACACTTTGCATGATTTTATAGATTGCTATCATGTCTCCCCACAGTTGTCTTTTTTTATAAACTAAAAAGCCCCAGGTGCTGTAGCCTTGTCTCATAAGGAAGGTGATCTAGGAGCATCTGATCATCTTGGTTCTCTCTTCTGCACCTTTTCCAGTTCTACAATGTCCTTCTTAGGATATGGTGAACAGAACCATATGCAATACTCTAAATGTAGCTGTACCAATTTTGAATAAGGCCGTTAGAATATTAGCAGTTTTATTTTCAACACAATTCCTAATGATTCCAAGCATGGAATTGGCCTTTTACACAGCTATCACACTTTCAACGAGCTGTCCATCACAACCCCAAGATCCCTCTCCTGGTCAGTCACTGACAGTTCAGATCCCATCAGAGTATTTGTGAAGTTGGGTTTTTTGCCCCAATATGCACCACTTTACATTTGTTAATACTGAACCACATTTCTATTTTGTTGCCCACTCCCCCAGTTTGGAGAGATCCTTTTGGAGCTCCTCACAATCTCTTTTGGATTTCACTACCCTAAATGGTTTGGTGTCATCTGCAAATGTGGCCACCTCACTGCTTACCCCAACATCTAGATCATCTATGAATAAATAAAAAAGCACCAGTCTCAGTACAGATCCCTGGGGGCACCCCTTCTTACTTCCCTCCATTTAGAGAACTGTCCATTGATACCTATCCTCTGTTTCCTGTCCTTAAACCAGTTAGCAATTCACATATGTACTTGTTCCCTTATCCCATGACTGCTAAGTTTTTTCAAGAGTCTTTGATGAGGAACTTTCAGGTAATATACCTGAAAGTCCAGGTATACTATGTCAACTGGATAACCTTTATCCACACACCTGTTAACACTCTCAGGAGGACTCCAAAGGTTGGTGAGGCAAGATTTACCTTTGTAGAAGTCATGCTGGTTCTCCCTCAGCAGGGCCTGTTCTCCTATATGTGTAACATTTTCATCCTTGAGAATGCTTTCCATCAATTTGCCTGGAACAGACGGTAAGCTAACCAGCCTGCAGTTTCTTGGTTCCTCCATAGATAAGTAAAAATAAAATGTGCCTTCAAGTCAATTTTTTATCCTGGTGCCCACAGAGCCCTGTGGTGTTCTTTGGTAGAATATAGGAGGGGTTTACCATTGCCTCCTCCTGCACAGCGAGATGATGCCTTTCAGCACTTTCCTATATTGCTGCTGCCCGATATAGGTGTACCAGCAGGGATTTGAACCAGCAACCTTCTGCTTGTTAGTCAAGCATTTCCCCGCTGCACCACTAGATCCCTTTTTGAAAATTGGTGTTATATTGGCTTCTTTCTAGTTCTCCCATTTGTAGGGATAAGTTATATAAATTTTGCAAGGAGGTCGGCAATTTCTCATTTGAGTTCTTTAAGAACCCTTGGGTGGATGCCATCTGGCCCTGGCGATTTGTTAATTTTTAATTTTTCCGGACCGTTTAGAATGTAATCTCTCATCACCTCTATCTGACAGTTCTTTAGCCTCTGTTCACAAGTACAAGCCCAGTTCAGGCACAGAGGACACATTCAGTATCCTCTGCCATTAAGACAAATGTAAAGAACTCATTTAGCTTCTCTGCATTCTCCATATCTTCCTCAATAATCCCTTTCACTCTTTCATCATCTAATGGTCCAACCACCCCCCTGGCAGGTTTCCTGCTTTTGATGTATTTAAAGAAGTTTTTGTTATCCCCCTTGAAGCTTTTAGCTAAATATTCTTCAAACTCTCTTTTTGCCTCTCTTATTGTCTCCTTGTATTTCTTTTGCCAGAGTTTGTATTCCTTTCTGTTCTCTTCATTTGGGCAGGCCTTCCAATTTCACAAGGAAGTCTTCTTCCCCTTTATAGCTTCCTTGACTTTATTTGTTAACCATAATGGCATCCTCCTGGACTTGGTGGTACCATTTCTCCTTTTTTGATATACGTTCTGACTGAGCTTCTATTATTGTGGTTTTAAATGCATGCATTCTAGAGTGAAGTAACTCTCCTGATTTTCCCTTTCAGTTTTCTTTTCACTAAACTCCTCATTTTAGACATGTTTCCTCTTCTGAAATTCAAAGTGTCTGTGTTAGACTTCCTTGGTGATTCTCTCCTTGCATGTATGCTGAATTTTATCATGCTATGTTCATTGTTCCCACAGCAGTGACATCTAGCACCAGGTCCTGGGCAACACTCAGGATTAAGTCAAGGTCACCTTCTCTCAGGTTGGTTCCATGACTAACTGTTCTAGGGTACAGTCATTCAGTGGATCTAGAAATGTGGCCTCTTTGACATTACCTGCCCAGTCTATGTGTGAGTAATTGAAGTTACTCATTATTACTATTCTCTCTCTCTTTCTTTGATACCTCCCTGATCTCCTTCTGCAATCCTCGTCACTGTCAGTGTTTTGATCTGGATGGTGAGAGCATGTCCCTAGTACCACACTTCCTTTCCTTGTTACCCACAGAGTTTCTATGGAGGAATCTGGTCTTCCTAGGTTTTCTAGCTTTTTAGATTCTACCCCGTCTTTAATATACAGTGCTACTCCACCTCCATTTCGCCCTGGAATTTCTCACCCAGATGTGGAAAATAACTACCTTCAGGCCAACACACACATGCATGTCTTGAGTTCTAGCTTCCGCTTGGCTTACCTAGGTGTTTGGGTTGGGTCTTTGTACAAAACACAAAAAATGTGGTGTTAAGCAATCTAGGCTGTCTCTTTCATAACACAGGAGTGCAATCTTAATTCTCTCCCTTAAAGTATTTCTAAGAAGAAAAATCTGTAGGATCAGGGCATCTCTTTGACTAAATCACTAATATCCCCATTTTGCTGAATGGGGATAGTAAAGAAATGGGTTCTGCCTCAATCATGAATATAGTGGGCAAGAAGATTTTAAAAGCAAAAGAGGTGCATGGGTGAGGAGGAGTACTGAACCTTCTCCCCACCGGAGTTTGCTTCCTGGTAGGCTGGTGCTTGCATTTCTCTTTTTCCTACCCAAACCAAATGCTATCTCAGCTGGAAGTGCCAATGAACTCAGGGAGGAACAGGAAAAATGAGAATTCAGCAACTCTAACTCACGTGCCTATTTTCCTCTATAAATCAGGCGACCCAAGTGTAAAACAAACAGGTTTGCCCTAGAAAATTTTAATTTAGCTTTAACCTTGGGGGGAAAAGCCTGGTAGTCAGTCTGTTTCTTGGAGAATTTCTTGGGAGGAATTCTCCCAGACTGGTTCTTGGAGAATTTATTTCTCCAAGCTCTGGTTTCTGGGAGAATTTTTTGGGAGGCTCCATCTGTCACACTGGACAGCAGTGGACTGGTGAACTCTGCCCCACACTGAGGTGTTGAGATGTGTTAAGTGAGAAAACACACTGAAGAAAGAAGAAGTTGATTAACTAGGCAGAGGGAAGCCAAGAGTCTGGCCGAATTGTGAACAAAAGCCAGGTGTGAAAAACCTTTAGGAGGTTTTTCACACATGGCTCTATGCCTCGGGGTATCTGAAGAGTGATTCTGCTTTGCAGCAGATTCAAGGCATTCTAATTCGAGGGATTAGATGGACCATTCGCATAGCTATCAGCACCTCCTTCACATAGACATCAGCACCTCCATCAACACCTTCTGAGAAAGCAGAAGCCCCAGAGTTACCCCCCCCCAAAGCTGCTGGAAATAGAGGATTTTTTTTTACCCTGTACATAACTCGGGCTAGTCAGAATTTGCAGCCTCCCTTTGGAGAAAAACAAAGCCCTGTCTGTCCTGGTCCCTGATAGCCCGCAGGGAGGTTGGATTAAATCCAGCGAATATGTGGACTGGCACACTCCATTCAGGAGTGGATTCGGGGGGGGGGGGGAAGGCCAGTCTGTAAAACCTCCAGGTGAGGTGGGCTGACATTCAGTGCAGCCCAGTTTAGGCAGTGTTGATCTGCCTGCACTGCTGCAAGTTTGCTGTGAACCCACTTGTGCTGCTGTGGGATATCAGTGGTGTGTGTGTCTTGTGCTTTTGTGCAAGAGTGCAGATACTTCAAGTGGCATCCCCACACTCTGGAAGGGCTAGTTAGATCAGAAACATGTCATTGGTGGTCAACAAGTGACATATTTCCAATCTAACTCACACTTCCAGAGTGTAGATGTGTCACTCGAAGTATTTGCACTCTGGAACAAAAGGCCAAGGCTCTGGCAAATTCACTGTGAACACACAGCAATGCCGATGGATCGGTGCCAACTTCATTAGGCTGTGCTGGATGTCAGTCAGGGTGCTGGTCGAGACTGGTCCCACCTTGCTCACTCACGCTTCATGAAGGTGAAGCAGCATTCCTTGCCCTGTATGTCAGCCAACATCAAAAAGAAAAATCAGATTGTAGGGGACACCCTCTCTAACAAATTTTCTTTTAATTTCTATTAACATGGTGACCTAATGTTGATGGAAGATTGTCAATTGTTCAAGCACGATGAAAAACCCAAATTGTGTGTGAAGTGTTCCCTGATAGCTCACAGGGACTTCTGGGTAAATTTGGCCAATATGTGAACGCACCCCCTCCATGCTGGAAGAGAAGCAAGCTAAAAGCCCTGTGCGAAAAACCTCCCAGTGAGGTGGGCGACACTTCTAGACAAGGGCTGACCTCCAGTGCAGCCCAATGTAGGCATACCCACACTATGGAAGGTCTAGTTCGAACGGAAACATGTCATTGATGGTCAACAAGTGATATGTTTTCCAATCTAACTCACACTTCCAGAGTGCAGATGTGTCACTCGAAGTATTTGCACGCTGGCACTTCACTTCAAGGCTCTGGCACACAACATTGGACTGTGCTGGATGTCAGCCAAGGTGCAATGGGAGACATTGTCAACTGTTCCAGCACTGGTTAAATATTAGTCAGCTGAAATCATATCACGGAGTTGAGAAATGTCCTCTCTCACTTCTTTTGTTTTCACTTCTTTATTACAGTAGATACTCCACCCACCCACCCTTGCTCACTTTCATTTCTCTATTTTCTGGAATCTTTCTCTTTCTCTTTCCAACTTTTAGATTACAGTTCCTGAACAATAAACATAATAAACCATATAAACAGACGAAAGATTACGATAACATTATACTGTTGCGGGAAATTCTCTGGAACCTTTGCCCTCCTGTCTGATTCAGTCACTTGCTTTCATCCTTCCATCAATATTTGATGGGGGATGGGGCATCTTACTGAACCAGAAAGGATTAGACCAGGTTAGGGATGAGCAAACAAGTTCGACGTTGAACGTGTTTGACATCAAACCTGTTCGGTTTGATGGTTCAGAGTTGAACCTAACCATCCCCTGCTCAGTCAGACCCTGGACCAAACAACCCCCGACTCTTTGGGGGTTCGTGGACCTTTTTAAAAGATTTTTTTTTAACCTTAACCCCTTCGGGGGAGTTGTTGAAGGTGACCGGGGGGGGGCAAGGGATCTGTGGAGGTTCCCCCTCCCCCACTGGCCTCCCTTACAGCTCAAACCAGCCCATTTAGCTTGCTCTTTGGCCTGTTTGGGCCTTCCCACTCCGGTGCGGCAGCTATTTTGGAGGCTACTGCGCCTGTGCAATTGGCCTCTGCATGGCTCTGTTTTGGTCAATGGGGTTGCAGGGGGTCACCTTAGGGCAGGTAGCAAAGGATGACATACACCAACTTTTCCCACCAACCCCTTATTTTTTTTCTTGCTGAATTTGCACAAGATCTCCAGCAGGGGGAGTAGTGTGCCATGATTCTTGTGCAAGCCTTACAATTCTAGTGTCAAATAGGGATGTGCATGAATCATTTTTTTGTTTTGATTTGTAACTAAATCGAAACACCCCTGATTTGTTTGGGGTCTGAATCTGACCGCCACAATCACCCCAGATTCAATTTGTACCTGAATCTTCCGAATCTGAATCCAAACCAATTTGGATTTTTAAAAAGGGCCCTGGGGCCAAAAGAGTGAGGTGTTGGTAGTGCTCAATGGGTGGAAGCTACCACCCAAATTTCAAAGAAATAGGGTAAAGGGGTGATTTTTAAATGATTTTTAAGTTTATGTGTCTTTAAGCTTCCCATAGGGAATAATGGGGATTCCAGCAACCTCATAACTCCACATGGGGGGCACTGGGGTGGCCCAGAGCGGGATGTGGTGGGTGGTAGTGCTCAATGGGTGCAAGGAAGCTACCACCCATATTTCAAAGGAATTGGGCAAAGGGGTAATTTTAAAATGATTTTTGAAGTTTATGCATCTTTAAGCTTTTCCCCATAGAGAATAATGGGGATTTCAGCAGCCGTAGTTATAACTCCCCAGGGGGTGGGGGTGGCACTAGGGTGGCCCAAAGCAGGTTGTGGTGGGTGCAAGGAAGCTACCACCCAGATTTCAAAGGAATTGGGCAAAGGGCTGATTTTTAAATGATTTCTGAAGTTGGCATGTCTTTGTGGCAGATTTGGGGCAGAAAAGGGGTTTCAGGGGCAGAAGGGTGGGTCAGGCGGTAGTGCCCCAATGGGTGCCTGCTGCTATCCAGATTTCAAATAAATTGGTGAAAAGGGTGATTTTTAAAGAATTCCTGAAGTTTGCAAGTCTTTAAGCTTTCCCCCCATAGGCAATAATAGGGATTTTAGCAGCCCCATAACTCCATTTGGGGGGCACTGGGGTGGCCCAGAGTGAGTGGTGGTGTAGTGCACATAGGGTGCCAACCACCCCCATACCCACAAGCCCATGGGGTACTGGGTTTTGTTGTTTCTGAGATGTTCTAAGTTTAGATTCTCTGGTAGCAAATGAGAGTGGATTCATTTTCAATGACAAACAAAGAATCCACTCTCATTTGCTACCAGAGAATCTACTCTTAGATTAGGATAGTTGGTGCAAAAGGTTGATGCACTGGAACTCCATCTCCAGCATCAAGAACTAGTGGTTTACCTCAATTTTAGCTCCAGCGAGCTATTTTTATAATCTAACATGTCCAGTCTTTTGGAGAGACTTCACCTTAGCTCGTTATAATGTTTCCCATCAGTTTGGTTGGAGGGGAGATATAAAAAGATACCCTATCACCTGCACAAGTGTTCTTGTGGATCAGATGAAGTTGAAAATTTGACTCATATTCTATTCTATTGTAAAATTATAGCATTCTACTCTCTTGTAAATCTTATAGCAAATTGCTTATACCCTTTTTAGAGAACTTACAGGGAAGACCAATGAATATTTATGTAACCTATCTTCTTGCAGATAAGACTATATATGTTACCTCTTGTGCTGCCAAATTTTGTGCCATTGCATACAAAATTCATCAAGTAATGGCGAAGGCTTACCCTATCAGTTAGGTAACGATGTGTTTCTGGTTCGGGTAAACTTCTTTTATCTAAATGTAACCATGACAACTGACAGACTGTATCAATTGC
Source organism: Hemicordylus capensis (assembly GCF_027244095.1). Taxonomy (NCBI): domain Eukaryota; kingdom Metazoa; phylum Chordata; class Lepidosauria; order Squamata; family Cordylidae; genus Hemicordylus; species Hemicordylus capensis. The sequence goes on along the minus strand of NC_069662.1, from coordinate 34,175,605 downwards.
ACTGAATGTAAATTTTGTACTATAAGCCAGCCACTCGCTGCCCTTCTAGGCGGTGCAGCTTGTTTGCCCCAGCCCCCACCTAGGAGGAGCATGCAACACTGGGAGCCAGCTCCCATTGGCTGCCGCATGCCTCCTGGGTGGGGCCGGAACAGGCAAGCCAGCAGCGCACCTGTGCCGGTTCAGTCCGTCTCTTGTTCAAGCACAGAGCAGACGTGCCGGCAAGCTCCTAGGCCGGTCATGAATACGTGGCCGGGCCTAGTGGAGCGGGCTTCGTTGGGGGCTGTAGTGGTGGGTTCCGGGCTTAAGCCCACCTGCTGAGGAGGCCTCAAGGATGGTCGGACGGTTGGGCAGAAGGCGGGCGAGCTTTTAAGCTCAGCCCGCAGCACCCTCCCTCCTTTGCGGTGGCTGCGGCCGCCATTCTAATGGCCATGTGGCCTGCGAGTCCACAGCTGTGCTGGAAGCTGTAGGGTTGGGCTAGTAGGCCCACCCGCCACTGAGGTCATGCCGATCGGGTACCCCTCCCACCTTGGTTGTAGCCACGGCCGCCATTTTAGGCCGCACGTGGCCTCACAGCAGCAGGCTTATATCAGGCCTGCAAGCGTCGGGCTGTGCTGTGGGCTGTTTAAGTGGGTTCCGGGCTTTAGGCCCACCCTCTGGAGAGGCTTCAGGGTGGCCGAGCTTTTAAGCTTGGTCTGAGCCCCCCCCATTATCGCTGCTATGCTGCGCTAGGCCCTTGAGGCCTACCGCCCCCTCCAGAAAGGGGGGGATCCACTCACGTTGTCCCTGCAGGGAGATCAACCAGCTCTGTGCGTCTTCTTCTGGCAGCACTGGCTGGGGTTAACCCGGCCACAGGTTTGGAGTTTGGGAGGCGGGGGGTGGGTGTGGGTGCCTGGACAGGGGGGCCTTGGCAGCGTGAGGCAGGGGGACCAAGGGGCTGAGGGGGTCCGGGCTAGTGTGGCGCAGAGTCTTTGAAGGCCCAAGAGGGCCCAATACTTGGCAGCAAGTGGGGGAAATTTACACTGAATGTAAATTTTGTACTATAATGCTGAAATCTGGCCAAGTACTGCAATAAAGATATTCATTCATTCATATTCAATATTATGTCAATATTCAACAGTATGTTCAACTCTTGGAAGTTCTCAACAAATATTTGCTTTAAACATACATTTCTCTGGAGCAATGATCTGATGGCCTTCAGAATAATATTATTCTTGATATGCAGACAGGTGGTATCAAGAAGGGGACATTCCAGATCCTGTTGGCATATGTCTCTCCAAAAAAAAAAAAAAAAAAAAAAAGCCAGCCAGCCAGCTGTCCCCTAGGACAAACAGCACCTCCTCATTCTGAGGACTATGACATCTATACCCCACCTCTGGCAGATGTATAAATAGAGAGACTGAAGGGGCCACACATGGAAACGTCGGAACCTGGGTGCAGGGAACAGCCATGAACCTTGAGGTAAGTTCTAGGTAAGATCATAATTGCCTATTAAGACTTGATAAATTCTTTTAAATCTTCATAAAGCAGGAAGGTCCTTTTTTTTTGAGTCATTTGTGTGTGATCACTGGGCACATTTAGCAAGGTTCTCTTTAGTTCAGCTAAAGTATGAAAAGTGCATTCTGCCATTAGAAACCCTAGTAGAATATTCTATTAGTAATAACATCTAAAGCATCCATGCAATTTGTCTGAAGTTTGTCACTGAGTCACCAAGACAGAAGTGCCACCATCTCTCCAGCTTTGGTGGAGATCAGTTGAGAAATGGCTGAGACATGTCAGTTTGAAAATCGACCACAAAGAAGCAGATATCCACTTGCAGTCTTGTGAAAGCAAGAATTATGTCTTTCTTCCCCCTGCTTTTAAATATACTGAGGTTTCAGGTCCTTGAAGGGTTGTGTGCTTCTGTTATTTTGGAAAGATGGCAACTGTTGCATATGTCTCCAGTTAGCTTTTGAAGTCTCCATTACTCTAACCCTTGTTCGAAATGGGGGTTGATTGTACCTCATTTGAGACAGAAAAATATTGTATTATAATATAGAAAAATATTATAAACTTTGTATTCAGTGTTCTGCAACTCCATCTCCCAGGTCAAGATCAATTTTAATCAAGTTAAGTGTTCTGTGGTGTTTCATTCACCATTCCCTAGAAATATTGTCTAAAACAAATTTAGATATTGGGATATCAACAACCTCTATGGCACTGTATATTAACTGAAAATATTGATCACTTACGGCACTAGTAAGTGCTGTAAATGCTTTTGTAATATTGTAAGCAGACTTTATGTCCATAGATGCTTAGACCAGAACCTGTTCCTTTCTTCTATAGCCTTATTCACCCATTGTGTTCAACACTCATATGAGTGTACAATGTACACAGCTAAAGTGACTCACATGTTATGTTGAACGCAGGTGCAGCAGTTCAGTTCCTATCCATATGCATTTGAGTGGCCAGTACCAAGGCTTACTTTAAAAATGAATCCAAGTACAGTCATCATTCACACAAAAACATGTGAGTGTACAGACACCTGTACTCTTGTACAGCATAATGTCTAAATTGGGCTCATGTCTTGTGGGGAAAGAGTATAGAGGCTGATCACACAAGATCTATCCTAGATTCTTTTGCATTTTAAAATTGTATTGGCTTTTTCACAATCCAACTACATTCATTTATTTGATTAAGTAAATATTGACTTCCTGTTTACCTGTCTGCGCGGTTCACATTAACTATACATATAAACCATTGCTATAATAATTAAAAACATACATACTCCACGTTGCTACTTGATTTTACCCAGCCCAATCTGCTGTTATTACTATATTTCAAACCCTGCTGAAAGGTCCATATTAGACTAGTAGATCTTTAAGTAAGGTAAAAATGGTTCCCAATCTTCTTTGAAATATTCCAAATTTTCATCCCTTATAAGTGCTGTAAGTTTTGCCATCTCAGCATATTCCAAAATTGTTATCAACCAGTCTTCTTTTGAGGGCATTTTATTGACTTTCCATTTCTGTACATATACGATTCTAGCCGCCGTGGTTGCATACATTAAAAATGTTAAATTTCTTCTGGAGAACTCTCCTTGAGTTATTCCCAGCAGGAAGGATCTATCCTAGATTCTTAACAGAATAAGAGCCCCTGGTGGCACAGTGGTAAAACTGCTGCCCTGTAACCAGAAGGTTACAAGTTCAATCCTGACCAGGGGCTCAAGGCTGACCCAGCCTTCCATCCTTCCGAGGTCGGTAAAATGAGTACCCAGAATGTTGGGGGCAATATGCTAAATCATTGTAAACCGCTTAGAGAGCTCTGGCTATAGAGTGGTATATAAATGTCAGTGCTATAAATGTAAGTGCTAATCACTGTTCTCGATATCTCTACAAATGGTTTAGTGTTATATAGTACTTCAAAGAGAAGGCAAATGTACTGTATCAATCTGGTTGGGGTAACAAGTACCCTGATTACCCAACCACTTAAAAACCTGTGTGGGTTGCATTACGCATGACATCAACTGCACAATAAAAAACCTCACACTTTATTTACTATTCAGCTGTTTATGGGAAGGATTAAATTAATTGAGATGACACTGGGATACATATCACCCCACAGTGTTATTGGCATTACTAGTACAGAAATGGCTTTGGGGCTTAAAGTACCCCATCACCTTTAAATATGAAAAGACTCATTATAACATGAATAGGATAGGAGAAACAACATGCTTTGTAACAAGTGTTATTATGGAAATATAACCTGCCCTTGGAAAATAATGGAAACAGAAGCAGTACAATTCACCATGTTGAGCATTATCAAATGGAGTATGATCCATCCTGTGACCCCGGTTCCTTCCAGTGACAACTTGTCAGAGTTAGGAGAAGCTATGTTGTGTAGTTATGATTCTGATTGAATCAGCACCTGGGATAATAGAGTCCAAAGATACTCAATGAGCTTCATGCCCAAATGAAGAAATACATGCATCCATGTCAAATTTAACAACTCATGTCAGATTCTTCATGAAAGGACTCTTCCACTTCAGTATTTCTTCTTTCAGATTCCAGCTTACTGTCTTCATCTCTTACTTGCTCAAATCATTCCAACAACAGTTGGGTCCCTAAACCCTTCCAGTTTGGATTCAGAGGTGTCCTCTACGAATATCTTTCTAAGCTGTTCAGACCATGCTTGCTTTGCTTGTCAGAAGGAAAATGTAGGTGAAAGCAGGCATATGGGAGATGCAGCCAGCCCACCTGTGTTGCTGTGTGACTAGCTGAAGAGATAAGTGTGTTTCTCGGGAGAGAAATGTTCCTGTTTCAGTGAGGAAAGATGTTTCTGCTCTCTGGGGAAAAAGAACATCCCAATCAGGTGACTGGGCGATTTCAATAGCTTTCTGGAGCAGGGGCAGGCAACATACAGATCTCCAGATGTTGCTGAACTAACACTCCCATCCCCCCCAGCCACAATGTATTACAACTGGGGATGATGGGAATTGTAGTCCAGCAATATTTGGAGAGCCACATTGCCTACACCTATTCTGGAGCACTGAACATTTTCATCAAGCCTTCCAGACACTTCACCCAGAGGCCATCTTTATGTAGTTAGGAAGGTGACCTTATGGCCTTTCATTGTGAGGTGCCAGGAAGCTGACCTCTGGCTGAGCTGTGTTGATGTGAGTTCCTTGCACAGGTTTGCAGATGCAATGGGGCTGGGCATAGCCCAGTTCTTGGCTGGTTAAATAAAATCTGTTTACAGCTATTAGCTAAAAAACTGGCTCTAATCAATCACAAGAAAGGTTCTAACTACAGACACCCCCCGCCCCGCGCTACAATTCAGGTTTGTAAAAGGGGCTGTTAATTTTATGTAAACTGCCTGAAGATAAATATATTAGGCAGCATATAAATATGGAAAATAAATAAATATCCTTGGGATACTATTTGCCCTCAGAACAATTTGTAGAGAAATTGTTTATTCGATTATTCGATTTCTATATTCGATTTCTATGCCCTTCCAAAAATGGCTCAGGGTGGTTTACACAGAGAAATAATAAATAAATTAATAAGTTGGAACCCTCTTCCCAAAGGGCTCACAATCTGAGTGAGCATTTTTTTTAGAAGAGTGAGGATTTATTCTATTAGAAATCTTGCAAATATCCTGTGTATTTACCCTCTATGTTTTTTTCCTCCTTACAAGTTTTGAAAGGAATAGTTTCTGATCCAAGTATCAATGGATATAAAATGAGCTTATTTTGTAGGGTCTCTTGGAACCATAGCACCATACATGTATAGTACTTTCATTTCCCCATGTAATGCGATAGGGGCTGTTGATACCTCCAAATCCATATTAGTAAAAAGTGCACTTTAAAAAAATATTATGAGGGGGTGGTGGATGAAATATCACATGGTGCTTAACCTCAAGCTCTCCCAGATGGGTGGCTTTATTGTGCCAGGAAGTGCCTAAAGTTAAGCTGTTTTGAGTTATGCACAAAAATGCTACTTGTTAAGGATGCATATAATGTGCAATAACTGTGAATCATTAGGAGCAAAGCTGAATAATGCCATTGGCTGTATGGATGGCATCTTCTGTCACCATCCTGACATTTCTGTGAATGGTTTCCTCTTATGAAGTCCACCCCCAGTCTAAGTGTAACAAAGCTGCTTTCAATTGCTGTTTGGTAAAGCTCTTGATTAAGGTTGAACCTGACCTGGAAGATGGAATTGAAGAGCACTGAACACAATTTTTAATTATTATGTGAATAGGGGTAAACTTACAGAGCACCACAGGAAGCCAAGGTTATAGCCCCTGGCTAGCTGCGGCACACAGCTAGACAGCGTAAGAAACAATTCCAGATACTACAGTCGAATGGAATTAAAGGGTGTTCCTGTCTTTCATTTCAGATGCCTTTGTTTCTTTGTATTCTACTCATACCCCTGATCACCAGTGAGCAATATGCCAATGGAGTGAACGTCAGCATCACTGTCCTGAGCAGAACTGAGAGAACAAGCCCTTTAGTGAGTCTAGGTAATGTATGCAATTCCTTGGAGATCTCAGCAGTCCTCTTTTATGGGCCCCTATTTAATTGTATTTATTTATTATTTACAGTTTACTTATTTATCTATCATATTCATATACCACCTGAAATGTATATCTCTAGGTGATGTATACAATCCCAAACACAAAAAATATAAAACAGAATAAAACCAATTAAAACAGATTCACAAAATAAAAACAGTTAAAGAGTTTAATTGAAAGTCTGAGGGAACAGGTGTGTCGAAGCAACCAGAGATAGAGAAGCTCATGTTTTGACAGGGAGTGCATTCCAAAGCACTGGGGTAGCCACAGAGAAGGTCCGGTTCCCAGTCACAGTAAACGAGCTGATGGCAGTCATAACTGGACCTCCCCAGATTATTTTAATAAGCTGCAAGGTTCATGACAAAGGAGGTGTTCTCTTAAGTACCCTGGACTCAAGCCCTTAAAGGCTTTACAGGTAATAACCTGCACTTCGGATTTTACTCAGAAACATAGCAGCAGCTAGTGCAGTTCTTTTAAAATTAGTGTTCAATCGTCTCTTTGGGACACCCCAGAGACCAGTCTGGCTGCTGCATTCTGCACCAATTATAGCTTCCAAACAATGTACAAAGACAGCCGCATGTACAGCATTACAGAACTCTAGCCTGGAAGCTACCAGCATATGTTCCACTGTTCTGAGGTCATTTACCTCCAGAAATGGGTTTAGTTGGTGTATCAGCCAAAGCTGATAGAAAGTACTCCTGGCCATTGCCTCATTCTGAGGAACTGGAGAGACCTTTGGGTCCAGGAGTACTCCCAAACTATGTACCTGTTCTTTCTAGGGGAGTGTAACCGCATCCAGAACTGTCAGATCTAAACCATCTCCTGGGTCCTGACTCCCCACAATCAGTACTTCCATCTTATCTGGATTAAACCTTGTTATCCCTCAATCAGCCCATTACCAGCTGCAGGCAGGCATTTAGAGAAGTTAAGCCATTTCCTGATGAAGCTGATATGGAGATATACATTTGGGTGTCATAAGTATATTGGTAATACCCTGCACCAATCCCCTGATGATCTCTCCCAGCAGTTTCATCTAGATGTTACAAAGTATTGGAGACAATATAGAACCTTGTGGGCCTCCATATTGTAGCTCTTGCTTTCAAGAGCAACAGTCTTCAAGTTGAATCTGGAATCTGCCCGAGAGATAGGAGTGGAACCACTGTAAAGCAGTGCCACCTAATCCCAACTTCCTAAGGCGACCCTGCAGGATACCATGGTCGACAGTACTGAAAGCCGCTGAGAGAGCCAAGAGGTCCAACAGTGTCACACTCCTTCCATCAATACCTAACTGAAGATCATCCAGCAGGCCATGGCCATCCAAGGCATTCTTGTTAATGATACTGCTCTGTGGTATTGGCAGACCATCTCTCACTGACCTTTGGGCGTGTATGGGGAACTAGCAAATCTTAAAGTGAGCAGCTCATTTCAGAATAAATTTGTGCAAAGCTTTGGTTCTTGGAAATGACTGTCAGAGAGTTGAAGTTCAAAATAGAATCAGGTTTATTTTAGGGTTTAGGGGTACAGAAGATAAATGTTGATTAATAAGCAACACAATATTAACTAGTAAAACTAACAAGGCTAATAAATCAATAGGACTAAATTGAAGCTCACAAATAGACGTTTCGGTTTGAGATCTGAATTAAATCCACTCAAGGCTGAACAGAGAAATGGTCTTACAGAACAGCTTTAGACTTTAAAGTTAGAGAGCGGGAAAGAGGGGAGCAAGAGACTTAAGAGTAGGGATTAGTAAACCCCACATCCTTTCCGGTGGTGTGTTTGGACACTTGTTGATCGAGTGTTGAGGGTCCTCTTTCCTCCAGGACAAGCAGGGAGACTGGGTGCAGGAACGAGGACCCGGGTAACCCTCATGGGTCAGGAAGCCAGGGAAAGTCGAAAGGAGGGCTGGTCTCAGGAAACCAGTCTCTCGCTGCAGCCAAGTGTGCGGCACAGATCAGGTTTGGAAAAAGGGCTGATCTGGAGGCAAAAATTGGGATGGGCATGAGAGTCGAGGCACAGCAAGGTGGTGTAGTGAATGCCCAAATGCATGAACACACAACAGGTGAATACACACTGCTTGGTGGTCTCAAGGGCAGAAATAGGCCACATCTTGCTCAGGGACCAAATGCTGACCACACCTTTCTGCTGAAAAGGGAGACACCCATGATAGACAAAATAATACATTGTGTCCAGTTCAAACTTTGCTGGGTGTTCTCTCTAAGCACAATGAGGTGAATAGTCTTGAGGAAGCCTAGGCAGGATGGAGGGAATGGGCACATAAGAGCTTACCTCATGTGGTCAAGGGGAGCTTGATAGGTGCTGGGATGTTTTAACATGCTACTTCCTGAGCCTCAGGTCATCCATTAACACTCTTTTTGGGGAGAGATGAGCCTGTTACCTCTTATCTATGCCTTCCTGTGAAGGCGATAAGCATGAAGCTAATCTGATGTGCCAGTATAGAGGGGAGCATTTGGCCCTTCATGTTAGAAGAATAGCGCTTAATTAACTCGTGCCTACTTTGGCTACCTCACCTGCACTGATATCAGAGAGGCAAGCAGAGGAATAGTCCTCTTACAGTCGCAAGTTATACTTGACAAGGAGCCTGTTCCCACGATCACTAGAAAGCGAGCTAAGGGAACCTAGCCTGCTTTCTAGTGATTGTCAGAACCACTGGGCTCGTGGGTGAGCCCGGTGGTTCCAAGGCGGCTAGCCCGCCTAATTCTTCCTCCCTTTAAACAAGGTTAACGGTGCGAGCGCTCCATTAACCTTAGTTTTTGATTGTATGCCACCACAGGGCATGGCGACCCATGAGTAGACCCCTAACTGGGAGGCTACAAGCAGCCATCCTTAATTTATAGTTAGCAGACTTACGACATCTTCACAGCATTGGCTTGACATCTGACTAATCTTTACAGCAAAAGCAGGTAGAATTCCAGCAATTTATCACTAATCACGCTGAGAAGTGAGCTTCTTGGACTTTAACCATTAATTATAATCCAAACCGAAAGAAATTGGATGCCAGACTGGCTTCTGTCCATTGGATTTCCGATGAAAGAGTGTAGCTTGATGAATCCCAGCCCCCACCGCTCAACTTAAATCAAAGCTGTACCTTCCAGCGCAGCCTTGAGATAAGGAGCAGGCTCCGGGGGATACAGTGGTCAATCTTGATCCAAACCCTTTAATCCAGGGTGGTGTGGGGGGTTATGAAGGCTCAAACCCCCCCAAAATAAATCCTCCTCGGTCTTCCCTGTTGGGAAGCGTGCAGACTCATTAGCAGTCCAACCGGAAGTCCCACCGAAAGCACTCTGCCTTGCCTAGATGTGAAGAGTGGAAAAACCAGTTTTCAGGAAGGAAACTCTTTGAAAGTTTTAGTTACAAAACCTCTGTGTATGCTCAAGTTGACTTTTTAAAACAATATTAGTCTGCTTGCGTAAGGTTTTCACTGTTTAAAAAAGAGGTTTTACCAACAAACTGATATAAAGCACACCACACGTGTTGGAAATAAGGGAAGACATCTATTGTATACAAATGCTCCCAGTCTAGGACACGAGGTTTTGAAGGCAACATTGTGTTCCTCCCCATCTCTCTCTCTCTCTCTCTCTCTCTCTCTCTCTCTCTCTCTCTCTCTCTCTCTCTCTCTCTCTCTCATATGCTGCTCAGCATTTACCCAGAATAGTGTGGATTGCCAACCACAAAGGATGGAGGATACTCCTTGTAGCAGAAGTCAGGAAGAATGGTCAAACAATCAATTGTAGTCTGTTATTCAGTTATGTAACAAATGGTTGGAATAGCAAGAGCAGCATGTTATTTCCATTTAGAAAGCAAAGGGCTTTGCCTCCCTTCTGAGAACCTGGAGATAAAAAAAAGTACTAGGACTGAGTGTCTGTCTGTCCCTGCAGCACTACCCCACTGATCATACTTTTAAATGCAGGCTGATTTCCTTCCCCAGCATCTGCGAGATGGGGAAGTGTTGTGGGCACAAGGGATTCAGGGCTGATCCAGCCCTGATACTAGCAGCAATGTTAAGGGGCAAGCAATTGCTGCTGCATCAGACGGAGCAATAAAACTAAGTTGCCAAACTACCACCCACTCATTTCTCTTTACTCTTTATTTATTTTAGGCCCAAGCAAAGAAGATGGCAAAATACTGATCCTGAATAGAAAAAAGCGTGATGCTTTTGACAGTACAACCCTGAAATGGGTTCGCTTCCAAGGATCTATCCCTAGTGGAGCTGTGTCTTTCTGGAACAGTTATGCTCGTAGGACTGAATACCCCTGTACCACATCCGGCTGCGATGCTGGATTCTATAATCCAGGCCGCGGTTCGGCCTGTTTCTACCCTTATGGAAACAAAGAATTACAGAGCTCTTATTTTTCGCTTTTGGTGAATGAAAATGATCTGGAGTTGTTGCAATGGCAAAGTGATTCATGGGGTGGTGTTCCATCCAATTCTGTAGGTACCTGCCCAGGAGGCAACATTTATGTAGGGAGAAATAAATATGGCATTGGGAAGGTTGACCGCCATAACAAAGCTTTCTTTATAGGTATTAATGGTAAAGAGTCATGGTATAAACACTATGATGTCCTGATTGTTAAAAAAAACTACCGTTCTCAGAAAATCGAGAATGTCAGGTACAAGAGGGATCAGGAGACATACAGCAATGAGGATATTACCTTAATCAGCAGTAAAATCACCAACAATGACTGTAGAACAGTGAAGAAGTCAACGACCTTATCAAAAACAGTAACATTCGAATATCGCTGGGATATTAGCAGTTCTGTCTCCGTGAGTGTGAGCACTAAGATGACAGCAGGGATTCCGGGAGTCTTTGGGGCAGAATGGAGTATTTCTGCAGAGCAAACTTTTGGCTGGAGTAAAGGTTCCACACAGAGCAGTTCCAACACTATCACTGAAACAGTTGAAGTTTCTGTCCCACCCAACCAGATCTGTGAACTGTCAATGGAAGGCAAAAGAATGAGAGCAAATATCCCCTTCACTGCTAGAGTAACTCGCTACTATAATGATGGCACGGAACGAAGTGCCACAGTCCAAGGTGTCAGCAGAAATGTGGTTGTAGCACAAGTACATGTCATTGTAAAACGGTGTCAACCCATCCCGAATGCACCTCCATGCAGGTTTATGTAATTGACATTCAGCCACGTACAGCTGAAATCAAGAAGAGAAAAAAGCGCATTTGGGGCATTTATTTCAATTAACTTTGGGATCAGTCAATAACCTGGTTCTAGCAACCCAATAAACCATGGTTTAGCGGAATGGGGACATGGCTTGAAGTCCCTGAACTCATGTGCTTCCTCTTCTCTTTTTCACAATGGCACAAAATTCTGAAGTCAGCATCCTGACATCAGCTGTTAATTTAAACAGCTCCATGTCTAATCTGAATCTCATCAGGATGCTGGTGGTATGTGTGTGTGTGTGTGGGACAAGGGAGCATTCATGTTCAGGGACCTCAAGCCGTGTTCCTGATCCAACAAACCATGGTTTTCTGGATCATCTAGACCAGTCCCATGTATTACAGCAATTTTTCTTATGCTCAGAAATAAAACCTGTAGCTTTTGCTCAGATCTTCCTCTCCTTCTCCTTTTTTGTGTATGTGTCCAATGATTCTTCTGAACTTTCTGACCAGATGATGATTTCTACTTTGTCTTAATCTGGAAATTTCTTTTTCAGTCTGAAAAATCCGAATACAATTAATCAGCAAAAGTTCCCAATAAAGTTTTAATATTATTTGGTGAAGTTATAAGCAAATTTTAATGAGTGAGGCTGTGAGCTGACTGATAGATCAATTTACTTGTTGCATTTAGTTTTGTTTGGGTGAGTTATTGTAACTGGGAATTTAGCAATATTAAAGATAACCATTTGCTTCTAATCATGAATGGTTTATTCTTGTTTATTGAATTGTGAAATTAAATGACATTTTCTTTGATATCTCAAAAAGGCAGGACTTTTGAAGTTTTGGTAAGATGCAAATTAATTATATTTAAAACAATCAATTAAAAGATGAACAATCAGTCACAATCCTTTCATTATTTGACAGCTTTATTTGAAATGAAACATTCTGAACATCTAGTTGGAGGGAAAAGTCATCTTCTTGTCAATATCTCTGTGTTCATCTGTGTGGTCCCCATCTTGAAAGTATATTCCTGATTCCATTTTCATAAACTGCCAGTAGAAAAGGCAAGAAATGTGAAGTTAAAAAGGGATTTCAGAATTTTTTTGTTTGCATTCACTTCATTATATTCATTGTTAATGAATTACAGTACTTCATTAAGCAAATAAAGAAATGTGTACTTTCTTTGGGCCTCTTTTGAGCTGAAGAGCAGTCATAATAATAATAATATTTAATAATGGGACAGTGAGCAAAATTGGCTTTGTGGGCAGAATCCCCACATTAGTAGCATTGGTAGCTCTTTTCTGTGCTGCCACTTTCTGGGGCAATGCCATATGAGAAGATTGGGCTTGGAAGGATTTAGTCTGAACAGCCTGGATTTCAGGAGGTTGAGTTTGGGGTACCAAAGAGAGTGGTTTGGCATAGTGAAGAGCATTTTCCACCCTCCAAGCCATCTCCCAAACTTTATCCAAGGTAGGTTTCCCTTCCAGTAGCAATTTTTCACACAGTTTGGAGCAGTTTCTTTCCATAACAATCTGATCCCTGATCATTTATCAGTAAAGTTGGCAAACTCACAGGTTACACTTAAGGCACACTCAGATTTACCAGGCAGTTGAGATCTAGAACAGAACTTGCAACGTTCAGCAATCACACTCAAAGTAGGGTGGAAATGATCATCTAAGCCTTCAAGAGCGGCTTCATAAGAATTGGCATCCCCTTCCAAGTTGGCAGGAAAGGGCAAATGGTTATATATTCTTTGGCCTTCAGGGTCTGGGCAGTGAAGTAATATGGCCTTCTGCTTTGCTGGAGTAAAATCAGGGGTCTGTATGGTGAAGAGGAAATGGCAGAAATAGGACCTCCATTGTTTCCAGGGAAGAGCAGGTTCTCCGGGGATGGACAAGAAAAAAGGCGGTGGTGGGATATGAGCCATGCTGCAGTGGGCATCCAGGGAACAACAGAGTCCAGGATTAATAAGGAAAAAGTACCTTCAGGGGTTGTGCAGGTCAGGAAGCTGGAGAAACAATCAGCAGCAGCAATAGTAGAATGCAGCAGTTCAGGAATGTAGGCCCAGGCCAGTAATGCAATGTAAGGAAAATGCAGGAACTTTCACAAGCTTTGCAGGCTCACATGCATAGCTGGTTCAAAACCTCATCGCCAAATCTTTTATAACTGCTTCCCTTGTAAACTGCTTTGGAAACTTTTGTTGAAAAGCAGTAAATAAAAATATCTGCCCTTGTAAACAGGAAGAAATATTATGCTGATTTAATTACAGCTTTGATCAGAAGCAACTCAATTCTCCTTCTCCTTTCCCTCCTTTTTTGACTGGACAGGAAAACCCTGTTATTCACTCAGGTTCCATTCCATGGGGGTTGGGGGTGTGGATAGGGAATCCAGGAATAACAGGGCATTAAAGTGAATGTAAATTGGAAGTGAGGGGGGTGAGATTCCCACTGCCCCAAATCACCCCTCAAACAACAAAATGGGCCAAATGAAGTGCCCTACCATGTTCTACTGCCCTTAAGGAGTCACAAGATGCCCCCCACGAGTAAAAGAAAAGAAAAGAAAGAGTAGCCAAAAATCGGATGAAAATCGCGTCCTCTGCCCCATTAAAAAAAAATTAACCATAAAATGGCTCCCAAACTCAAAATGCCAACCAGAAATGACCTCCAAGGTCATTTCTGGCCACCTCTGACCCATGGATTTGTGGGTTTAACCCTTTTTTAACTGATTTTTTCACATATACTGAGGTTGGGTCATCTACTACTACTACTACTACTACTACTACTATTTATATACTGCTTTTCAACAAGAGTTTGCAGCAAAGCAGTTCACATAGAAAAATAAAAGTTAAAGGACTCTGCGTTGTCTCATGCCTCAGACAGTGGAGGACAGACTAGTAAGTCAGAGGGCTAGAGAGTCAAGACATTTGTCATCACTTCTCCACTGCTCTGATGCTATCCTTTTGAAATGTAGATTGCTAATCTCAGGGATTCAAATTTACTTCCTCCTTCCTCCTCTCTCTTCCTACCTGGCTGCCTACCTGGCAACATGGCAAGTCTCTTGCCCTGCACCATATGTGCAGAGAAGATGGAGAATCCATCTGCATCCACTTAGATAGATAGATTAGAGATCCTAAATCCTCACTTTCCTATCTAGAATGGAGTTCCTTAATAAATGCCTTTTATATTGATTTGAAACTAGCAATTGGCTCCAAGTTACTTTACTCTCAGCACACACGCATGCCTAACTAATCTACCACTGTGTTTGTGCCTCTGTGCACTCTGCTATATTGAGAAAGGGATTCTCTCACCACAGAGATTTTCCAACAACTACAATTACTATTTATATACTGCTTTTCAACAAGAGTTTGCAGCAAAGCAGTTCACATAGAAAAATAAGTAATACATAAGAAGATTCCCTGTCCCCAATTGCACACAATCTAAAAAGAAACATAAGGTAGAGACCAGCAACAGCCACTGGAAGGATGCTGTGCTGGGGTTGGAGAGGGCCAGTTACTCTCCCCCTGCTAAAAATAAGAGAATCACTGCTTTGAAAGGTGCCTTTTTGCTCGCTTTTCAAGGGTCTGTGCATTACCAGACCACAAATATGTAAAACCGCGGGCGCTGGACCCGTGATTAACAAGGTTCTCCTGTATTCCCCAGATCTGTTTGGGAATATTGTTACAGACAGGCCAATAATGAACCTCCCAAGCAGCCACAGAGCCAGCCAAATGGCGGCCTGGGTCCGGCCCCGCTCGGTGGCCCCCTCCACATAAGCCCATGGGCATGACATCACATGCACGGGGGCGTGGCTCGGGCTCCAGGGGAGCCCAGAGCAAACTCCCCCCTCCCGCCTGGGCTACTGAGAGCCTGAGCAAACTCTCCATCTGTTATTTCAGGCAGTGCTGAAGAGAAAGGAGGAAACATCCTATCGGGCAGCTGGCACTGCCTGAAATGATGAGCTGAGAGCTGGCTCGGGCTCTCAGCAGCCCAGGCAATGCTCCTTTGAGTGTGACATCATGCGCAAAGGGGGCATGGCCTCAGCCCAAATGAGCTCACAGCTCATCACTTCAGGCAGAGCCAGAGAGGGAGAGAAAAGGAAAAAGTCCTATTGGGCAGCTGGCACTGCCTGAAATAACTGACGGAGAGCTCGCCTCGGCTCTCGGCAGCCCAGGCGTGGGAGGTGGGAGTTGACTCTCGGCTCCTCCGGAGCCTGAGCCATGGGGCTTCGGCGGCCCTTTTCATTGGTGGCCCAGGTTCTTTGAACCTGTTGGCACAATGGTGACTACACCCCTGCTCCCAAGACAGCACACTGAATTTTGCCTGCTGATGTGAGGCCAGAATACCTATGTATACAGAATGCTAGAAAACAGAGTTCAGAATAGTTGTCTGATCTTCTTCAATACATTATCTCCCTGTGTAGGCTGATATCTCAATCAGGATGATGCCAAAAAGATAGAAAAGAGCTGGTTTTATGGTAGCAAGCATGACTTGTCCTGTTAGCTAAGCAGGGTCTGCCCTGGTTGCATATGAATGGGAGATTTGATGTGTGAGCACCATAAGATTTCCCCTTAGGGGATGGAGCTGCTCTGGGAAGAGCATCTAGGTTCCAAGTTCCCTCCCTGCCATCACCAAGATAGGGCTGAGAGAGATTCCTGCCAGCAACCTTGGAGAAGCTGCTGCCAGTCTGTGTAGACAATACTGAGCTAGATGGGCCTATGGTCTTACTCAGTATATGGCAGCTTCCTATATATGGCAAATATATGGCATATATGGTATATATGGTATATGGCATATATGGTATATGGCAAATTCCTATAGTCCAGTGGCTCGGCCCCCCTTTTGACAGTAGCAACCAAATTCCAAGGCTTTTGTCTTTGAGCTTGTTTATCATTGGGATGCAGCCCATGATGCAAGTATTATGCTCATTTCCTGGCAAAACATCCAGAATGCCTCCGATCCATTGGGGCTTGGGGTGGTAAGGCCTATAGGCGTGGGCTGGAGTAAACAGAAGCTACAATTTTTCTATAACAAGACATTTTACTTTGCAATTAGTTCAATCAAAGGCTGATTTACAAGTTTAGTCTATGTAAACACAAGTGCTAGTAAGAACTAGTCTGCCTATTTTCCTTTCATTTCCCCTACAACTGTACCAAATTTGGTACAAATCAGTTAGATGGTCCACAAGGTAGCCCACTTGTGCCTCAAATGTTTACATGTCCACCATCTTGGATTGGGGTAGATGAAATCATCAAAAATGATGCCATTGGGGCATCGCTATTTGTCCCTATAGCTGTAGCAAATTTGGTTCAAATTGGTTCGGCAGTTCACAAGTTAGCCCACTTGAGCCTCAAAAGTTTGCCCATCTGTGTCATAAATCCACCACAGTCAATGAGCTGCCTATAATTTACGATGTAGTAGCAGATGAAGAGATGTCTCCGGTTACAGGCAGGCACAAGGTTTTGTCCAGTGTCTGTAAAGAAGGACAAGAGAACAAATCACTACTGAGTACCAAGTCCAACCCGTATTCCCCACAACCAAGGTTGCTCACCTGATCCCAAAGGTCACGAGTCCAAGGGTCCAAGGCATCACGGAGGGAGGTATCAATGCTTGTTGACGAGTTCTCTCCATCAGTCCATCCTGAGTGGAGCTGAAGAATTTATAGCAGGTTTCCAGCTGGAATCAATCAGCGTTCCGCCCCGTCATCCCCCCTCAATCAATCTCATGCATGCTGCAAGTGACTGCTGCATCTCAACTCCCTGACTTGGTCATGCCCCTTCTCATGCCTGTGTGCTCTGGGAGATAACAATGGCAGCGACAGTTTGTCCTGGGAGTCGCTACTCTGCTCTGCCTCCTGCACCAAGCCCTCCTCCTTGCCCATCACGAGTGCCTCCACCCTCCGATCACAGAGCTGGCCCTCGGGATCCTCAGGTAACTTAACAGCCTCCCACTCCTCTTCCGAGTCCTCGAATGAAGGCCTGACAGTCTGACATCTTGAATCAAGGAGGATGACATCATCACAAAGTACACCATTCAGGGTCCCTGTGTGCCACTCACTACAACTGTATCTAATTTGGTTCAAATCAGTGAGACAGTCCACAAATTAGCCCACTTGTGCCTCAAACATTCACACATCTGTCATCTTGAATCAGGGTAGATGACATCATCAGAAACTATGCCATTGGACAACCCTATGTGTCCCTTCAGCTGTAGTAAATTTGGTTCAGATCAGTTAGACAATCCACAAGTTAACCCACTTACACCTCAAAAGTTTGCACATCTGCCACCTTGGTGGATGACATCATTACAAACTACCACAAAAAGATCCAAAAAGATCCACCATGATACTAGCAAATACAAAGAAAAATATATATATTCACAATATGATGGGAAATTACTGGATATAAATTTTATTGGATATAAATAGAACAATGATATATACAACAAAAAATAGAATCCACAGCAGAAATGACCTTATGAATGACTATATATATCCATCACCAGTTGAATATTTCTTCAGCTCAAGTCTTTTAGAGACAAGAATGTTTCTACAACATTTGCCAATACAACCGGTCTATTATGAGTTATTTGCTTAAACTTTCTGTATGATTTTTTCTATATGATAAAGGTTATGAAATATCCCTTGTGGGCATATATTGGGGAGGTATGTTTTTTTGAAATATGTTAAAAGGTTCAAGTAATGACTGAGTTTAATTTCTTATAAGATCAAGAAATTTTAGTATACTGATTTATATCAACTCAAAAGATCCATGTCCATCAGCTCTTGATAAAGAGCCATTTTGAAATGGATGTCACCGGGTCACCGTAGTGTGTGGACGTCTTTACCATCAATTTCATCATTGACACTGTTGCTCGGTTTTGATACATAGTCTGTGGACTCTGTAGTTCATATCCTTGTTCTATTTATAGCCAATTGATCCATATTGAATATACTTTTCAATACAGTAATTTCCCATCATATCGTGGATATATATATTTCTTTCTATTGGCTAGTTTCATGGGGGATCTTTTTGGTTCTTTTTGTGATACATGTATATAGATCCCAGCATACTATATTTTTTCTTTATCATCACAAGCTACGCCATTGAGGTGCCTCTGTGTGTCATTTACTACAGATAGATTGGGGATTCTGTTGGTGTACCATCCACCCCACTGCCCAACTGACCCCCTAACTGAGCTGACGGAGTTAGTGTTGGAGTATCCCAGACTTTTGGTGATGGGGGACTTCAACATCCACTTTGGGGCTGGCTTGTCTGGTGAGGCTCAGGAGTTCATAGCGGCCATGACAACTATGGGGCTATTCCAATTAGTTTCTGAACCAACTCATGTTGCCGGCCATGCACTCAATTTGGTCTTCTGTTCAGATCAGGGGGTGTTCCTTGGGTGGGGGATCTGGTGGTTTCCCCATTGTCATGGACGGACCACTACCTGGTTAAGGTTGGACTCATAGCCACAACCCAGCCCTGCAGAGGTGGTGGACCTATTATGATGGTCTATCCAAAAAGGCAGCTGGACCCAGCAGGATTCCAAAAAGCCTTGGGGTTTTGATGTTGGTGCGGCCAGTGGTTCTGTCGATGCCATGGTCAGAACCTGGAATAGGAAACTCAACAGGGCAGTAGACATGATTGCCATTCCGACCTGCTTCAAAAATGGCCCCTTGGTATACTGAGGAGTTGCAGGGGCTGAAGTGGTTGGGTAGGTGACTAGAACGCAAGTGGAGGAGAGGTCAGTTCAATTTTGAAAGGATGCAGCATGTGACTGATGCGGTAGCGGTGTGTGCAGTGAAAAAAGGATTTTGGTCTGTGCGCATTGTGTCTGCAGGTTCATGTTCAGCAGAGCTATCCCAGGTTGTGAGGAGTTTAATTTCTGCTCATTTTGTCTTAAATCAGTTCCTGGGGTTGTTCTGCAGTGATGCTTTTAATGGGTTCTTTGTGGATAAAATCTCCTGTATTTGGGCTGACTTAGGCTCCACTATTTCCACAAGATCTATGAAGGAGGTGTCCAGCAATCCCTCTTTCTGTATCAGGTTGGATCCGTTTCAGTCTGTGACTCCTGAAGACGTGGACAAGCTGCTTGGGGTGATGTGGCCTACCATTTGATCTCTGGAACCTTGCCCGACTTGGCTGCTTCTATCTAGCAGGGAGATTGTGGGGGGTGGCCTAGTTAATATCACTAATGCATCGCTGAGGGAGGGTAGGGTGCCTTCTTGTCCTTAGGAGGCGATGGTTATATCACTTCTTAAGAAGCCTTCCCATAACCCCTTAGCGATGGATAATTACTGGCTAATCTCCAATCTCCCATGATTGGGCAAGGTGATTGAGAAGGTGGTGGCCAACCAACTTTCAGCAGTTTTGGAGGAAACTGATTATCTAGACCCATTTCAAACTGGCTTTAGAGTTGGTTATGGGGTTGAGATAGCCTTGGTTGGCCTGATGGATGACCTTTACCAGGGAATCAACAGAGGGATTGTGACTCTGCTGGTTCTTTTGAATCTCTTGGCAGTGTTTGATACCATCAACCTTGGTATCCTTCTGGATTGCCTGGGGAAGTTTGGGATAGGGGGCACTGCTTTGCAGTGGTTCCGCTCCACCTCTCGGGTAGATCCCAGATGGTGGAGCTTGGTGACAGCTGCTCCTCAAAACAGGAGCTGTTATATGGAGTCCCTCAGGGCTCCATTCTGTCACCAATGCTTTTTAATATCTACATGAAACCGCTGGGTGAGGTCATTAGGAGATTTGGTGCTGAGTGTTATCAGTATGCTGATGACACCCAAATCTACTTCTCCATTTCATCTTCATCATCAGGAAATGGCACTCATTCTTTAAATACATGCTTACAGGCAGTAATGGGCTGGATGAAGGATAACAAATTAAAGCTGAATCCAAGCAAGATGGAGATGCTCATTTTAGGGGCTCAGAATTTGAGGGATGAGTTAGATCTCCCTGTGCTGGATGGGGTTACATTCCAGGTTTTACGTTTTGAAAGTGATTTGCCTGAACGGAGCATTTTGCTGCTTTTGAGTGGCTGGTCTGGAAAGCGCCCGGCACTTCTCCTGTTTTACCAGCAATAAGATATCTTAGAAATGAACTATTGGATCCAATCTTTTCAGCTGGACATAAAGAGTATCTTAATGATTATTTTGCAGAAATTTTAGAGCTGATCTATTTTTATTGATCCAGTATTATTAAAACTTATGCAATTGCACAGTCTTTTAATCACATGGCTTGATTATGATTATATTAAAATATCAGTATATGATACTTGGATTCTCTGTTAATGCTCTGACAAAGTGGGGGACTGAGCACAGCTCAATGCAGGTGGTGTCAATCCACCTGCACTGTGGCGATTTCACAGTGAAGTGCTGAAAATCTTGTGCATTTGTGCAAGAGCGCCAATACTTTGAGTAGTGCGCCCGAACTCTGGAGAGTTAGATTGGAAGCACATCACTGATGGTCAAGCGGTGTGCTTCTGATCCAACTGGCACTTCCAAAGTGCAGGTGTGTGACTTGGAGTATTTGTGCTCTTGCACAAAAGTGCAAGACCATCAGCACTACACTGCGAGCCCACAGCAACAGAAATGAATCAGCACTGCCTTCATTAGGCTGCCCTGGATGTCAGCCAAGGTGCTTAGCCTGGGATGGTCACACCTTGTTCACTCACTCTTTATGATGGAGAAGCAGCAGTGAGGTGGTGGGCTTCTGTGCTTGCCAGTGAGAGCCATTGAGCAGGGGAAGAGAAATGGGCATGGGCCAAGGCAGCAACACATGAATCTTCCCTAACAGTATGATTGGCACTGGCAAAGTCTGCTCACATACAGCTTTAGAACCTGCCATGCTGGATGGTCTTCCGTAAGAGGTATGAGGAAGTGGCAATTATTTACATTATTTATATTCAAATATTTTTCCTATAAAGGAAAAGAACCCAGCTGTTCCCTGGACAACCTCCTATATAAATTAATATACAAAATTAATATGATATAAATTAATGTGGTATCTTTCTCCTTCCTTCAATACAAGGTGTATAAAAAGAGGGATTAGGTGGCTACTCTGCTATCAGTGCCTGGAAAACAGTGTGCAAGAAACTTTCAAGTGAGGTAGCATCAGAGATTTCCAGGTGAGTTGCCTCCCACAGAACAAGACCAGAGAAGTGAGCAATGAACATCAGGTACCTTTGAAAATCCTGGCCATGAGCAGTGGTTGCTGGCAGGCATGGTATGTGCGTCACAACAATTAATATTGAGTTCATTTGGAGTGAAATGTTAAATTGCTGTGGGTTCTGTCGCCTGCTCTATGGATGCGAATGCTAGACTTTGAAGAAGTAAGACAGAAAAAGTATTGACGCTTTTGAACTTTGGTGCTGGAGAAGACTTTTGAGGATACCATGGACAGCGAGGAAAACAAAGAAACAAATGGATTATAGAACAAATCAATCCAGAATTTTCACTCAAGGCACAAATGACCAGGCTCAAACTATCCTACTTCAGACACATTATACGGAAACCCAGTTCCCTTGAGAAGTCCATAATGTTGGGAAAAGTTGAAAGGAATAGAAGAAGAGGACGACCAGCAGCAAGGTGGATGGACTCCAATACAACAGCAATGACTGCACGACTGAGAGATCTTAAAGGCCAAGTTGAAGACAGATCATCCTGGACAGAATCCAACTATGTGGTTGCTAAGAGTCGACTTGACAGCACTCAATCAAGCAAGCAATCAATATATTGCCTGCAAATGTTGGGGGAGTTTCCAATGTAACCAATGGGACCACCAAGGAGTGGAGGGTCCTACTTGTGTGTAAAAATCACGAATCTGAATGAAATATGCCCCCACCAGACATTGGGCAGCCAGGTACACATTCCTTCAAAATGATGTGGCTGATGTTAGAAGGTGACCATTGCAAAGGGATGTGGAATGTTGGGATGGAGGCATGTGAGGATAGTTGGGAAGGGAGGTGGAGGAGAGGAGGAGGAGAGGGGGGAAAGGAATGGATTGGAGAAGTGAAGAGTTGGCATGTTACTGAATCATCAGAAGACCAGCGAGGGGCAGAACAGTTGAGAAGAGCAGGCAGCAATGGGCGGCCTGCTATGCAAGCATCTTAAAATATTAGTACTACAGTAAATATCGAACCTCTCCCTTGGAGCAGCTGGGTCATTGTGCAAGCACACTGTTGGATGGGGGTGGGGGCTCTCCTTTAGAGGGCTGTGGATTATGTCACCCAATAAAATTATTTCATCTTTCAGCATAATAAACCATTTTCTCTTCTCTGTTTTATGTAGAATATAAATACTCACTACAATGTTGTTGTCAGTGGAAGGGCAGCCTATGTTTCTCCCGCTGGCGGCCCCTCTGTGTGTGACACCAGGCTGGATCGGAGGGCTGGGGCGGGCTCCCCAGAGCTCATTTCCAGTCAGGGTTTGCTGGCTGGCGGCATTTATTTTCCTTTATCTCCCTCCAGCGAAGGAGAGAAAGGGAAATAAATGCACCCAGGAAGCAAATGCTGGTTGGAAATGCAATCTGTAGGGCTGGGGCAGGCCCTCTGGCAATTGGGTCACGCCCCCATTGCACATGACATCATGTGCAAGGAAGGCTCCAGCGGCCCTTTTGATTGGCAGCTCAGATTCTTTGAACCCTACTGCTCAATGGTGGCTCCACCCCACCTCACTACTTTCCTATCCAACCCCCCTTTAAATAAACAAACAGGAAACAAAACAGGACAAAACCATCAATTAAAAAACCTCCAGTCATAGAAGCATGAATCTCCACTTTCTACAAAAATATCTGTTGCAATATGTACATATCTAAAAATTGTGTTCAAGTTTCCTGGAATTTTTTATGAGCTCCCCACTTAAAATAGCTTCCAAAAGCAGTACCTCAGAAACCCTTTGTTCTGCCTCAAGAGTATCCTTATCTTTCCATTCCTGTAGTATTAGGCATTTAGCCAAAACTAATGCCTGCAATAATCACTCTTTTTGTGCCACTAGATAAATTCCAGTCATTTGGTAGAAGTCCAAGTATCACTTAATTTCCCCCAAGAGAGGCAGAGTCGCTCTATAAAGAGAGGAGCTGCTGACCTGTCCCAGCAAGTGGGTGAAAAAGCACCTTGTAGCAAAGAGACATGCTGGTTGGTGTTCCTTCTTACCATGAAGTGGATGGTGAGTGATCCCAGATCTGGAACTAAAGACAAGTTTATCAGATGTGCATTTAGCTAATGAGGAGATTCTCACAATCCACCAAAAGCGGGCTAAGGGAGCCTAGCCCACTTTTTGTGGATCGTGGGATGCCACGGGAGTTGCACGGCTCCCGGCAGCAAACCCTCTTAATTCCCCCTCCCCTTAGACAAGGTTAGCGGAGAGAGCACTCCGCTAACCCCATCTATTTGAGCATGTGTTGCCACGGCACGGCTCCGTAGCGTGGCAACACATGTGGAGACCCTTGTTGGGAGGCTGAAACAAGCCTTCTGGCCCTGGGGGTCTCTCCAGGATGCCCTGCACGCTTGCACAGGACATCCAGGAACTTCCAGGGGGCGTGCGGCCCCTGATCCCCGCAGCCCTCACCAGCTCTGTGACAGAGCCAGCAGTGATGTGTGTGGCTGATTTGGCCACCCAGGGCTTTGTGGGGATCGTCTGTGGGGAGAGCGGGCTAAGGCTAGGGCCAAGGCTCCCTTAGTCCACCTTCTGGCGGTCGTGAGAATCACCTCATTCTCTTACAGACTAAAAAGTGTTTGGGGGGTCACTTTTGAACGGAACCACTATCGGGAGCTGGCTCACTCAAATGCAGATTTAGCATAGCTTGTTCCCTACTGGACAGGCTCACCCTTCATGCAATGACTGCTCATTTCCCAGATTAAAAAATGGCATCTATTTTGACAGATGTCTAGATTTTAGTTGTGTGCAACAATCCTGCTCAGATAGAAACAGGAAGGTCTGCACACACTGCCTTGATACTCCCGCTCAGAGTATCACAGAGAGATGAAAGGTAATGAGAGAGAACACTGATGCCAAGGTGAGTTCTATGCAAGATAATAACCAGCTATTAAGACTTAATAAATTGCCAGTGTATTAAACCCTACGTGTAACCAAGCAGGAAAGTCCTGTTTTTGAGTCACTTATGGGTGACCACTGGGTACATTTCGCAGGGCTGTATGTGGCATGCTAGTGGCTGCTTATGATATGGGCATGGTAATGTCTCTTCAGTTCAAGTGAGGTGTGAAATGTTAGAAACACTAGTATAGGGTTTAACACTTAGAATAATCCATTATAAACCCTAGTAGAATACTTAATTAGTCATAAAATTTAAAGCATCCATGCAAGCTGTCTGAGGTTTGGCAATGAGTAACCCGGAGAGAAGTGTCACCGCCTCTCTAAATTTGGTGTAGATCAATTGAGAAATGACTGAGACACAGAAATTTGAAGACATTGAAGCAGAAATTTGAACACATTTGCAATCTTTTGAAGGCAAGGATAACATCTTTATCCCCACCCCCCGACCCACTTGAAATATGTTCAGAATTCAGGTCATTGGAGGAAAAAATTGTGCTGTTGCGTCAGTGTCAACTCCTGGCGACCACAGAGCCATGTGGTTTTCTTGGTAGAATACAGGAGTGGTTTACCATTGCCTTCTCCTGCGCAGTATGAGATGTTGACTTTGCCATTGTCACTGAAGTGAGCATCCACTTCCAGCACGTTCCTATATCGCTGCTGTCCGATATAGGTGACTACAAATATATATTTACTAGGCACAGTCTGGGAAGCACACCAGTGGGGATTTGAACTAACAGCCTCTTGCTCCCTAGGTAAGCTGCTTCCATGCTACTTTTCCATTCTATTAAAAAATCTGTTGTGTTGCTCCAGTTGTTATCCTTTGAAGTCTCCTTTACTTTAATCCTCTGTCAAAATCAGGATTGATTGTACCCCATCTGAGATAGAAAGGAAACCATAAAACGTTGTATTCCATCTTCTGCAACTACATTTTCCAAGTCAAAGTCAACCTTAATGAGGTTAAGTGCCCTGTGGCAACCATCTTCTTGTAATAGTGTCTCAAAATGCCCTTTTTACTAGTATGCATATTGGGTTATCAACAACCCTTATTACACTGAATGTTAACTGAAAGTATTATGCATTTACTGCACTAATAAATGCTGTAAATGCTGTCATAGTACTGTAAGCACAATTTACGTCCATAGATGCTTAGACTAAAACCTGTCCCTTCTACGATTTGTGGGGAAAGCGTATAGAGGCTGAACACACCAGATCTTTCCCAGGTTTGTAACTGATTAAGTGATCACTGTTCTCAATATCTCTAAAAATGTTTTAGGGTTACATAGTACTCCAAGGAGACTACCAATGTACTGTATCAATCTGGAGTTGTGCTAGCAAGTACCCTGTTTACCCCACCACATTAAAAACCTGTGAGTTGACACCAACTGCACAGTAAAAAACCAACACTTTATTTACTGTCCAATTGTGGTGGGAAGGGGTAAAATAACGAAGACACTGGGGTACATGTCACCCCACAGTGTTATTGGCACCACACAGAAATGGCTTTGGGGCATAAAGTACCCCATCACCATTCAATATGAAAAGACTAATTATAATATGAAAAACAGAGGGAAAACATAACAAGAACTGTAACAAATGGTAACATAATGGAAACATCATTTGCCCATGCAAAATAATGGAAACACAAGCAGTACAATTCACCACGGTGAGAATTGTCAAATGCAGTATGATCTACCCTGGTTCTTTTCAGCGGGTAAGACAGCATGTCAGAGTTAGGTGAGGCTATGTGGTGTAAAAATGATTCTGATTGATTGGGATAATAAAGCTCACCGGTACCCAATGAGCTTCATGCCTAAGTGAAGAAATATGTACCTTCCATGACACCTTCACAACTCATATCAGAACTTTCTTCACATAAGGGCTCTTCCACTTCAGCAGCATGCCCATCATTTCCCAACTTACTGTCTTAATCTCTTACCTGCTCAAATCCTTGGGATACAGTCTGGTCACTAAACCCCTCCAGTTCTGATTCAGAGGTCTCCTCTGTGGATAGCTTTCTAAGCTGTTCTGCCATGCTTGCTTTGCTTGTCAGAAGCCAAATATAAATGAAAGCAGGAGTATGGGAGATGCAGCCAGCCCACCTGTGTTTCTGTGTGACTTGCTGGAGAGAAAAGTGTGTTTCTCAGGAGAGAGAAGTTCTTCTTTCTGTGGGGAAACTTATTTCTGTTCTCTAGGGGAAATGGACATCTGCCTCCCCAAACATCTTAATCAGATGTCCTGGATGATTTCAATAGTCTTCTGGAGCACTGAATATTTCCATCAAGCCTTCCAGGCACGTCATCCAGAGGTCATCTTTATGTAGTTAGGAAGATAATCTTTTGGCCTTTCATTGTGAAGTGCCAGGAAGCTGACCTCCAGCTGACACGTGTTGATTTGGGTTCCTTGCACAGGTTTGCAGATGCAGTGGGGTTAGGCATACCACAATCCCCGACTGGTTAAATGAAATCAGCTACTAGTTAAATACTGGCTCTGATAATTCACAAGGAAGGTTCTAACTACGAAAAACACGCTACTACAATTCAGGTTTGTAAAAGGGTTAGTTAATTTTCTGTAAACTGTCTGGAGAGAAATATATTAGGCAGCATATACATAGGAAAAATTAATAAAAATCCTTGCAATACTATTTGCCCTCAAAACTATTTGTTATTAAGAAGAGTGAGCATTTATTCTATGAAGTATCTAGGAAAGATCTTGTGTATTCAGCTTCTATGTTTTCTATCCCCTACAAGATTGGAAAGAAATAATTTCTGATCCAAGTATCAATGTATATGAAGTGAGCTTATAGCAGCATTTTGTAGGGTCTCTTGGAACCATAGCACCATACATGTATAGTACTTTCATTTCCCCATGTAATGCAAAAGGGCAGTTGATACCTCAATATCCACATTAGTAAAAGGTGCACTTTTAAACAATATTATGAGGGGGTGTTGGATGAAATACTACATGGTACTTGACCTTGAACTCTCCCAGACGGGCGGCTTTGTTGTGGCAAGAAGTGCCTAAAGTTAAGCTGTTTTGAGCAGTGCTACTTTTTAAGGACGCATATAAAGCTCAGTGACTGTGAATCATCAGGCGGTTTTACGCATAACAGATTTTACCGAGGGTTTACCGGGAGGATTTACTGCAAACTTAAAGCTGTCTCAAAAACCCGCTGAAAATAGTGAGTTTTTTACTCTGGAGATAAACCGGGCTACACTCGGGCGCAGTGGAGAACCCGAATTGCATGTGTGGACTGCTCCCCGATAACTCTCAGGGACTTCAGAAAATCTGGCTGATATGTGTACTTGCACCCTCCATTCCAGAGGAGATGCGAGCTAAAAGCAAAAACCTCATGGTAAAACTGCTATGAATGGTTTCCTCGTATGAAGTCATAGCGAAGCCATGTTCAATCACTGCTTGGAAAAGCTGCTGTTTAAGATTGATGCTGACCTGGAAGATGGAATTGCAGAGCACTGAGCACAATTTTGAATTATGATTTTAATAGGGGTAAACTTGCAGATGCACCACAGGAATCCAAGGTTATAGCCCCTGGCTAGCTGCAGCACACATTTGGGCAGCTTACGAAACCATTCCAGAAACCATCTCAGCAAATGGAAATGAAGGGTGTTCTTGTTTCTCATTTCAGATGCATTTGTTCCTTTGTATTCTACTCGTGCCCCTGATCACCAGTGAGCAATATGCCAATGGAATGAACGTCAGCATTACTGTCTTGAGCAGAACTGAGACAAAAAGTCCTTTAGTGAGTCTAGGTAATGTATGCAATTCCTTGGAGCTCTCAGCAGCCCTCTTTTATGGGCCCCTATTTAATTGTATTTATTTATTATTTACAGTACTAGCTGGGTCGGTGCAGAGCATCTGCACGCTTGTTCTCTGGCTGATCAAGCCCCCCCACCTTCTCCCCCCCGGCTTTAAGCCACCCCCTGCCATCCAGGATGGTGGTGGAGGCAGCAAAGGTGCCTTCTGTAAGCCCTGCTGCCGTTCAAATGATAGATTAGGCCATTTTCGGCCCATTTGGGGGCTCTCTGTGCACACGCGAAAATGGACCCACCTGTCATTTGGGCACCAGGAGGGCTCACAGAATGCACTTTCACCACCTCTCGCCTCAGTCTCCTCTCTCTGTCATGGAGGCTGGCTATGCTGTGGGTGCTGGCACTGCTTCCTCCTGCTTTCGCCCCTTGGAGTGTCCCCACTCCCTTGGCAGTGCCCTGATTGGTTTAGCACTGTGAGGGTGGGGCGAGGACGGGGCTTGGCACATATGCCCTATGTTGGAAATTCTCTGTGGTGAGAGAAGAGCAGAGTGCACAGAGTAATAGAATATTACATGGAACCAAGGATTGTAGAATAGAACAATATCGGACCTCTGAAAAGTATACAGTGTACTGTGCTTGATTGGCCAGCAAACTCGCCTGACCTGACCCCCATAGAGAATCTATGGGGCATTGCCAAGAGAAGGATGAGAGACATGAGACCAAACAATGCAGAATTGCTGAAGGCCGCTAATGAAGCATCCCGGTCTTCCATAATACCTCATCAGTGCCACAGGCTGATAGCATCCATGCCACGCCGCATTGAGGCAGTAATTGCTGCAAAAGGGGCCCAAACCAAGTACTGAATACATATGCATGCTTATACTTTTCAGAGGTCCGATATTGTTCTATTCTTCAATTCTTGTCTTCTTGGTTCCATGTAATATTCTAATTTTCTGAGATTGTGGATTTGGGGTTTTCATGAGCTGTACGCCATGATCATCACAATTATAACAAATTAAGGCTTGACTTATCTCGCTTTGCATGTAATGCATCTGTCTCATATATCAGTTTCACCTTTTAATTTGCATTACTGAAATTAATGGACTTTTGCCCTCGAATGGCGAGCACTAGTCCTAGCCTTGCTATTCATGTATATTGACTGGACCACATGCATACCCAAAGACTGGGGTACAACTATCATAATACCCAAAGACTGGGGTACAACTATCATAAAGATTATGAAAAGGGCAAAAGCAGGGGCATATCTAGGGAAAATAGTGCCTAGGGCAAGCACTGAAATTATGCCCCTGTCCAAACTTCTGACACCCATCTTTCAGATAACTTTACCAAGCATAGGGTAAAGGAAATCTCAGAGAGAGCAAGCAGGGGGGTAACAAGGTTAAAGTGGGCCCATAGACAAGATTTTAAAATGGACCCCTCGCTGATACACACACACACACACACACACACACACACACACACACACACACTTCACAATATATAGTGCACTCACACTCACATCCCTATTATTATTATTATTATTTACATTTTATATCTCGCTCTTCCTCCAAGGAGCCCAGAGCGGTGTACTACATACTTAAGTTTCTCCTCGCAACAACCCTGTGAAGTAGGTTAGGCTGATAGAGAAGTGACTGGCCCAGAGTCACCCAGCTAGTTTCATGGCTGAATGGGGATTTGAACTCGGGTCTCCCCGGTCCTAGTCCAGCACTCGAACCACTACACCACCCTGGCTCCACATTATGAACATGGTGAATATTTATATAGTTATATTTATAACTATATTGTTATATTTATAACTATTTATATAGTTATGTAGTTAATTGCCAGAACTATCTCCTTAAATTTTTTTTTTTAAAAACTTATGAGTACACGCACATGTGTACACTTTAAAGGGAACACTGGTGGTGATGGTCACTAGCTTGGATGGCTTTAAGAGGGGCTTAGACAAATTCATGGAGGACAGGTCTGTCAGTGGCTACTGGTCTGAGGGCTAGACCACCTCCAGCCTTATAGGCAGTGGTGCACCTAGGTAAATTTGGAGCTTGGACCTAAAAGTCTTCGGAGAGCCTCCCAGAGGCTCTGTCCACCAAAACCATCACCATGACAGGTGACTCCTAACATTTCAGGAGTCATCATTTATCTCTAGTCTAGTCAAAATATTTATTTATTAGTTACCTTCCTACTGTTCACATTACACCACCGCCAGCCCAGACTATTTTTTTAAAAAGTAAAAAAAAAATTGTGGTGGTGGTGGGGGGGGGGCATGGCAGGCACTTTGTGCCCCCCTTCAGAGGTGCCCAGGGCACATGCCCTGCCTGCCCCACCCTGGTTAAGCATCTGTTTCCCCCTCTCCCCGAGATAAATCAGGCTAGGCTTAAATTTGGAAAAACTAGAGTTGTGTGTGAAGTGCTCCCAAAGATCTTTGGCGAAAATCTGACATGTGCAAACACATACACTCCCTTCTGGTGGTGATTTGAGGTAAAAGCCCTGTCTGAAAAAGCTCCTCGTTCAGTCTGCCTGCAATAAAGAATTGGTCTTTTGTTCTGCCTCCTTGCCTTCTCTCCATCCATCACTTTATTCCCCCCTACCACATTTCTCCCCCATTTTATCTCTGCCCACATTTATTGGCTTTTACAAAGAAGCTTTCACTCCCTCCAGATCCCCAACTGAAAACAGAGAATGTGGAGAAGGCAAAATATAAATAATGACAATATTTTCTGCTGTTAAGAAGCTAGTCGAATGAAAGCTGGAAGGAAAAATAAAAAGATAAGGGAATGCTGTCAATAAATATTTTGTTTCAGCAATTGAAAGCTGAGCACAAAGGCAAACCTGTCTTAGGCTTTCTCCGGCCTACAGCCAGGAAGAAGGGAGGGGAGAAGGTGGAATTGGGGTGCTTTTTTCCTGTTGGACTAGGACCGCGAAGACCAGAGTTCAAATCCCCATTCAACCATGGAACTCACTGGGTGACTCTAGGCCAGTCATGTATCTCTCAGCCTAACCTACCTCACAGGGTTGTTATGAGGATAAAAATAACCACATACACCGTTCTGAGCTCTTTGGAGGAAGAGCAGGATATAAATGTAAAAAATAATAAAATAATAAATAATTTTCCTTCAGTCAGTAATGAGCATCTGTGCCTTTCAACTCTGGCACTCAAGAGTGGGGCTGCACACGTGCTATAAATAAAATTAAGTGCCAAGCAAAGGGCAAGGATTGAGCTTGCTTCTGAGTTCCCCATATCGAGAGGAGGTCCTCCAGCTAAACCTATGTTCACTGCTCTTCACGTGCTGCTACTACTACTACAACAAATATTTATATACTGCTCTTCAATCCAAGTTTTCAGAGCGGTTTACATAGAAAAATAAATACATAAATAAGATGGTCCCCTGCCCCCAAAGGGCTCACAATCTAAAAGGAAACATAAGGCAGATACCAACAACATCCACTGGAGGGATGCTGTGCCAGGGCTGGATAGGGCCAGTTGCTCTCCCCCTGCTAAATAAAGAGAATCACCACTTTAAAAAGGTGCCTCTTTTCTTCAGCAAAGGCAGGAAGACTACTGACCACAGAAAAGGAAACGTGTGGGCAGGGGTGAAATATAATATATTGCTCCTTGCCTACCCACCCCCAAACCCACCCATCTCTGCCCACCAACACCCATGGAAACTCACTCAAAGTGTCTAAATGCTGCAGACTAATGGGCACAGACACTACTCATGCATTCAACCTAGCAAAAAACAGTTTGTTTTTTGAAACCTTTTTCATGGATTTGAGGGGTCCTCATGGTAGAATGGGACGTGTCATTTTTACGGCAACGTTCCCTTGGAAATCAGCATTCAAGTTGGTACAATTTTCTGTCTACACATCCTCAAGAAGGGCTTGATGTTTTACAAACAGGACTGCTGATGTTCTCAATCCAGCCTGCAAACTTATAAACAATAAGGGCAAAATGCTGTAAACAGGTGGTGCAGCTAGAGGAGAAAACTTCAGGCTGAGTGACTTTGATTGTTTTCAAGTTCGGAAGAAAAAAGCGACCAAATTGCAGCGGGGTTGGAACTTGCAGAGTTGCCAGAACCTAAGGGGTATACTCGTGGGTCAAATGGGCCATAAGCCAGAATTTGGCTTTTTAAAAGTCAAATCTGGCCACCTAGGTTGGAAGTCTCAATGGAACTTGATCTCTGACTGTTCTGACCATGTATTCTCCCCCCCATTCCTTTATGTTTTACGTTAGAGACAATAGACCTATTCACACATTGAGGCTATTCACACAAACATGCAAAACCGGTTTTGCGTGTGTGTGTGTGTGTGTGTGTACCAAAGGAATCAGGCTGATCCCAGCAGCACCACGGCAGCAAACCCACCTATGAAGCCTCCCTTTAAAACAAAGTTGAGGAAGTGAGCACATGGGGGGCTGATATCCAGCACAGTTCAATGCAAGTGGTGGCAGAAATCTGTAGTCTGAGTTCATTGTTGGCTTTCAGGAAAGCCCTTAAAACATATCTGTTTGGTCTGGTCTTCCAGGGTTTTTAATTGTTTTAACTGTTTTAATTGTTAACAGTTTTATGCTGTTTTAAAATTGTTCCATAATGATTGTTTTAAAACAGACTTTATGCTGTCTTTATATTGTTTAGTAATGATTGTTTTTAAGGGGATTGATTTGCGGGTTTTGTTTTTGTTGTTGTGCACTGCCCAGAGCCGTTTGAATAGGGCATTATATAAAGGTAATAAGATAGATAGATAGATAGATAGATAGATAGATAGATAGATAGATACGTGAAAAAAACGGTCAAGGGAGGTTCCATCATGACCCTGAATGACAGTTAAAATTGTTACTTCTCTTTTTGACATAGTTGGTGTTGCTAAATGGGGCCGGTAAAGAAATAGGTTCTTCTCCAATCACGTATACAGTTGGCAAGAAGATTTTGAAAGCAAAAGGGGTGCATGGGTGAGGGGTAACGAACCGTCTCCCCTCCGGGATTTGCTTGCTCTTAGCCTGGTCAATCTGGTTTCTTGGAGAATTTCTTGGGATACTCTATCTGTCATACTGGAAAGCAGCAGACTGGTGAACTCTGCCCTGACACTGAGGTGCTGAGACAGGAACATAGGACCATAGGAAGCTGCCATATACACTTGTGGACAAATTTGTTGGTACCCTTACAGCTCATTGAAAAAGTGCCTTATGTCTCCTGAAAAGTAATTAAATGAAAAGCAATTGTCCCATGTATACCTGCATGCCTTTGATATGTCATCGAGTAAAGCAAAGCAAGTGTGAAAAGAGATAAAGTATTGCCTATTCTACAAAGATATTCTAAAGTGGTCTGGACACATTTGTTGGTACCCCTAGAAAAGATCATAAATAATTGGATTAGAGTGATTTTTCACATTAGCTATTTTCTTTAATTAGTATCACACATGTCTCCAATCATGCAACCAGTCATTCAGCCTATTTAAATGGAGAAAAGTAGTCAATCTGCTGTTTGGTATCATTGTGTGTCCCACAATGAACATGGACCAGAGAAAGCAAAGGAGAGAGTTGTCTGAGGAGATCAGAAATATAATTATAGACAAGCATGTTAAAGGCAAAGGCTATAAGACCATCTCCAAGCAGTTTGATGTTCCTGTGACAACAGTTTGTTTGTTTGTTTGTTTATTTATTTATTTATTTATTTATTTATTTATTTATTTATTTATTTATTTATTTGATTTATATACTGCCCTTCCAAAAAGGCTCAGGGCGGTTTACAATTAAAACAAACCACTAAAACAATAAGAAGCTAAAACAAATTAAAAACAATATAACAATGATCAACAATTTAAAAACATTTAAAACAGCAATTCAAACAATTCCAGTAATTAAAAGCCCCAAAATCGGGTTAGAATTAAAAAACCCTGGAAAGCCAGGCCAAACAAATACGTTTTAAGGGCTCTCCTGAAGGCTAATAAAGAATTCAAATTACGGATTTCCGCAGGGAGCGCATTCCACAGCCCCGGAGCAGCTATAGAGAAGGCCCGCCTCTGAGTCGCCACCAGACGAGCTGGTGGTAAGTAACTGGAGACAAACCTCCTCAGATGACCTTAATGTGCGGTGGGGATCATGCAGAAGAAGGCGCTCTCTAAGGAACTCAGGCCTAAGCTGTTCAGGGCTTTAAAGGTAATCACCAGCACTTTGTATTTTGCCCGGAAACATATCGGCAGCCAGTGCAATTGTTTCAAAATAGGCATAATATGGTCTCTCCGGGTTACCCTAGCAACCAATATGGCAGCTGCATTCTAAACTAATTGAAGTTTCCGAACTACGTACAAAGGCAGCGTATAGCGCATTGCAATAGTCAAGCCGGGAGGTAACCAGCTGGTGCACCACTATTTTGAGGTCATCCTCCTCAAGGAATGGACGCAGCTGTCGAATTAGCCGAAGCTGATTCAGTTGCAAATATTATTAAGAAGTTCAAGGTCCATGGGACTATAGCCAACCTCCCTGGATGCGGCCACAAGAAGAAAATCGACCCCAGAATGGGCAGAAGGATAGTGAGAATGGTAGACAAAAAGCCAAGGACAACTTCGAAAGAGATACAAGCTGAACTCCAAGGTCAAGGTCCATCAGTGTCTGATCGCACCATCCATCACTTTTTGAGCGACAGTGGGCTCAATGGAAGAAGACCCAGGAGGACTCCATTGTTGAAAGAAAAGCATACAAAAGCCAGACTGGAATTTGCTAAAATGCATATTGACAAGCCACAATGCTTCTGGGAGAATGTCCTGTGGACAGATGAGACAAAACTGGAGCTTTTTGGCAAGTCACATCAGCTCTATGTCCACAGATGAAAAAAATGAAGCTTTCAAAGAAAAGAACACCATACCTACTGTGAAACATGGAGGAGACTCTGTTATGTTTTGAGGCTGCTTTGCTTCATCTGGCATGGGGTGTCTTGAGTCTGTGCAGGGAACAATGATATCTCAAGACTATCAAGACATTCTGGAGCGAAATGTACTGCCTAGTGTCAGAAAGCTCTGTTTCAGTTGCAGGTCATGGATCCTCCAACAGGATAATGGCCCAAAACACATAGCTAAAAGCACCCAAGAATGGCTAAGAACAAAACATTGGACTATTCTGAAGTTTCTTCTATGAGCTCTGATTTGAATCCTATCTAACATCTCTGTAAAGAACTGAAACATGCAATCTGGAGAAGGCACCCTTCAAAACTGACACAGCTGGAGCAGTTTACTCAGGAAGAGTGGGCCAAACTACCTGTTGACAGATGCAGAAGTCTCACTGAGAGCTACAGGAATTGCTTGTTTGCAGTGATGGCCTCTAAAAGTTGTGCAACAAAATATTAGGTTCAGGGTCTCATCATTTTTGTCCATGCCATTTTCATTTGTGTTATTCTTTGAAATATTCAGTTGCATCAAAACTCTAAAGCAAAGTCTGATTTTTGTTAAATGCGGAATAAACAATGATGGGTGCCAATTACTTTTGTCAGTTTCAAGTTATTTCAGAGACAATTGTGGGTTCTTTTTTTGTGGAGGGGTATCAACACATTTGTCCACGTGTGTACTGAGTCAGACCATTGGTCTATCTAGCTCAGTATTGTCTTCACAGACTGGCAGCGGCTTTTCCAAGGTTGCAGGCAGGAATTTCTCTCAGCCCTCTCTGGAAGGAGCCAGGAAGGGAACTTGAAACCTTCTGCTCTTCCCTGAGTGGCTCCATCCCCTGAGGGGAATATCTTAGTGCTCACACTTCTAGTCTCCTATTCTTATGCAACCAGGCTTACAACCACAAGATTTGCTACCACAGGACCACAAGATCAGAGATTATTAACTTCAGCCCATCCTCAGCAAGCAAATACACTTGACTGTGACACTCCCCCCCACCCCCTGCCGCAAGCTGCCTGTGTGTTCATCCAAACCGTGGTTTGACCAGGACTGTGTTGATGCCAGGAAAGGTCTTGTTTCCACCTACCAGATCCACAAATCCAATTGAGGCACCAATGCCACATTGGTCCTCCCTAAATTCCTCAACCTCAACTCACAGGAATCTGCCGCCTTGAGTCCAGTCCAGGGAGGTCAGCTGGGGAGTCCTGAGTGCTCACTGGCTTGAGTAGGCTGCCTTGGGCACGCAGCTCACCAGTGTTCTCAGGATGAGGATCACTGTCCAAAGATACACCAGTTCCCTGATCTTGTAAGGTGGGGGGCACTTCCACAGATTCAAGACTGTGCTGATGTGCCCCTAGATGAGGAAATGCTATAGGCGGAGTGGTGGTGCTGCATGGCTCTTCCCTTCATTCTCACTGAATGCCAAAGGGCTTGTGTGAATCAGTTCTTCCATTGTAGAAGTCGAATGAGGGCGCATTGCAGGGAGAATCCAGGTGGCCCGTGGTGCGGGCACTCTATCAGGGACGAGGAGAGCAGTAACACTGTCGAAGTGTGGATAAGAAGCAAGGAGCACTCCAGGGCGCATATCTTGTGGAGCAGGAGCCCTGGCATCTGGAAGGCAACCAGGGGAGGCAGGGGAAAGCCTGAGAGACAGAGCTCCAGAGTTGTCTCTTTCACTATCATCTTCACTTTCACTTTTGGTTTCTGAATCTGACTCTAAGTTCAATGGGTGCACTTTCAGTAGGCATTTAGGGGGAGAAGTTACCTCCATCAGGTTGGTCCGGCTGTACATGTTTGAAGCATGACCTGATTTTGGAATCGAGGGGCTGGAGAGTCTTAAGATTGCGTGTGATAGCTGAATTTCCATATCCTGTTCCAGATCCAGCTCAGTTCCAGAATCGGAGGCTAAGACCCCTTTTACTCTTGGCGGTGGTCTTATGTTTTGCATAACCGCAGAAAGTTTGTTTTTTAGCTGGAGCAGGATCTTGGATGGGATTGTGAGGCTGCAAATTAGTCGTCTCTATGGAGGAAGTTAGTTGAGGCTTGTCTTGACTGGAGAATTTATTGTGATTGGGGTTTAGTACTTTGGCAGCTGGGCTGTGAATCTCTTGGCCAGAGATAAGTTTTCTTAAAGGCCTTTGAAAAGAAGACTCTTTTTGGACACAATGTTGTAAATCTGTCCCAATATGTACACTTCTAAAAATTGTATTCACGTGTCAGTCCCTTCCTAGGAGTGTCTCGCTCCATCTTTAGTAGGAAGGTAAGGCCCTTGCTAGGAGACCCTTGACTGTATGGCATGAAGTCTGGCCTTTACTGGTTCACAAACCACAAGAGTTTACATGTGCATTGCTATGTTCACAATCGTGCACACATTAAGATACAGAGTGCTTGTCAACTTGTGCAGTCTGTGAGCTGCTGTATTTTATTGTTGCCATCTTTTTGTTTACGTTTTAATGCTTTATTTGACACTGAATTTTATTAGATTTTATTTTGTTGCAAGCTGCTTTATAATATTTATACAAAAACCAGGATGTAGAACTACAGTAAATTAATAAATAAAAATTGGTCCATTACTTTGCTGGCTTTGCTTTTCATTAACTGTGCACTTGGCTGTCCTGTGCAGCTTAAGATAAGCTTTTGGAGAAGCTGGTGGTCGGAATTAAAAGTTCAGAATTTGAAAACATGCAACTCATTAAAGTCTGAGATCCCATGGATCCCACTTTCATTGTCGGTCCTATCATTTAGAGAAAGAGGATGGAGGCTGAAAAGCCAAGGGAAAGTGTGGATTCATGGAGGCTAAGATGTAAGCAAGCAAAATATGTAGAATGCTATAATTCGTTACTGCCTGCACAGGGTGAAACTTAAGACAGGTACCTTAACTTGCAATTTCCAAACTTATGGGTTCATTAGTGAATCTACAAGCTCCTAACATTTTTCTTAAACAAAATGTTTGTTGATTATATAATTTAATATTTTAGTTTCCACTAGCATCATAACACATGGCTGAGTTGGAGACATTGCCACCAAAGTCTAGTATTCAGCTGAAATTTTCTGTTAATGTTTCATCACTAGATACCTCTTTCTCAATTTTCATATTTGGAATATCAGATGTTTCAAATCCTTCCTGCCCCACCAAATAATTATTTCTGAATTTCGGTTTATCTTGCCCAACACTCTACATTCTGATTGGCAATTCTGTGCAAGGAGAAGCTCTTAATTTCCCCCAGGAGAGGCAGAGTCGCTCTATAAAGAGAGGAGCTGCTGACCTGTCCCAGCAAGTGGGAGAAAAAGCACCTTGTAGCAGAGAGACAGGCTGGTTGGTGTTCCTTCTTACCATGAAGTGGACGGTGAGTGATCCCAGATCTGGAACTAAAGACAAGTTTATCAGATGTGCTTCTAGCTAATGAGGAGATTCTCACAATCCACCAAAAGCGGGCTAAGGGAGCCTAGCCCACTTTTTGTGGATCATGGGATGCCACGGGAGTTGCACGGCTCCCGGCAGCAAACCCTCTTAATTCCCCCTCCCCTTAGACAAGGTTAGCGGAGTGAGCACTCCGCTAACCCCATCTATTTGAGCATGTGTTGCCATGGCATGGCTCCGTAGCATGGCAACACATGAGGAAACCCTTGCCGGGAGGCTGAAACAAGCCTTCTGGCCCTGGGGGTCTCTCCAGGATGCCCTGCACGCTTGCACAGGACATCCTGGAACTTCCAGGGGGCGCACGGCCCCTGATCCCCGCAGCCCTCACCAGCTCTGTGACAGAGCCAGCAGTCATGTGTGTGGCTGATCTGGCCACCTAGGGCTTTGTGGGGATCGTCTGTCGGGAGAGCGGGCTAAGGCTAGGGGCAAGGCTCCCTTACCCCACTTTTTGGCGGTTGTGAGAATCACCTCATTCTCTTACAGACTAAAAAGTGTTTGGGGGGTCACTTTTGAACGGAACCACTATCGGGAGCTGGTTCACTCAAATGCAGATTTAGCATAGCTTGTTCCCTACTGGACAGGCTCACCTTTCATGCAATGACTGCTCATTTCCCAGATTAAAAAATGGCATCTATTTTGACAGATGTCTAGATTTTAGTTGTGTGCAACTATCCTGCTCAGATAGAAACAGGAAGGTCTGCACACACTGCCTTGATACTCCTGCTCAGAGTATAACAGAGAGATGAAAGGTAATGAGAGAGAACATTGATCCCAAGGTGAGTTCTATGCAAGATAATAACCAGCTATTAAGACTTAATAAATCGCCAGTGTATTAAACCCTACGTGTAACCAAGCAGGAAAGTCCTGTTTTTGAGTCACTTATGGGTGACCACTGGGCACATTTCGCAGGGCTGTATGTGGCATGCTAGTGGCTGCTTATGATATGGGCATGGTAATGTCTCTTCAGTTCAAGTGAGGTGTGAAATGTTAGAAACACTAGTATAGGGTTTAACACTTAGAATAATCCATTATAAACCCTAGTAGAATACTTAATTAGTCATAAAATTTAAAGCATCCATGCAAGCTGTCTGAGGTTTGGCAATGAGTAACCAGGAGAGAAGTGTCACCTCCTCTCCAAATTTGGTGTAGATCAATTGAGAAATGACTGAGACACAGAAATTTGAACACATTGAAGCAGAAATTTGAACACATTTGCAATCTTTTGAAGGCAAGGATAACATCTTTATCCCCACCCCCCGACCCACTTGAAATATGTTCAGAATTCAGGTCATTGGAGGAAAAAATTGTGCTGTTGAGTCAGTGTCAACTCCTGGCGACCACAGAGCCATGTGGTTTTCTTGGTAGAATACAGGAGTGGTTTACCATTGCCTTCTTCTGCGCAGTATGAGATGGTGACTTTGCCATTGTCACTGAAGTGAGCATCCACTTCCAGCACCTTCCTATATTGCTGCTGTCCGATATAGGTGACTACAAATATATATTTACTAAGCACAGTCTGGGAAGCACACCAGTGGGGATTCGAACTAACAGCCTCTTGCTCCCTAGGTAAGCTGCTTCCGCGCTACTTTTCAATTATGTTAAAAAATCTGTTGTGTTTCTCCAGTTGTTAACCTTTGAAGTCTCCTTTACTTTAACCCTCTGTCAAAATCAGGGTTGATTGTACCCCATCTGAGATAGAAAGGAAACCATAAAACGTTGTATTCCATCTTCTGCAACTACATTTTCCAAGTCAAGGTCAACCTTAATGAGGTTAAGTGCCCTGTGGCAACCATCTTCTTGTAATAGTGTCTCAAAATGCCCTTTTTACTAGTATGCATATTGGGTTATCAACAACCCTTATTACACTGAATGTTAACTGAAAGTATTATGCACTTACTGCACTAATAAATGCTGTAAATGCTGTAATAGTACTGTAAGCACAATTTACGTCCATAGATGCTTAGACTATAACCTGTCCCTTCTACGATTTGTGGGGAAAGCGTATAGAGGCTGAACACACCAGATCTTTCCCAGGTTTGTAACCGATTAAGTGATCACTGTTCTCAATATCTCTAAAAATGTTTTAGGGTTACGTAGTACTCCAAGGAGACTACCAATGCACTGTATCAATCCGGAGTTGTGCTAGCAAGTACCCTGTTTACCCCACCACATTCAAAACCTGTGAGTTGACACCAACTGCACAGTAAAAAACCAACACTTTATTTACTGTCCAATTGTGGTGGGAAGGGGTAAAATAACGAAGACACTGGGGTACATGTCACCCCACAGTGTTATTGGCACCACACAGAAATGGCTTTGGGGCATAAAGTACCCCATCACCATTCAATATGAAAAGACTAATTATAATATGAAAAACAGAGGGAAAACATAACAAGAACTGTAACAAATGGTAACATAATGGAAACATCATTTGCCCATGCAAAATAATGGAAACACAAGCAGTACAATTCACCATGGTGAGAACTGTCAAATGGAGTATGATCTACCCTGGTTCTTTTCAGCAGATAAGACAGCATGTCAGAGTTAGGCGTGGCAATGTGGTGCAAAAATAAATAATAATAATAATAATAATTAATTTCTATAGTGCCCTTCCAAAAATGGCTCAGGGCGGTTTACACAGAGAAATAACAAACAAATAAGATGGAACCCTGTCCCCAAAGGGCTCACAATCTAAAAGAAACATAAGATACACACCAGCAACAGTCACTGGAAGTACTGTGCTGGGGGTGGACAGGGCTATTTACTCTCCCCCTGCTAAATAAAGAGAATCACCACGGTAAAAGGTGCCTCTTTGCCAAGTTAGCAGGGTGTAATAACAGATTTTACCGTGGGTTTACCGGGAGGATTTACTGCGAACTTAAAGCTATCTCAAAAACCCACTGAAAATAGTGGAGTTTTTTACTCTGGAGATAAATCGGGCTACACTCGGGCATAGTGGAGAACTCGAATTGCATGTGTGGACTGCTCCCCGATAACTCACAGGGACTTCAGAAAATCTGGCTGATATGTGTACTTGCACCCTCCATTCCAGAGGAGATGCGAGCTAAAAGCAAAAACCTCATGGTAAAACTGCTATGCGTAAAACTTCCAGATCATCTGGAGCAAAGCCGAATAATGCCATTGGCTGTATGCACAGCACTTTCTGCCACTATCCTGACAACTCTGTGAATGGTTTCCTCGTATGAAGCCATAGCGAAGCCATGTTCAATCACTGCTTGGAAAAGCTGCTGTTTAAGATTGATGCTGACCTGGAAGATGGAATTGCAGAGCACTGAGCACAATTTTGAATTATGATTTTAATAGGGGTAAACTTGCAGATGCACCACAGGAATCCAAGGTTATAGCCCCTGGCTAGCTGCAGCACACATTTGGGCAGCTTACGAAACCATTCCAGAAACCATCTCAGTGAATGGAAATGAAGGGTGTTCTTGTTTCTCATTTCAGATGCATTTGTTCCTTTGTATTCTACTCGTGCCCCTGATCACCAGTGAGCAATATGCCAATGGAATGAACGTCAGCATTACTGTCTTGAGCAGAACTGAGACAAAAAGTCCTTTAGTGAGTCTAGGTAATGTATGCAATTCCTTGGAGCTCTCAGCAGCCCTCTTTTATGGCTCCTTATCTAAGTGTATTTATTAATTAATTACTGTACTAGCTGGGTCGGTGCAGAGCATCTGCACGCTTGTTCTCTGGCTGATCAAGCCCCCCCCACCTTCTCCCCCCCCCCGCTTTAAGCCACCCCCTGCCATCCAGGATGGTGGTGGAGGCAGCAAAGGTGCCTTCTGTAAGCCTGCTGCTGTTCAAATGATAGATTAGGCCATTTTCGGCCCATCTGGGGGCTCTCTGTGCACACGCGAAAATGGACCGACCTGTCATTTGGGCACCAGGAGGGCTCACAGAATGCACTTTCACCACCTCTCGCCTCAGTCTCCTCTCTCTGTCATGGAGGCTGGCTATGCTGTGGTTGCTGGCACTGCTTCCTCCTGCTCTCACCCCTTGGAGTGTCGCCACTCCCTTGGCAGTGCCCTGATTGGTTTAGCACTGTGAGGGTGGGGCGAGGACGGGGCTTGGCACATATGCCCTATGTTGGAAATTCTCTGTGGTGAGAGAAGAGCAGAGTGCACAGAGTAATAGAATATTACATGGAACCAAGGATTGTAGAATAGAACAATATCGGACCTCTGAAAAGTATACAGTGTACTGTGCTTGATTGGCCAGCAAACTCGCCTGACCTGACCCCATAGAGAATCTGGCTGATCAAGCCCCCCCTTCTCCCCCCCCGCTTTAAGCCACCCCCTGCCATCCAGGATGGTGGTGGAGGCAGCAAAGGTGCCTTCTGTAAGCCTGCTGCTGTTCAAATGATAGATTAGGCCATTTTCGGCCCATTTGGGGGCTCTCTGTGGACACGCGAAAATGGACCCACCTGTCATTTGGGCACCAGGAGGGCTCACAGAATGCACTTTCACCACCTCTGCCGCCATTCCCGCCTCAGTCTCCTCTCTCTGTCATGGAAGCTGGCCATACTGTGGGTGCTGGTGCTGCTTCCTCCTGCTCTTGCCCCTTGGAGCGTCGCCACTGCCTTGGCAGTGCCCTGATTGGTTTAGCACTGCGAGGGTGGGGGGGGGAGGATGGGGCTTGGCACATATGCCCTATGTTGGAAATTCTCTGTGGTGAGAGAATCCCTTTCTCATTATAGCAGAGTGCACAGTGGCACAACATGGTGGAATTTGCTTAGGCATGCGTGTATCCTGAGAGTAAAGTAACTTGGAGCTAATTCATAGTTTCCAATCAATATATAAGGCATTTATTAAGGAACTCCATTCTAGATAGGAAAGTGAGGAGTTAGGATCTCTAATCTATCTATCTAGCTGGATGCAGATGGATTCTGCATCTTCTCTGCACACATGGTGCAGGGAGAGGAGCTTGCCATGTTGCAAGGTAGAAGGGCAGGTAGGGAAGAGAGAGAGGAAGGAAGTTAATCCCTAAGAGTACCAATCTACATTTCAAAGGGATAGTGTCAGAGCAGTGGAGAAGGGGTGACCAATGTCTTGACCCTCTAGCCCTCTGACTCACTAGTCTGTCCTCCACTGTCTGAGACAAGAGACAGCGCAACGTCCTTTAACTTCCAACACCCTAAGTGTTTTATATAGAGAGATATTTATTTATATACCATATTTATATACCACCTGATATTAGGGATGTGCGAACTGGCTCAATCCTGAGCTTGTTCACACTTGACCCAGCTGGGCTTGAATGCTTGCCCCTTGAGCCGAATGGGGTGTGTGTGTGGCGGGCTTGCTCCGGTGGTGAGCCGAGCCAAGCCCCCTGTTTGTAAGCCAGCTTGAGGGCCATGTAAAGGGGAATCCAGCAAGGATTTCCCCTTGCAAGTAAAGGGCTGTCATGTATGTCTTTGGGGTGGGGGAGGCAAAGTGAAAGTTCCCCCTTTAATCTTAAAAAAGACACAGCTGAGCAGTGGGATGGGGTGGCAGCAGCTGCTGAGGGGATGGTGGAGAGGGCTGTGGGGGGGGGATGAGGGGAAAGTCCCCCCTTTTCTCTTAAAGCCCCCCTTTTATCTTTTACCTCTTAAATGAGGGGCAGTGGTGGGATGGGAGCAGTGAGAGCACCTGCCAGCTCCCCTGGAGCCCAGGTCGGTCTTCACCAACAGAGTCACACTTCCTCCATCAATACCTAATTGGAGATCATCCATCAGGCTGACCAAGGCAGGCCCAGCCCCATAGCCCACTCTAAAGCCAGTTTGAAATGGATATAGATCATCTGTTTCCTCTAAGAGTGTCTGGAGCTGAGAGGGCTCTCATTCACCTTGTCCAACCATGGGAGATTAGAGACGGACCTATAGTTGCCTTACTCTCAGGGATCCAATGTAGGTTTCCCCCCAGTTATGGTCTAATGATAGATTCTTAAGACAAGGAGGCATCTTACCCTCCTTCAGAGAAGCATTTATGATGCTTACCAGACCCTCTCTCATATTCTGATT
Organism: Hemicordylus capensis; assembly: GCF_027244095.1. Classification (NCBI taxonomy): domain Eukaryota; kingdom Metazoa; phylum Chordata; class Lepidosauria; order Squamata; family Cordylidae; genus Hemicordylus; species Hemicordylus capensis. Next base: position 34,131,275 of record NC_069662.1, on the reverse strand, counting down.
GTTAGATAAAATAAGCCAGGTTGGGCAAGGTGCAAGAGAACAGGTGGTAGAGTGCACTGTCTAAAACAGCTTGTCTACATCCTCAGGAATCAGAAGCTGAAAGTGACCCAGTTCTGATCCCATAAGAGGAGTTGCTGGATCCTTCCATAATAGACTCTGCCCTAATTGTAGAATCCAGTTCAGCACAAATATGAGATACTTCCCCATCGCAGTAGTTAACCGATGATTCCAAATTTGGAATCATGGGGGAGGGGGCTCGGATTAGACCTTTCACAACCCGAGGCAACTCTGCTGGACATGAACTTGCAGATGCAATGTGGGCAGGGGGGGGGAAAGGCGTCTTTGCCACATGTATAGCCAGAAAATAGGTCTACTAATGTGCTCTATGTTGTAACCTGCCAGATTTGAGAAGAGTCTTTCTCTTTTTGTGCTCTAGTTGTCTACCTTGCCACTTCAGCTCCTGTCATTCTTCTGAATACCACAGGGCTAATTTTGAAGCAGGTTGGAGAGGAGCTTAGGAGCGATTGTGTTTACTGCTCCAGTTAATTTGTTATTCCAGGTTTGCACCAGAGCATCGACAGGATCACTGGCAGACTCAACTTGAAACCCTTCCATATGTTTGTATCACCTTTTGTCCTAAGACCCCACGGCTAGGTGGCCAGATTTGGCTTTTTAAAAGCCAAATTCTGGCTTACGGGCCATTTGACCCATGAGTCTACCCCTTAGGTTCTGGCCACCCTGCCCCAGGGCAGTGAATGAGATAAAACCAATCGTAAACAAGAAAAACAACCTCAAAATAAAACAGACACAGCTGTGTCCTAAAAAAGTGAGCCAGGGACCACTCACTGGCCAAAAGCCTGGATAAAAAGGGCAATCTTCCCTTTCCTCCCATTCCACAGCCTGGGAAGGCCCTGTATTGCATGCTTGACTACCGAGACTCAGCAGGTGTCAGCACGCAGAGCAGAGGCCTCCCAGCAGATCTAGTCGGGTGGTAGATTCAGTTGGGAACAGGTAGTTCCTAAGGTACCCATAGCCCTAGCCATTTGGGACTTTTCAAAGAGTCCCACTTTGGTACCATGTATGTATGATGGTGCCCTGAGACAGCCCTGTGCAGTGACTGGGAATTGTCAAGTGGACCGCAGCCTGCATTACAAAGTACGAATCCTGTCTTGTGGTGGAGGCAGCTGCAAGAAGGAGCTTTAGTGGGTATTATTCCGTCTCTCCTCCTCCCCCTGCCCCTTCCGCCAAGAGCTGTGTTAGGGGTGTGCATGAACACAAAAATGTGGCTCGGTTCAAATTGAATGTGAACGGAATGTGTGTAAGTGCACCCACCCCCATCCTTAAAGCCACCCCTCTGGCTGTTAAACCTTCGAGCCGGCCAGGGTTCGAACCGGTCCAAAGGCCCCTTAAAAGGTCTCCAAACTGGTTCGTGCACATCCCTAGTTCTAACCTCCATGGATGTGGAGGTTCTGGCTTCTGTGGATCTGGCCTCTGCAGATGCTGTTCTGGCCTCCCAACCCCCTGCCTCCTCCCCTTCAATGTCGAACCGATTTTCATCAAACCAGGCTTGGTCCAGTATGATCATGTGGGCTTGGTCCAGTTAGAACTGGCCCTGGTTTGATTGCAGACCAAACTGACCCCGGTTCGGTTTGCGAACACGCTGCTGAACCAGCCTGGTTTGATGCAAAACGGTTCGACATCGAACGTTTCATCACACCCCTAGTGTTTGTCCTTTGCTCCACTTTGGCAGCAAAGTGCGGTGCTCAGGCCTCTTGTGGAACATGAGGTGTAGTGAAGGGAGAGACAGGAGAGCAAGCCAAGTAGTGAAGCAGCAGCTGCTCTGTCCTAAAAGCTCCTTCTTGCTACCACCTCACCACCTCTACAGAACTCACACACAGTGGTGTAGCTGAAAATTGAGAAGTGTAGACATTCTCCATGACAGCCCCCATAGCCGCACACCCCAAGAGCAACCCACTTAGATAGTCACGCACTCCACTTAGTTAGATGCTATTATTTCAGGATGTGTGGTTCTGGATGGATAGTTTCCTAATCCTACAACTGAGCTGCCAAATTACTACCCTTTCATCTCTTTATTTAGCAGGGGGAGAGTTATTGGCCCTATCCACCCCCAGTACAGTATTTCCAGTGACTGTTGCTGGTGTCTATCATGTTTCTTTTTAGATTGTGAGCCCTTTGGGGACAGGGAGCCATCTTATTTGTTTGTTATTTCTCTTTGTAAACTGCCCTGAGCCATTTTTGGAAGGGCGGTATAGAAATTGAATTAATAATGATGATGATGATGATGATGATGATGATGATGATGATGATGATGATGTTAGGGGCCACAGAAATCACAATCAGCCAATTACAAAAAGCAGCTTTACTGGGAACAGCCTATAATCTGCGACGATATCTATAACAATTGACAATAAAATTCAGCCATCTCAGGTCCTTGGGAAGAACTCGATGTCTGGATAAAACAAACCAGTCAATAACACCTGTCTGACTGTGTAAACAAGAAATAATGATGTTATTTTCTCGTTAATCTTTCTATTTATTTTAGGCCCAAGCAAAGAAGATGGCAAAACACTGATCCTGAATAGAAAAAAGCGTGATGCTTTTGACAGTACAACCCTGAAATGGGTTTACTTCCAAGGATCTATCCCTAGTGGAGCTGTGTCTTTCTGGAACAGTTATGCAAAAAGGATCGAATACCCCTGTAAAGTATCAAGCTGCCATGCTGGATTCTATAATCCAAGCCGTGGCTCAGCCTGTTTCTACCCTTATGGAGACAAAGAATTACAGAGCTCTTACTTTTCGCTTTTGGTGAATGAAAATGATCTGGAGTGGTTGCAATGGCAAAGGGATTCATGGGGTGATGTTCCATCCAATTCTGTAGGGACCTGCCCAGGAGGCAACATTTATGTAGGGAGAAATAAATATGGCATTGGGAAGGTTGACCGCCATAACAGAGCTTTCTTTATAGGTTATAATGGTAAAGAGTGGTGGTATAAATACTATGATGTCCTGATTGTTAAAAAAAACTACCGTTCTCAGAAAATCGAGAATGTCAGGTACAAGAGGGATCAGGCGACATACAGCAATGAGGATATTACCTTAGTCTTCAGTAAAGTCACCAACTATGGCTGTGGAACAGTGAAGAAGTCAACGACCTTATCAAAAGCAGTAACGTTCGAATATCGCTGGGACATTAGCAGTTCTGTCTCCGTGAGTGTGAGCACTAAGATGACAGCAGGGATTCCGGGAGTCTTTGGGGCAGAATGGAGTATTTCTGCAGAGCACACTTTTGGCTGGAGTAAAGGTTCCACACAGAGCAGATCAACCACTATTACTGAAACAGTTGAAGTTTCTGTCCCACCCAACCAGATCTGTGAACTGTCAATGGAAGGCAAAAGAATGAAAGCAAATATTCCTTTCACTGCTAGAGTAACTCGCTACTATAATGATGGCACGGAACGAAGTGCCACAGTCCAAGGAGTCAGCAGAAATGTGGTTGTAGCACAAGTACATGTCATTGTAAAACGGTGTCAACCCATCCTGAATGCACCTCCATGCAGGTTTATGTAATTGACATTCAGCCACGTACAGCTGAAATCAAGAAGAGAAAAAAGCGCATTTGGGGCATTTATTTCAATTAACTTTGGGATCAGTCAATAACCTGGTTCTGGCAACCCAATAAACCATGTTTTACCAGCATGGGGACATGGCTTGAAGTCCCTGAACTCATGTGCTTCCTCTTCTCTTTTTCACAATGGCACAAAATTCTGAAGTCAGCATCCTGACATAAGTTGTTACTTGAAACAGCTCCATGTCTAATCTGAATCTTTGTTGTTCCTCATCAGGATGCTGGTGGTGTGTGTGTGTGTGTGTGTGTGTGTGTGTGTGTGTGTGTGTGTGTGGGACAAGGGAGCATTCATGTTCAGGGACCTCAAGCTGTGTTCCTGATCCAACAAACCATGGTTTTCTGGGTCATCTAGATCAGCCCCATGTATTACAGCACTTTTTCTTATGCTCAGAAACAAAACCTTCTGTAGCTTTTGCTCAGATCTTCCTCTCCTTCTCCTTTTTTGTGTATGTGTCCAATGATTCTTCTGAACTTTCTGACCAGATGATGATTTCTACTTTGTCTTAATCTGGAAATTTCTTTTTCAGTCTGAAAAATTCGAATACAATCAATCAGCAAAAGTTCCCAATAAAGTTTTAATATTATTTGGTGAAGTTATAAGCAAATTTTAATGAGTTAAGCGGTGAGCTGACTGATAGATCAATTTACTTGTTGCATTTAGTTTTGTTTGGGTGAGTTATTGTAACTGGGAATTTAGCAATATTAAAGATAACCATTTGCTTCTAATCGTGAATGGTTTATTCTTGTTTATTGAATTGTGAAATTAAATGACATATTCTTTGATATCTCAAAAAGGCAGGACTTTTGAAGTTTTGGTAAGATGCAAATTAATTATATTTAAAACAATCAATTAAAAGATGAACAATCAGTCACAATCCTTTCATTATTTGACAGCTTTATTTGAAATGAAACATTCTGAACATCTAGTTGGAGGGAAAAGTCATCTTCTTGTCAATATCTCTGTGTTCATCTGTGTGGTCCTCATCTTGAAAGTGTATTTCTGATTCCATTTTCGTAAACTGCCAGTAGAAAAGGCAAGAAATGTGAAGTTAAAAAGGGATTTCAGAAATTTTTTGTTTGCATTCACTTCATTATATTCATTGTTAATGAATTACAGTACTTCATTAAGCAAATAAAGAAATGTATACTTTCTTTGGGCCTCTTTTGAGCTGAAGAGCAGTCATAATAATAATATTTAATATTTAATATTTAATTTAATATTTAATAATAGGACAGTGAGCAAATTGGCTTTGTGAGCCTGGATTTCAGCAGGTTGAGTTTGGGGTACCAAAGAGAGTGGTTTGGCATAGTGAAGAGCATTTTCCACCCTCCAAGCCATCTCCCAAACTTTATCCAAGGTAGGTTTCCCTTCCAGTAGCAATTTTTCACACAGTTTGGAGCAGTTTCTTTCCATAACAATCTGATCCCTGATCATTTATCAGTAAAGTTGGCAAACTCACAGGTTACACTTAAGGCACACAAGGCTGTGACATACTCAGATTTACCAGGCAGTTGAGATCTAGAACAGAACTTGTAATGTTCAGCAATCACACTCAAAGTAGGGTTGAAATAACATAAGAACATAAGAACAGCCCTGCTGGATCAGGCCCAAGGCCCTTCTAGTCCAGCATCCTGTTTTGCACAGTGGCCCACCAGATGCTGCTGGAAGCCACAGACAGGAGTTGAGGGCGTGCCCTCTCACCTGCCATTACTCCCCTGCAACTGGTACTCAGAGGCATTCTGCCTTTGAGGCTGGAGGTGGCCAGTAGCCCTCCGACTAGTAGCCATTGATAGACCTCTCCTCCATGAAGTCATCCAAATCCCTCTTAAAGCCATTCAGGTTGTTGGCTGTCACCACATCCTGTGGCAGAGAGTTCCACAAGTGGATCACGTGTTGTGTGAAAAAGTACTTCCGTTTGTTGGTCCTAGACCTCCTGGCAATCAATTTCATGGAGTGACCCCTGGTTCTAGTGTTGTGTGAGAGGGAAAAGAATTTCTCTCTCTCCACTTTCTCCACACCATGCATGATTTTATAGACCTCTATCATGTCTCCCTGCAGTCGTCTTTTTTCTAAACTAAAAAGCCCCAGGTGTTGTAGTCTTGCCTCATAAGAAAGGTGCTCTAGGCCCTTGATCATCTTGGTTGCCCTCTTCTGTACCTTCTCCAGTTCAACAATGTCCTTTTTGAGATGTGACCAGAATTGTACGCAGTACTCCAAGTGTGGTCGCACCATAGTTTTGTATAAGGGCATTATAATGTTAGCCGTTTTATTTTCAATCCCCTTTCTAATGATCCCTAGCATGGAATTTGCCTTTTTCACAGCTGCTGCACATTGAGTCGACACTTTCAATGAGCTGTCCACCACGACCCCAAGATCCCTCTCCTGGTCCGTCACCAATAGCTCGGATCCCATCAGCATATACTTGAAGTTGGGTTTTTTCGTCCCAATGTGCATCACTTTACACTTGCTAACATTGAACCGCATTTGCCATTTTGTCGCCCACTCCCCCAGGTTGGAGAGATCCTTTTGGAGCTGCTCACAATCTGGTTGGGATTTCACTACCCGGAAGAGTTTGGTATCATCTGCAAATCTGGCCACATCGCTACTTTTTCCTGCTTCTAGATCATTTATGAATAAATTAAAAAGCACCGGTCCCAGTACAGATCCCTGGGGGACCCCACTTCTTACTTCCCTCCATTGTGAAAACTCTCCATTGATACCTACCCTCTGTTTCCTGTCTTTCAACCAGTTAGCAATCCACACATGTACTTGTCCCCTTATCCCATGACTGCTAAGTTTCCTCAGGAGCCTTTGATGAGGAACTTTGTCAAAAGATGATCATCTAAGCCTTCAAGAGCGGCTTCATAAGAATTGGCATCCCCTTCCCAGTTGGCAGGAAAGGGCAAATGGTTATATATTCTTTGGCCTTCAGGGTCTGGGCAGTGAAGTAATATGGCCTTCTGCTTTGCTGGAGTAAAATCAGGGGTCTGTATGGTGAAGAGGAAATGGCAGAAATAGGACCTCCATTGTTTCCAGGGAAGAGCAGGTTCTCCGGGGATGGACAAGAAGCATCCAGGGAAGAACAGAGTCCAGGATTGATAAGGAAAAAGTACCTTCAGGGGTTGTGCAGGTCTGGAAGCTGGAGAAACAATCAGCAGCAGCAATAGTAGAATGCAGCAGTTCAGGAATGTAGGCCCAGGCCAGTAATGCAATGTAAGGAAAATGCAGGAACTTTCACAAGCTTTGCAGGCTCACATGCATAGCTGGTTCAAAACCTCATCGCCAAATCTTTTATAACTGCTTCCCTTGTAAACTGCTTTGCAAGCTTTTGTTGAAAAGCAGTATATAAAAATATCTGCCCTTGTAAACAAGAAGAAATATTATGCTGATTTAATTACAGCTTTGATCAGAAGCAACTCAATTCTCCTTCTCCTTTCCCTCCTTTTTTGACTGGACAGGAAAACCCTGTTATTCACTCAGCTTCCATTCCATGGGGGTTGGGGGCGTGAATAGTGAATCCACGAATAACAGGGCATTAAAGTGAATGTAAATTGGAAGTGAGGGAGGTTAGATTCCCACTGCCCAAAATCACCCCCAAGGCCCCAAACAACCAAATGGGCCAAATGAAGTGCCCTACCATGTTCTACTGCCCTTAAGTAGTCATAAGATGCCCCTCACGAGTAAAAAACAAAAAGAGTAGCCAAAAGTCGGATGAAAATCGTGTCCTCTGCCCCATTTTAAAAAATTAACCATAAAATGGCTCCTGAACTCAAATGCCAACCAGAAATGACCTCCAAGGTAATTTCTGGCCACATATTTTTTCACATATACTGAGGTTGGGTCATCTACTACTACTACTACTACTACTACTACTACTACTACTACTACTATTTATACACTGCTTTTCAACAAGAGTTTGCAAAGCGGTTCACATAGAAAAATAAGTAATAAATACGAAGATTCCCTATCCCCAATTGTTCACAATCTAAAAAGAAACATAAGGTAGACACCAGCAACAGCCACTGGAAGGATGCTGTGCAGGGGTTGGATAGGGCCAGTTACTCTCCTCCTGCTAAAAATAAGAGAATCACCGCTTTGAAAGGTGCCTTTTTGCTCGCTTTTCAAGGGTCTGTGCATTACCAGACCACGAATACATAAAACCGTGGGTGCTGGACCCGTGATTAACAAGGCTCTCCTGTATTCCCCAGATCTGTTTGGGAATATTGTTACAGACAGGCCAATAATGAACCTCCCAAGCAGCCATGGAGCCAGCCAAATGGCGGCCTGGGTCTGGCCCCACTTGGTGGCCCCCTCCACATAAGCCCATGGGCATGACGTCACATGCACGGGGGCGTGGCTCGGGCTCCAGAGGAGCCCAGAGCAAACTCCCCCCTCCTGCCTGGGCTACCGAGAGCCTGAGCAAACTCTCCATCTGTTATTTCAGGCAGTGCCTGAAGAGAAAGGAGGAAACATCCTATCGGGCAGCTGGCACTGCCTGAAATGATGAGCTGAGAGCTGGCTCGGGCTCTCAGCAGCCCAGGCAACGCTCCTTTGAGTGTGACATCATGCGCAAAGGGGGCATGGCCTGGGCTGCCAAGAGCCCAAGCGAGCTCACAGCTCATCACTTCAGGCAGAGCCAGAGAGGGAGAGAAAAGGAAAAAGTCCTATTGGGCAGCTGGCACTGCCTGAAATAACTGACGGAGAGCTCGCCTTGGCTCTCGGCAGCCCAGGCGTGGGAGGTGGGAGTTGACTCTCGGCTCCTCCGGAGCCTGAGCCATGGGGCTTCGGCGGCCCTTTTCATTGGTGGCCCAGGTTCTTTGAACCTGTTGGCACAATGGTGACTACACCCCTGCTCCCAAGACAGCACACTGAATTTTGCCTGCTGATGTGAGGCCAGAATACCTATGTATACAGAATGCTAGAAAACAGAGTTCAGAATAGTTGTCTGATCTTCTTCAATACATTATCTCCCTGTGTAGGCTGATATCTCAATCAGGATGATGCAAAAAAGATAGAAAAGAGCTGGTTTTATGGTAGCAAGCATGACTTGTCCCGTTAGTTAAGCAGGGTCTGCCCTGGTTGCATATGAATGGGAGATTTGATGTGTGAGCACCGTAAGATTTCCCCTTAGGGGATGGAGCTGCTCTGGGAAGAGCATCTAGGTTCCAAGTTCCTTCCCTGCCATCGCCAAGATAGGGCTGAGAGAGATTCCTGCCAGCAACCTTGGAGAAGCTGCTGCCAGTCTGTGTAGACAATACTGAGCTAGATGGGCCTATGGTCTTACTCAGTATATGGCAGCTTCCTATATATGGCAAATATATGGCATATATGGTATATATGGTATATGGCATATATGGTATATGGCAAATTCCTATAGTCCAGTGGCTCGGCCCCCCTTTTGACAGTAGCAACCAAATTCCAAGGCTTTTGTCTTTGAGCTTGTTTATCATTGGGATGCAGCCCATGATGCAAGTATTATGCTCATTTCCTGGCAAAACATCCAGAATGCCTCCGATCCATTGGGGCTTGGGGTGGTAAGGGCTATAGGCGTGGGCTGGAGTAAACAGAAGCTACAATTTTTCTATAACAAGACATTTTACTTTGCAATTAGTTCAATCAAAGGCTGATTTACAAGTTTAGTCTATGTAAACACAAGTTCTAGTAAGAACTAGTCTGCCTATTTTCCTTTCATTTCCCCTACAACTGTACCAAATTTGGTACAAATCAGTTAGATGGTCCACAAGGTAGCCCACTTGTGCCTCAAATGTTTACATGTCCACCATCTTGGATTGGGGTAGATGAAATCATCAAAAATGATGCCATTGGGGCATCCCTATTTGTCCCTATAGCTGTAGCAAATTTGGTTCAAATTGGTTAGGCAGTTCACAAATTAGCCCACTTGAGCCTCAAAAGTTTGCCCACCTGTGTCATAAACCCGCCACAGTCGATGAGCTGTCTGTAATTTACAATGTAGTAGCAGATGAAGAGAGATGTCTCCGGTTACAGGCAGGCACAAGGTTTTGTCCAGTGTCTATAAAGAAGCACAAGAGAACAAATCACTACTGAGTACCAAGTCCAACCCGTATTCCCCACAACCATGTTTGCTCACCTGATCCCAAAGGTCCCTAGTCCAAGGGTCCAAGGCATCACGGAGGGAGGTATCAATGCTTGTTGACGAGTTGTCTCCATCAGTCCATCCTGAGTGGAGCTGAAGAATTTATAGCTGGTTGCCAGCTGGAATCAATCAGCGCTCAGCCCAGTCAGCCCCCTTCAATCAATGCATGCATGCTGCAAGCAACTGCTGCATCTCAACTCCCTGACATGGTCACACCGCTTCTTATGCCTGCGTGCTCTGGGAGATAACAACGGCAGCGAGAGTTCGTCCTGGGAGTCACTACTCTGCTCTGCCTCCTGCACCAAGCCCTCCTCCTTGCCCATCACGAGTGCCTCCACCCTCCGATCACAGAGCTGGCCCTCAAGATCCTCAGGTAACTTAACTGCCTCCCACTCCTCTTCCTAGTCCTCGAATGAAGGCCTGACAGTCTGCCATCTTGAAGCAAGGAGGATGACATCATCACAAAGTACACCATTCAGGGTCCCTGTGTGCCACTCACTACAACTGTATCTAATTCGGTTCAAATCAGTGAGACAGTCCACAAGTTAGCCCACTTGTGCCTCAAACATTCACACATCTGTCATCTTGAATCAGGGTAGATGACATCATCAGAAACTATGCCATTGGACAACCCTATATGTCCCTTCAGCTGTAGTAAATTTGGTTCAGATCAGTTAGACAATCCACAAGTTAACCCACTTACACCTCAAAAGTTTATGCATCTGCCATTTTGGTAGATGACATCATCACAAACCACCACAAAAAGATCCAAAAAGATCCACCATGATACTAGCAAATACAAAGAAAAATAGATATATTCACAATATGATGGGAAATTACTGGATATAAATTTTATTGGATATAAATAGAACAATGATATATACAACAAAAAATAGAATCCACAGCAGAAATGACCATATGAATGACCATATATATCCCTCACCAGTTGAATATTTCTTCAGCTCAAGTCTCTTAGAGACAAGAATGTTTCTACAACATTTGCCAGTACAACCAGTCTATTATAAGTTATTTGCTTAAACATTCTGTATGATTTTATCTATATGATAAAGGTTATGAAGTATCCCTTGTAGGGATATATTGGGGAGGTATGTTTTTTTGAAATATGTTAAAAGGTTCAAGTAATGACTCAGTTTCATTTCTTATAAGATCAAGAAATTTGAGTATACTGATTTATATCAACTCAAAAGATCCATGTCCATCAGCTCTTGATAAAGAGCCATTTTGAAATGGATGTCACCAGGTCACCGTAGTGTGTGGACGTCTTTACCATCAATTTCATCATTGACTCTGTTGCTCGGTTTTGATACATAGTCTGTGGACTCTGTTTCTCATATGGTCATTGCTACTGTCGATTCTGTTGTATACATCCTTGTTCTATTTATATCCAAATAATCCATATCAAATATACTTTTCTTTTTCCCCCATTTAATTTTTATTGATTTTTAACAATGATAACATCCATAGCAAACACAACAGACAAAATTGGACTTCCTGCTCATCTCTTTTCGTGAAATAACAAATATAAAGTTATCTCCTTACAATATTAATAAAAAACAAACCACCATAAATTTAAAGCTTAAAAAACAAAAAGAACCATAAGCCTACCCTCCCTGCTTTTCAACCTTCAAAATCTGCTGCAAGATCTATATTGAAAAAACACTTTAAATAACCACTTCAATGTTGTCTACATATTAACAACTATAACAGACAGTGTTGTCTAGATATTAACAACTATAAACTATAATTTACCTTATTATAATTAATTAAAAAAAAGAAACCAACAACACACATTTAAAACTTAAGGAAAAAAAGAAGTTTAAGGAAAAAGAAAAAGAAAAAAAATCCATTAATCTACCCAATCTGCATTTCAAACTACCAGTCCAGTTATAAAATCCATACTAGGGAAATAACTCTTTACATATGATAGAAGATAAAGATAAAAATAAAGAAAAAATAATATAAAATAAAAAAGCCTCAAACCATCCTTGAAACTTTCTAAGCTTTAATCTTCTATCCATAATTATAAATTCTGCCATCTCCACATGGCCCAAAAGTCTCTATCAGCCAATCTCCCCAAAAACATTTGGTCTTCCACTTCAATGCATATGTTGCTCTAGCCAACATAAAAACATAGATTAAATTATTTGCAAACATTCTCTTTATAATATTCCCAGCAGGAAAGACTCCGACCCCACAGGAAACACCACCCCAATATTTGCTTTTATATACCATGTCGCAGTAGGCCCCAGCCCTCCCACATATCCACCACATGAGAAAAAAAAAAAAGAATGAGAAAAGAAACATGAAAATAAAAAACCCCTCAACATCCCCACACCCCTCCAAGATCCACCCCCAACCTTTTTATATATCAATACCAACTTTTTAAATATCAAATACCATCTATAAATCATTTTGTATTAAATTGACTTCTAAATATAACATTGGATAAGTTTTAACTCATTGTTCCATAGCTTTTCCCAGTCTGCCATTTCTATATTGTACCCAACATATTAAACCCAATTTGGCATAACTGCCCTAACCGATTCCTCTCTTGTCTCCTCCAAAAGCAACAATAAAAATTCGGTCAGCTATTAATTTAATGAAAAGCTGTACTGAAGAATTTTTCATTAGTTTGTTTCTTTTAGCCAAAGCTGAGATCAAACTAAAAACTGTCTTGGTCTGGGTCTCATCAGCTGTAATTCCCACGAGTGCTGTAAAGTCTTCTCCAGATGGTTTTCCAGTCTTCTGGTAAAATATTTCTAAAAAGTCTCTGAACCTTAGAAATCTCTCTTCATGTCTTAATTCCGACAGGGCCACCCAATCTGGGGTTTCTCTTCCACTGTACTTCAATGGCTCCACACCCCTCATCCCAGGCTCGACCCCCAGTCCAAGTTCTTTATTATCCCAGACCAGTTTCCTAATAGTCTCATCATCAGTATTTGAAGTCTTGTCCTCTGATTCATCCATGTTTCGCCTCATCTGGGTGACTTCTGTAACAACTTGTTGAAGGGTAATAGTATTTAATGCGAGAACAACTGCGTTTGACAGCAGGATCTGTTTTATTTCAAGCAGGGTTTCCATGACGACAGACACTCCAATTTCCCCCACAGCTGTATCCGAAGTCAGAAAGTTCTTAACTTATGTATATATCCAACTTTGCTAGAAATTGTCGTTGCTTTTCATAATGGCATGCAGGGGTTAAAGAAAGTAATTGCTTGCACAGCCAGTTTTAACCTTGATCTCAAAATAGAAAGTACCAGCCTGTGTTTATTTTACAAATATAAACAGTTCTGTGGCGTCTGCGCCTAATCTCTGGTAGCCGAAATTTTCTCACAATAATGTGAAACATCTGTTACTTCCATTTTTCTCATTGGTTAAAGGCAGTAACAGGCAGAGTAAGCAACAAATAGAAAACAGCAGGATGTCTCTTTTTAAAACTTTGAAACTTCATAAATCTCTTCTTAAAATCCTCTTTAAAATTCAAAAATAACTATCCCCACTGGTCAACTTCTTTCCCTATATTAAATTCAGTAATTCAAAATTCTTTAGTGTTTAGTGAACAAAGAAGATAATATTCATTTCTTTAATTATGATCCATAAAAGAACTTACAGGCTTATCTGTGGCGTCTTTCAGAGCACAGGAGGAGTTTCTCTCTTATGTTGTCTTCCTTCACTGAAAGAGGTGAACTTCTTGAACTTAAATCATTAATTATATCCAAATTGTAGAGATTGTCTGCCAGAGCAGCTGGAATCGTGAAGATATTCCTGAGGAGGAGGTTAGCAAAGATGGAGCCCCGTTCCCTGTCGGTCTGCCTAAGACAGATTTATTGAGCTCTTCAGCTCAACTTCTGTAATGGCAAGCCGCATACGAGAAGATGTGGGTTATCTTGAGCCTTTATCCTTTAATCCAGGACAGCGTGGGGTTTTTTGAAGCCTCAAAACCCTCTTTTTCCTTCCTCCTCAGTCTCCCCTTAGAAGAGAAGCAGGCGCTGCGGTGGCAGTCCCAACCGGAAGTCGAATATACTTTTCAATATAGTAATTTTCCATCATATTGTGGATATATATATTTCTTTCTATTGACTAGTTTCATGGGGGATCTTTTTGGTTCTTTTTGTGGTACATGTATATAGATCCCAGCATGCTATATTTTATGCTTTGTCATCACAAACTATGCCATTTAATTGTCCCTGTGTGCCACTCACTACAGATAGATTGGGGATTCTGTTGGTGTACCATCCACCCCGCTGCCCAACTGACTCCCTAACTGAGATGACGGAGTTGGTCTCGGAGTTGGTGTTGGAGTCTCCCAGACTTTTGGTTATGGGAGACTTCAACATCCACTTTGGGGCTGGCTTGTCTGGTGAGGCTCAGGAGTTCATAGCGGCCTCGACAACTATGGGGTTATTCCAATTAGTTTCTGAACCAACTCATGTTGCCTGCCACACACTTGATTTGGTCTTCTGTTCAGATCAGGGGTGTGTTCCGTGGGTGGGGGATCGAGTGGTTTCCCCATTGTCATGGATGGACCACTACCTGGTTAAGGTTGGTCTCACAGCCACAACCCAGCCCTGCAGGGGTGGTGAACCTATTGTGATGGTCTGTCCAAAAAGGCAGCTGGACCCAGCAGGATTCCAAAAAGCCTTGGAGGGTTTTGATGTTGGTGCGACCAGTGATTCTGTCAATGCCGTGGTGGCAACCTAGAATAGGGAACTCAACAGGGCAGAAGACATGATTGCCATTCCGACCTGCTTCAAAAATGGCCCCTTGGTATACTGAGGAGTTGCAGGGGCTGAAATGGTTGGGTAGGCGACTAGAACACAAGTGGAGGAGGACTCAGTTTGATTTTGAAAGGATGCAGCATGTGACCCATGTGGTAGCGGTGCATGCGGTGAAAAACGGATTTTGGTCTGGGCATATTGGCAGCAGAGCTATCCTGGGTTGTGAAGAGTATAATTTCTGCTCATTTTGTTTTAAATCAGTTCCCGGAGTTGTTCTGCAGTGATGCTTTTAATGGGTTATTTGCAGATAAAATCTCCTGTATCCGGGCCGACTTAGGCTCCACTATTTCCACAAGATCTATGAAGGAGGTGTCCAGCAATCCGTCTTGCTGAATTAGGTGGGATCAGTTTCGATCTGTGACTCCTGAGGATGTGGGCAAGCTGCTTGGGGTGGTGTGGCCTACAACTTTTTCTTTGAATCCTTGCCCGACTTGGCTGCTTCTATCTAACAGGGAGATTGTTCGAAGTGCACAATATCATTAATGCATCACTGAGGGAGGGTAGGATGCCTTCTTGTCTGAAGGAGGCAATGGTTAGACCACTTCTTAAGAAACCTTCCCTTGACCCCTTAGTGATGGATAATTACTAGCCAATCTCCAATCTCCCACGGTTGGACAAGGAGATTGAGAAGGAGGTGGGCAACCAACTTTTGGCAGTCACAGAAGCACGAATCTCCACTTTCTACAAAGATATCTGTCACAATATGTACATATCTAAAAATTGTGTTCAAGTTTCCTGGAACTCGTTAGGAGCTCCCCACTTAAAATAGCTTCCAAAAGCAGTACCTCCGATACCCTTTGTTCTACCTCAGAAGTATTCTTATCTTTCCATTTCTGTAGTATTAGGCATTAAGCCAAAACGAATGCCTGCAATAATCACTTTTCTTGTGCCACTAGATGAATTCCAGTCATTTGGTAAAAGTCCAAGTATCACTAAAGGAGATGTAAATTCAAAATTAGAACCCAGTGCCAAAAATATTGGTGTATTCCCTCATTGACAGGGAACCAGAGGAACTGTGGAATGAAGTCAAAGAAGTTGTTAAGGACGAATGTGAAAAGAGATTGTTAAATACCAAGAAACAGAAGAAAGCAAAATGGATGTCAGAACAGACGGTGGAAATTGCCAAGAAGAGGAGAGAAGCCAAAGTCAAGAAATATAAAGAACTCACACAGGAACTTAATAGGGAATTTCAGAAAGCTGTTAGAAGAGACAAGGAACAGTACTACAATGACATCTGTAAAGACCTTGAGGATGGAAATAGACACAGAAAAACAACGCGAGTTTTCCAGAAGACCTCTGAACTCAGAGGGAGGTTCCAACCTCAAATTGGTATGTTAAGGGATGCCAAAGGACAGATAGTAACTGACTCAGAGTAGATCAAACAAAGATGGAAGGAGTATACTGAAAATCTGTACCGCAGTGATGTCAACATCCTAGATACTCTAGAAGATATCCCTTACTTGCAAGAACCTCTTATATGGGAAGATGAAATTAGATCAGCACTCCAGTCATTACCAAGTCAGAAGGCTACAGGAATTGATGGAATAGCTATAGATATATGGCAGGCAACAGAAGAAGAATCAGTCAAGGCTCTAACCATACTATGCCAGAAAATTTGGAGAATGACACAGTGGCCAACAGACTGGAAGAGGTCAGTATACATACCAATACCAAAGAAAGGAGACTGAACAGATTGCACAAACCATCGCACAATATCCTTAATTTCACATGCTAGCAAAATAATGGTCAGGATCATCCAACGCAGATTAGAGCCCTATGTGGAAAGGGAAATGCCGGATGTTCAAGCTGGTTTCAGAAAAGGCCGAGGAACAAGAGACGTTATTGCTGATACACACTGGATAATTGAGAAAGTCATAATGGCATCCACTGTATGCTTTATGCTAAGGAAGAGGGCCAAGATTTTGACCTAGAGCTAACTGTCGACTCCCTTCCAGAATGGGCCCTGATAATATATGTTGAAGTTTCCAATTTAGTTACGCCACTGAAGACTGAGAAGGCCCCTAGAAATGATTTTGTATCTCCCAAGCTTATAAAGAATAACCTCAAATGGCGGGCACTAGTCCTAGCCTTCCTATTCATGTATATTGACCGGACCACACGCATACCCAAAGACTGGGGTACAACTATCATAATCTTTATTTATATAAAGGGCAAGAGGAACCTACCTGCAAACTATTGTCCTATAAGTCTCCTGGTCATTCGAAGTAAGATTTATGCAAGACATCTATACAGGAAGCTGTTAGACTGGTTTGACTCCAAAGATATTCTTGCACCAGAGCAGGCAGGTTTTAGAGTTGGCCACTCTCTAATAGTCCAGGCTCTGATTTTGCAACATTTGGCAGAAAAATACACCTCAAGATCTAAGACAGCCCTTTATGCTGCATTTGTTGATTTTAAATTTATTGCTTTTAAGTTTGCCTTATGCAAAGAATTAAGCCTTTGACTCAGAGCCAGCTCACATGAGGGGAAAAAGTGCTGAGTTACTTCTGCTGAGCTGCCTGAGTAGGCTTCCCTTTTCAACTTTTTACTTTAGAACTTTAGTAGATTAAAAATTCTGCCACCAGACACTCTTTTATCAGAGACGGGACTGCCTGGGCTGGAGTGCCACAGCCTAGACGTCTCTCTTTATCTTGCTATTGGGCAAATATAAAAACCTTTCACATGTATGCCTACTCATGACCTCCCAGCTCCAGGCGGTCTTGGAGGAAACTGATAATCTAGACCCATTTCAAACTGGCTTTCAAGCAGGCTATGGGGTGAGACTGCCTTGGTTGGCCTGATGGATGATCTCCAATTGGGAATTGACAGAGGGAGTGTGACTCTGTTGGTCCTTTTGGATGTCTCAACAGCTTTCGATACTATTGACCATAGTATCCTTCTGGAACGTCTGAGGGGATTGCAGGTGGGAGGCACAGCTTTGCAATGGTTCTGCTCCTACCTCATGGGCAGATTCCAGATGGTGTCTCTTGGAGACTGTTCTTCAAAATCTGAACTTTCCTATGGTGTCCCTCAGGGCTCAATATTGTCTCTGATGTTGTTTAAGATCTACATGAAACCACTGGGAGAGACCATCAGGACATTTGGTGTAGGGTGCTATCACTATGCAGATGACATCCAAATCTACTTCTCCATGTCAGCATCATCGGGAGAAGGCATGACCTCCCTAAACGCCTGCCTAGAGGCAGTAATGGGCTGGATGAGGGATAACAAACTGAGGCTGAATCCAGATAAGACGGAGGTACTTATTGTGCAGGGTCGGAACTCAGGAGACAATTTTGATCTGCTGGTTCTGGATGGGGTCATGCTCCCCCAGAAGGAACAGGTATGCAGTCTGGGGGTATTTCTGGATCCAAATCTCTCCCTGGTGTCCCAGGTTGTTCTCTCGCTGGTGTCCTAGGTCATTCATCTCAAAAAAATGGACGCAGCTGGCATATCAGCCGAAGCTGATAAAAAGCAATTCTGGCCATACACCTCAGCGTATATTTGAAGTATGCTTCCACACTTCCTGTGTTGTGACACCGCAGTCCTGATGCTGACAGCAGGGTGCCGTTCATATTTCCAATGCCTTGTTTCAGATTAAATCACCGCGATGTAGTGCTATACCGTCGTATATTCGGGGTAAAAATATTGCTGTTTTTTCAGGTTGTTAGTTTTCTTGAGATTGCTCCACTGCTGGGCACTTTGCTATTTTCATTTTGAATGCAATTTGCCTGAATGGAAGCATTTTGCCACTGCTGAGCAGCAAACCTGGAAAGCGTGCATAACAATCATTGTCATCATCTGTCTCATGGACTGTTTCAAAGTTATTGTCATCTTTATTATAGCAGCTTGGTTGTCACATTGCTCTACGTGGCATGTTGTCAAATAATTCTTCATACAAAAACATGTGAGCAGAGCACAAGACTGGCATACCTGCCAACACGTCCCTATTTTCCCATTCACCTGACTGGGAAAATAGGGACATGTTGGCAGGTATGGACTGATTGCTCCTGCAGGGCAACAGTTCAAGAACTGAATCAGGGGCTAGTTTCCTGGCCGTTCACTGAATAGTAAACACCTCTGCCATCTTCCCTCCATAGCTGTCTGGACTGGGAATTTCTGGAAACTAGGTCAGGCAGTTTTTCCAGATAAAGTTTTGTCAATTGATATGGTAAATATGCTGCTGCAGGGAGTCATGAGAAGATGGCAATGAATGTGATTCTGCTACACCCTTTTTTGCACAGAAGATTATGTAGCATAACTCATTTATGTCTGCGGTGTTCTTAGAGCCATACAAACCACATGTGAAATCTTCTGATGGTACATCGAGTGTCTCTCCAAGTTGTGCAAATGTCACCTGAAATTCTGCGCTAGTCTATTCAAATCTAGGTGCAGAATGTTTGCCACAACCAACAGGGGAAATGTGTTGCAGCCTGTGAAGGCATATAACCCAGGAAGTGCCTATTAAATATTATCTCTTATAGCACAAGCAATGCATCTAATGTCAGTGTATCTTGACTGTGGTAATCCATGCTTCTGAAAGATAGGTGCAGATATCATGGGGCACTGAGCAATACTTAGGACCATCACATCCATGTCCTCACAAACAATAATGATTGCCTTGAAGTACATGCTCTATCTGGAAGTACAGTGTCCTACCCTTGTCAGCAACTATAGACCATTTCTGAACAGCTAAAGCAGGATCAATTTCCTTAAGTTTTGATTAAGACACAGAGACCGAATTGGTTCAATATTTGTATCAACTGCGCATTCTCTGTCAACGACTTCACAGGTATGGATAAAAGGCTTCACTTTTATGACTATTGTGGTTTGAATAATAGTAAGTTCCTGAGGCAGATGACGACGATTTTTATGATTACCTAAAAGAACTTTAGTTGCAAACTTTGAAGTTTTCTACAAAATTCTACAGAAATATGAATTGAGGTAGATGACATAATCACAAAACATGCTGTTGAGGTGTCCCTGTGTATCACTCAGTACAGCTGTATCAAATTTGGTTCAGTTCGGTAAGGCAGTCCACAAGTTCTTCTGCCTCAAACGTTCATGCATCTGCTATCTTGGATCGGGATGGATGACATACAAACTGCACAATCGATCTCATAAGTCTACTGGAAAGTAGGCTACAAATTGAGCTGTGCACTTTTTGTGTACAAATTGTGCACTTGGCTGTCCTGTGCAGCTTAAGATAAGCTTTTCAAGAAGCTCATTGTCAGAATTAAGAGTACAGAATTTGAAACATGCAACTCATTAAAGATTGATGTACCACTGATCCCACTTTCAGTGTTGGTCCCATCCTTCAGAGATAGGATGGAGGCTGAAAAACCAAAGGAAAGTGTGGATTCATGGAGGCTAAGATGTAAGCAAGCAAAAATATATAGAATGTAATAAATAATTACTACCCATATTGGGTAAAACTTATGGCAAGTGCCTTAACTTGCAGTTTCCAGGCTTATATGTGCATTAGTGAATCTACAGGCTCTTAACTAGTTTCTTAAACAGAATGTTTGTTGATCATATAATTTAATATATCATTTTCCACTAGCATTATAACACATTGCTGAGTCTGAGACAATGCCACCAATTCCTAGAATTCAGCTGAAAGTTCCTGTAAATGTTTCATTGCTAGGTTCCTCTTTCTAATTTTCAACATCAGATGTTTCAAATCCTTCCTGTCCCAGCAAATAATTATTTCAGAATTTCCTCCTTGCAATTCTGTGCAAGGAGGAGCTCGTAATTTTTCCTCAAGAGAGGCAGAGCTGCTCTATAAAGAAAGGAGCTGCTGATCTGTCCCAACAAGTGCGTGAAAAAGGACCTTGCAGCAGAGAGACAGGCTGGTTGGTATGTCTTCTTACCATGAAGTGGATGGTGAGTGATCCCAGCTCTGGAACTAAAGAGAAGTTTATCAGATGTGCTTCTAGCTAATGTCTTTTTGCCACCTCCAGCTCCACTTAAGTGGATGATGGTAGGAAAGGGTTGAAAATGGGGCAGGGGATTTTCCTGCCTGCCGTTATGTCCAGAGGAGATAATGTCTGTAGCCCAGAAAGCAAGAACATTTAAACTATTATCTTGTTTTTAGATGAACCAGAAATGATGGGCTTGTACACACCTGTCCCTTCTTCAAGGAACTTATGAATGGACATTTGATTTTGAAATTGCACACTTTTAAGACCATTCAGAAATGACACGTTCTCTTACAGACTAACCAGTGTTTTTTGGCTCCCTTTTGAAAGGTACCATAATCGGGAGTTGGCTTACTGAAATGCAGATTTAGCATAGCTTGTCCCCTTCTAGACAGGCCCGCCTCTCATGCAATGATTGCTCAGTTCCCAGACAAAAATGGTGTCTATTTTGACAGATGTCTAGATGTCGGCCGGACTTCAGCCTAATGTGTGTGGCTGTCTTGCTGTGCTTGGGGAGTGGGGCCTTTGGGGCCATAGATCCACATCACCTGAAGATAATTGTTGACTACATCAGAGGGTGAGTATCTTCATGGATGTTCTGGGACTTTCCAAGGGAGCTGCATGCTAGGGGAACCTTATCAAAACACAATTGTGAGTCTACACCTACTGTACCAAGAATCTCAGCATTTTGTCCTTATAAAGCTGCTGGTGAGAGAGGCAGCTTTCATGCCTACAACAATTTACAATTTGGTCATTTGCTACTGATTGATTGATTGACTGATAAATTTCTATACTGCATTTCATTAAAACAATCGCAAGGCAGTTTCCACAAAAGTTAGAACAAGACTATAAAAATCACACAATTAAAATGTTAAACTAGAATACAAAAATACAAATCTGATTAAAATATTGAAAACAAGCTCAATATAACCATAACAAATACAAAGAAGCAGCAATAGAAACCATCAAATAAAAACCTGGGTGAAAACCAAAGATTTCACTCACTTTCTAAAAACTATGAAGGAGACTGAGGAGTATATGCTCACCAGGAAAGCATTCCAGAGTCTGGGGGCAAGAACTGAGAAGGCCCTGTCTCTGGTGTATGACAGCCAAGCCTACCTCATTGTCGGCACACGGAGCAGAAGCGCCCCCCCATGACCTCATCAAGTGGGCAGCAGTGCTCGGGAGCAGGCGGTCCCTCAGATATCCAGGGCCCAAACCATTAAGGGCTTTGAAGGTCAAAACCAGCACATTGAATTGGACCCAGAAATAAATTGGCACACATGCAGCTCTTTCAAAATGGGTGTAATTGTGATCCCAGCGGGCAGCTCTAGATACAATCCTAGCTGCCACATTTTGCACTAGCTGCAGTTTCTGAATATTCTTCAAGGGCAGCCCCACATAGAGCGCGTTACAGTAATGTGACGTGACTAAGGTGTGGGTAACTGTGGCTAGATCTGCCTTCTCGAGAAAGGGATGCAGCTGGTACACTAGCCGAAGCCGTGCAAAGGCACCCCTGGCGATCGTCTTCACCTGAGCTTTGATCTGGGGATAGCCTCAAAGGGTTCAAAAGCATATAGCTTTGAGGAGCCCCTGGTGGCGCAGTGGTAAAACTGCAGCCCTGTAACCAGAAGGTTGCAAGTTCGATCCTGACCAAGGGCTCAAGGTTGACTCAGCCTTCCATCCTTCCGAGGTTGGTAAAATGAGTACCCAGAATGTTGGGGGGCAATATGCTAAATCATTGTAGACCGCTTAGAGAGCTTCCAGCTATAGAGCGGTATATAAATGTAAGTGCTATTGCTATTGCTATTTAAATGCCCAGGAGAAAAATGAGAAGACACTTAACAAATTCATTCATGTGCCAAAGCCTAGAAATTGAAAGTTAAGGCACCCATATTAAGTGCCATGCCAGGCAGCAGAAAATGTGCTCTACAGTCTCATGTATGTATGTATGTATGTATGTTATTGTCCTTGCTTACACCTTAGCCATCATACACCCATGCTTTTCTTTCATCTTCTAGTCTTCTTCCTCTGCAGAGTGGGAGTAACACTGGGGAAGGGACAGGCAGTGCCATCTTTGGGGGGATCTGTACATCCATACTTGGCCCTGCACCAGGAGCGGCAATGAAGAGTTTCCGCCCATTCCTCTCTGCTGCCAGTCCCAGAGCCTGGCTCCCATTGAGCAGCAGCGCTCCCAACCCAGCCAGGCCCTTGCAAATACATCGTAGCTGGGGTGGGTGATGGGAGTTGTAGTTCACCAACATCTGGAGGATCACAGGTTGTCAACCGCTATTGTAGTGAATGAGTGGTTGCTGCAGTAACATTCATGCACTGCAGTTGGAGTAACTGTACTGTGGCAGTGCTGCTTGTGCAAGCTGCTTGTTCGCTACAGCAGTGTTTCCCAACCAACTAGTATGCCACAGTACACTACTGTGCCCAGAGGTGCACCTAGTTAATTTTGGAGCCTGGACCTAGAGGCCTTTGGAGGCCGCCCCCCCCCCACAAAAAATTGAGCGTCTTCATGCTCAACTGGGTGACCACACCATCTGGGACAGACTAAAGAGGATTTGGGGCCCCCCTGGGGCTGTGGAGGCCCTGGACTTTGGCCCAGAAGTCCAGGGGTAAGAGCACCTCTGACTGTGCCATGGGACACTGGCTGGTGTGTCACACTGACTCACTCTGAGTCAACTCCAAAAGTGAAGAGTTTAAACATAGGGAGCTTACAGTATGTGCCTCACAATGCATTGGGGAAACTCCCCACTTTTGGAAGTGACTTGCTCCCTTATGCACCAGGAGGGATGTGAGCCTGGAAGAGGAAGGAAATGAAAATAAATTAAAATTCTGCTGCACAAAAGGGATGTCTGTTGGAGGGGTAGTATGCCCCAGTTGTTAAAAATGTATGGGATAAAAAAAGGTTGGGAAACACTACTCTACAGTGTCAGGGTTTCTTTATGTATCCACAGCAGCCTTGATGTGGTGCACAGCATTATTATTATTATTATTATTACATTTATATCCCGCTCTTCCTCCAAGGAGCCCAGAGCGGTGTACTACATACTTGAGTTTCTCTTTCACAACAACCCTGTGAAGTAGGTTAGGCTGAGAGAGAAGTGACTGGCCCAGAGTCACCCAGCTAGTTTCATGGCTGAATGGGGATTTGAACTCGGGTCTCTGCGGTCCTAGTCCAGCACTCTAACCACTACACCACGCTAACGATCATGTTAGCCAGTATGTTTGTATGGCCGAGTAGTACTCACATTTGGTGAGGCCATGTGTGTTTGGAGGGCTGTGCCCACAGTTTTTGGGATGTGGTATGCATACGTTCACACACTGCTATCCCTAAGGGATATTGGGGACTACTGCGGGCCCATTAACTGCTATGGGCATTTCCAGTCAGCAACAAACTGCATGATATTCCTTGCTTTTCTGCAGTTGCCATAAACAATAGTAATGAAAAAGGGCAGGTTCTTCTTGGAATGGAAGAACTGGCAGGCAGGCAGCATTCATGTGAGGTTGCTGCTCAGTGTGCAGAGGTTAAGATCATGCTAGGAAGTAGTGCGGAAGCTTGCATCAATGTGAGTGTGAGTAAGGTTGCACTTGGAACTTGCATGAAAGCTTTGAACATCTTGCAGTTTATTGCCATCTGGAAATGCCCAATGATTAGCCCTGTTCAGTTGTCACAAAAATGTAGAAGCTGTACTTGGGCCCCATGCCAATGACCTCATTAGCTCCACCCTTCCATGCTCTACCCAACCACAGCATTTGTCTGAGGAGACAAACTCTGTTCTTGGGGAGATCCACCCTGTGATGTGGAGCTTTCCCTTTCCTTGTAGCTTCTGTTTGAATTATAAAACCTGAAGTTGCAGAACCAACAACATGCACATCTGGAGCTGGGGCTGAACCCTGAAGAGCTGGGCAGAACCCCACAAATGCAAACATTGTAATTGTGAGGTATGTTTCCATAGCCAAAAGAAGAAGCCCCATTTGGAATAATGTGCATTGATTTTCATTTGCTCCACACTACACCACTCCTTCCCATTTTTCCTGTAATTTTTTCTAGGTATGGCGTTGAGAACAAGCATTATGCTATGGCTGTAAGACTGGATGACAATCTCTGCAATGCACCGACACAAGCTGACTTGAAGAAAGCTTTGCCTAAGAGTGTTATGGATCAGATGCACAAGGATATTGATAAGCAAAATGGCATATATGTCCCAAAGTCAATTGGGAATATTGTTGCAGCCAGACCAAGAATTTTTCAGGACACCACTGAACATGCTGAATGGCGCCTGTTGCATGAAGATCAGAACAGCCCTGTAACCAAGATGCTAAAAAATAAGGAACGGAAGAGTTGTCTGATCTTCTTTAGCAAGTTATCTCCCTGTGTAGACCGATGTCTCAATCAGAATGACATGAGAAACATTGTCCAGTGGATCAAACCCCTTTTTGCCAAGCTCAATCAAAATCTTAGGGCATTTGTCTTTGAGACCATTTATGGGAAAGATTCAAAGAAAGAGGCTGAAGTTGTGGTGGAGGCCTGGAAAAGCATCCAAGATGCCCCACTTTTTCGATGCGACAAAAACCAAGCCTGCATCAAATGTTTTAACAACAACCAACTTAACCCCAAGTGCTTGAACAAGTAGGGAGAGCCAGCAGCATCATGGTACACACCCAGGCAGGGCAGTTGTGGCAACTAGCAATTGCCAAGTGGCTTCCTGGGCAAGTTCAAATCAAAGCTCTCCACACTCCACCCCCCAGTTTCCCAGACTGAGCTCTGCACGTGCTTTTTGTTTGTTTGTTTGCTGCTTTGCTGTTGAATCAATAAATGCTCAGAGCACACCATAACTTTTTTTTTGTTGTTCTTTGGCTTTTGGTTCTTTTTGGTGTCACCCATACCTCCTCCCTCCCAGGCTATGATTGAAATAAGCAGGCTCATGATGATGGGTTGCAGTGCCCGCTTCTGTATTAGGGTTCTGTAGTATTTGTGCATATCCATATCCATGTGAGTATGCCTGTAAATACAACAGTACTATGAAGCCCACTGCTCAGTTGAGCTGGCATAAAAGCCAGAAGCCTGATGTTCAGCTTGAGGGGGTCTGGAGAAGTCCCCTAAGAAAAGAAGTTGATTGCAATGCGCTGATCTGAAAGATCAGATCCTGTGATTCTCGTTTTGTAGGTAACTTCCAGATAAGTGGGTAGGAGGAGAGAGGTAGGGGCTATATCAGAGTTTGCATGCAGAGTGGATCAGGCACTGCAGGAGAGGCAGGCATTCAACGGGGTGGACACTGATGGCTGTCTAACAGCGGCATGCTACCATGGGTGTTCCTGTCACCACTTAGTTGTGACCCAAGCTGTGAGTTGGAGTTGGAGTTGTGCTACGTTTGAGCTGGGTTAGAAGAGTGGCAAAATTCTCCTCTGCACTTGGTAGAATGATACAAAAAGAGATCTAACTTATGAAATGGATCCATGCAACCTGCCCCAGAATAATTTCCATTTAATATCCACTTCTACCATCTCTTCCCTCGGGAACAGAAAAGTACCAATTATCTCCTGGAAACCTAGTAGTGAAGTAAAGTAAGCAGGAGGGGCAAGGATAGAATAGAAGAAAAACAGATCATTTTAGTTGATGAATAAATAAAACAATGGTAGAAGATAGTGTTAGTAGTGCTTGCGTATCTTGTTTGGTTACAGTTTTAGTTTCAGAGTGAGGATGTGAGGTGAAAACTGGGTGAGATAATCCTAATCCCTAACCAAAAATGACTAAATCCAAATTCCCTACCCTATCAAATTTATCAAATTCCCTTCCATATCAAATTAACACTATCAAATTTAGGAATTTCAAAGAAAAATCCTCCCCTATCCCTGGCTTAGCTAATTCCCTACTCTAGGCTGAGTCAACCCCAGCTCTGCTCACTGAACTAGCAGCGGAAGATTGGATCTTGCTTTGTACCAACTATTAATTCTTGGGCAGGATGGCTCCTATACAAAGGTCCGACACATGAGTAGAACACAGCTACACACAGAACAAGAACAAAATGCTTCACATACACACGTCTCATGCAACAGAAGTGTTTGGGAAGGAATAGATATGGCATTGCCCCAGAAAGTGGCAGCACAGAAAAGAGCTACCAATGCTACTAATGTGGGGACTCTGCCCACAAAGCCAATTTTGCTCACTGTCCCATTATTAAATATTATTATTATGACTGCTCTTCAGCTCAAAAGAGGCCCAAAGAAAGTACACATTTCTTTATTTGCTTAATGAAGTACTGTAATTCATTAACAATGAATATAAAGAAGTGAATGCAAACAAAACATTTCTGAAATCCCTTTTTGACTTCACATTTCTTGCCTTTCTACTGGCAGTTTACAAAAACGGAATCAGGAATATACTTTCAAGATGAGGACCACACAGATGAACACAGAGATATTGACAAGAAGATGACTTTTCCCTCCAACTAGATGTTCAGAATGTTTCATTTCAAATAAAGCTGTCAAATAATGAAAGGATTGTGACTGATTGTTCATCTTTTAATTGATTGTTTTAAATATAATTAATTTGCATCTTACCAAAACTTCAAAAGTCCTGCCTTTCTGAGATATGAAAGAATATGTCATTTAATTTCACAATTCAATAAACAAGAATAAACCATTCATGATTAGAAGCAAATGGTTATCTTTAATATTGCTAAATTCCCAGTTACAATAACGCACCCAAACAAAACTAAATGCAACAATTGATCTATCAGTCAGCTCACAGCCTCACTCATTAAAATTTGCTAATAACTTCACCAAATAATATTAAAACTTTATTGGAAACTTTTGCTGATTAATTGTATTCGAATTTTTCGGACTGAAAAAGAAATTTCCAGATTAAGACAAAGTAGAAATCATCATATGGTCAGAAAGTTCAGAAGAATCATTGGACACATACACAAAAAAGGAGAAGGAGAGGAAGATCTGAGCAAAAGCTACAGAAGGTTTTATTTCTAAGCATAAGAAAAAGTGCTGTAATACATGGGGCTGGTCTAGATGACCCAGAAAACCATGGTTTGTTGGATCAGGAACACAGCCTGAGGTCCTTGAGCATGAATGCTTCCTTGACACACACACACACACACACACACACACACACACACACACACACACACACACCACCAGCATCCTGATGAGTTTAAACAACAAAGATTCAGATTAGACATGGAGCTGTTTAAATTAACAGCTGATGTCAAGATGCTGACTTCAGAATTTTGTGCCATTGTGAAAAAGAGAAGAGGAAGCACATGAGTTCAGGGACTTCGAGCCATGTCCCCATGCCGGTAAACCATGGTTTATTGGGTTTTCAGAACCAGGTTATTGACTCTGATCTCAAAGTTAATTGAAATAAATGCCCCAAATGCACTTTTTCCCCTTCTTGATTTCAGCTGTACGTGGCTGAATGTCAATTACATAAACCTGCATGGAGGTGCATTCGGGATGGGTTGACACCGTTTTACAATGACATGTACTTGTGCTACAACCACATTTCTGCTGACTCCTTGGACTGTGGCACTTCGTTCCGAGCCATCATTATAGTAGCGAGTTACTCTAGCAGTGAAGGGAATATTTGCTCTCATTCTTTTGCCTTCCATTGACAGTTCACAGATCTGGTTGGGTGGGACAGAAACTTCAACTGTTTCAGTAATAGTGGTGGATCTGCTCTCGGTGGAACCTTTACTCTAGCCAAAAGTGTGCTCTGCAGAAATACTCCATTCTGCCCCAAAGACTTCAGGAACCCCTGCCGTCATCTTAGTGCTCACACTCACTGAGACAGAACTGCTAATATCCCAGCGATATTCGAACGTTACTGCTTTTGATAAGGTCGTTGACTTCTTCACTGTACTACAGTCATTGTTGGTGATTTTACTGCTGACTAAGGTAATCTCCTCATTGCTGTATGTCGCCTGATCCCTCTTGTACCTGACATTCTCGATTTACTGAGAACGGTAGGTTTTTTTTTAACAATCAGGACATCATAGTATTTATACCACCACTCTTTACCATTAATACCTATAAAGAAAGCTTTGTTATGGGTGTCAACCTTCCCAATGCCATATTTATTTCTCCCTCCATAAAATCTGCCTCCTGGGCAGGTACCTACAGAATTGGATGGAACATCACCCCATGAATCCCTTTGCCATTGCAACAACTCCAGATCATTTTCATTCACCAAAAGCGAAAAGTCAGAGCTCTGTGATTCTTTCTCTCCATAAGGGTAGAAGCAGGCTGAGCCACGGCTTGGATTATAGAATCCAGCATGGCAGCTTGATACTTTACAGAGGTATTCAGTCCTTTGTGCATAACTGTTCCAGAAAGACACAGCTCCACTAGGGATAGATCCTTGGAAGTAAACCCATTTCAGGGTTGCACTGTCAAAAGCATCACGCTTTTTTCTATTCAGGATCAGTGTTTTGCCATCTTCTTTGCTTGGGCCTAAAATAAATAGAAAGATTAAATAGAAAATAACATCATCATCATCATCATCATCATCATCATCATTATTATTATTATTAATAATAATTCAATTTCTATACCGCCCTTCCAAAAATGGCTCAGGGCGGTTTACAAAGAGAAATAACAAACAAATAAGATGGCTCCCTGTCCCCAAAGGGCTCACATTCTAAAAAGAAACATAAGACACACACCAGCAACAGTCACTGGAAGTACTGTGCTGGGGGTGGATAGGGCCAGTAACTCTCCTCCTGCTAAATAAAGAGATGAAAGGCTAGTAATTCGGCAGCTCAATTGTAGGATTAGGAAACTATCCATCCAGAACCACACATCCTGAAATTATGACATCTATCTAAGTGGAGTGTGTGCCTATCTAATTGGGTTGCTCTTGGGGTGTGTGGCTATGGGGGCTGTCATGGAGAATGTCTACACTTCTCAATTTTCAGCTACACCACTGTGTATGAGTTCTGTAGAGGTGGTGAGGTGGTAGCAAGAAGGAGCTTTTAGGACAGAGCAGCTGCTGCTTCACTACTTGGCTTTCTCTCCTGTCTCTCCCTTCACTACACCTCATGTTCCACAAGAGGCCTGAGCACCGCACTTTGCTGCCAAAGTGGAGCAAAGGACAAACACTAGGGGTGTGATGAAACATTCGATGTTGTACCATTTTGCATCGAACCAGGCTGGTTCAGCGGCGTGTTCGCAAGCCGAACTGGGGTCAGTTTGGTCTGCAATCAAACCGGGGCCAGTTCTAACTGGACCAAGCCCACATGATCATACTGGACCAAGCCCGGTTTGACGAAAACCGGTTTGACATTGAAGGGGAGGAGGCAGGGGGTTGGGAGGCCAGAACAGCATCTACAGAGGCCAGATCCACAGAAGCCAGAACCTCCACATCCATGGAGTTTAGAACTAGGGATGTGCACGAACCAGTTTGGAGACCTTTTAAAGGGCCTTCGGACCGGTTCGAACCCTGGCCAGTTCAAAGGTTTAACAGCCAGGGGGGTGGCTTTAAGGATGGGGGTGGGTGCACTTACACACATCCCGCTGCATTTCCCCTGCTGGCACACGAGTCCTTAAAAGCCTGTTGGGGTGGCAACGTACCTCCCTGCTGCCCTGTGCCAACATTTACCTAACGTAACTGGAAGTAGGAACTGCGTCGGGCTTTTAAGGACTCATGCGCTGGTGGGGGAATCACGGCGGAAGGGGTAAATGCACCCACCCCCGTCCTTAAAGCCATCTCCCTGCCAGCGAACCAGCCCCCACCGGTTTTGTGCACATCCCTAGTCAGAACTGCACTACTTCCACGTGGACAGCCTGTTTGAAGAGCAATTTGGCTGTACTGAGGAGTAGCGAGAGGTGGCGAGTGGCAGCAAACAGGTAAGAACCTTGGACAACCTTTCTCACCACACCCTGCCCCTTTACTTGAAAAGGGGAATCCTCTCCAGATTCTGCTTTACAATTATGCTGCCTGAACCGGTTTGACTGAACAGACTGGACCGGCCAGTCAGTTCGACTGAACCAGTTCAGCGGAACGTGGTTCCGTTCACATTCCATTTGAACCGACCCACGTTTTTGTGTTCATGCACACCCCTAACACAGCTCTTGGCGGAAGGGGCAGGGGGAGGAGGAGAGACGGAATGATACCCACTAAAGCTCCTTCTTGCAAGTGCCTCCACCACATGACAGGATTCGTACTTTGTAATGCAGGCTGCGGTCCACTTGACAATTCCCAGTCACTGCACAGGGCTGTCTCAGGGCACCATCATGCATACATGGTACCAAAGTGGGACTCTTTGAAAAGTCCCAAATGGCTAGGGCTATGGGTACCTTAGGAACTACCTGTTCCCAACTGAATCTACCACCCGACTAGATCTGCTGGGAGGCCTCTGCTCTGCATGCTGACACCTGCTGAGTCTCGGTAGTCAAGCATGCAATACAGGGCCTTCCCAGGCTGTGGAATGGGAGGAAACGGAAGATTGCCCTTTTGATCCAGGCCTTTGGCCAGTGAGTGGCCCCTGGCTCACTTTTTTAGGACACAGCTGTGTCTGTTTTATGTTGAGGTTGTTTTTCTTGTTTACGATTGGTTTTATCTCATTCACTGCCCTGGGGCAGGGTGGCCAGAACCTAAGGGGTATACTCATGGGTCAAATGGCCCATAAGCCAGAATTTGGCTTTTAAAAAGCCAAATCTGGCCACCTAGCTCAGGGGTCTTAGGATAAAAGGTGGTACAAACATATGGAAGGGTTTCAATTTGAGTCTGCCAGTGATCCTGTCGATACTCTGGTGCAAACCTGGAATAGCAAATTAACTGGAGCAGTAAACACTATCGCTCCTAAGCTCCTCTCCAACCTGCTTCAAAATATCCCTGTGGTATCAGAAGAATGACAGGAGCTGAAGCGGCAAGGTAGACAACTAGAGCGCAAAAAGAGAAAGATTCTTCTCAAATCTGGCAGGTTACAACATAGAGCACATTGGAAGACCTATTTTCTGGCTATACATGTGGCAAAGACACCTTTTTCCCCCCTGCCCACATTGCATCTGCAAGTTCATGTCCAGCAGAGTTGCCTCGGGTTGTGAAAGGTCTAATCCGAGCCCCCTCCCCCATGACTCCAAATTTGGAATCATCGGTTAACTACTGCGATGGGGAAATATCTCATATTTGTGCTGAACTGGATTCTACAATTAGGGCAGAGTCTATTATGGAAGGATCCAGCAACTCCTCTTATGGGATCAGACTGGGTCACTTTCAGCTTCTGATTCCTGAGTATGTAGACAAGCTGCTTTAGACAGTGCACTCTACCACCTGTTCTCTTGACCCTTGCCCAACCTGGCTTATATTATCTAACGATCAGAATATGAGAGAGGGTCTGGTAAGCATCATAAATGCTTCTCTGAAGGAGGGTAAGATGCCTCCTTGTCTTAAGGAATCTATCATTAGACCATACCTGGAAAAAAACCTGCATTGGATCCCTGAGAGTAAGGCAACTATAGGTCCGTCCGCTGCGTTGTGCCTCTGTGCACTCTGCTATAATGAGAAAGGGATTCTCTCACCACAGAGAATTTCCAACATAGGGCATATGTGCCAAGCCCCACCCTCGCCCCACCCTTGCAGTTGTAAACCAATCAGGGCACTGCCAAGGGAGTGGCGACACTCCAAGGGGCAAGAGCAGGAGGAAGCAGCGCCAGCACCCACAGCATAGCCAGCCTCCATGACAGGGAGAGGAGACTGAGGTGGGAATAGCGGCAGAGGTGGTGAAAGTGCATTCTATGAGCCCTCCTGGTGCCCAAATGACAGGTCGGTCCATTTTCGCATGTGCACAGAGAGCCCCCCAAATATTTTCAATATATTTAAAATATATTCAAATATTTTCCTTATAAAACAGAAGAACCCAGCTGACCCCTGGACAAGCTGCACCCTAATGGAGATATCAATTATTGTGGTATCTTTTCTCTTTCTTTAAAACAAGTTGTTTGAAAAGAGGGATTAGGTGGGTACTCTAATCCTTGCATGGAGAACAGTGTGAAAAAAAACGGTCAAGGGAGGTTCCATCCTGACCCTGAATGACAGTTAAAATTGTTACTTCTCTTTTTGACATAGTTGGTGTTGCTAAATGGGGCCGGTAAAGAAATAGGTTCTGCTCCAATCACGTATACAGTTGGCAAGAAGATTTTGAAAGCAAAAGGGATGAGGGGTAACAAACCGTCTCCCCTTCGGGATTTGCTTCCTCTTAGGCTGGTCAATCTGGTTTCTTGGAGAATTTCTTGGGATAGTCTATCTGCCATACTGGAAAGCAGCAGACTGGTGAACTCTGCCCCGACACTGAGGTGCTGAGACAGGAACATAGGACCATAGGAAGCTGCCATATACACATGTGGACAAATTTGTTGGTACCCTTACAGCTCATTGAAAAAGTGCTTTATATCTCCTGAAAAGTAATTAAATGAAAAGCAATTGTCCCATGTATACCTGCATGCCTTTGATATGTCATCGAGTAAAGCAAAGCAAGTGTGAAAAGAGATAAAGTATTGCGTATTCTACAAAGATATTCTAAAGTGGTCTGGACACATTTGTTGGTACCCCTAGAAAAGATAATAAATAATTGGATTAGAGTGATTTTCCACATTAGCTATTTTCTTTAGTTAGTATCACACATGTCTCCAATCATGCAACCAGTCATTCAGCCTATTTAAATGGAGAAAAGTAGTCAATCTGCTGTTTGGTATCATTGTGTGTCCCACAATGAACATGGACCAGAGAAAGCAAAGGAGAGAGTTGTCTGAGGAGATCAGAAAGAAAATTATAGACAAGCATGTTAAAGGCAAAGGCTATAAGACCATCTCCAAGCATTTTGTTGTTCCTGTGACAACAGTTGCAAATATTATTAAGAAGTTCAAGGTCCATGGGACTATAGCCAACCTCCCTGGATGCGGCCACAAGAAGAAAATCGACCCCAGAATGGGCAGAAGGATAGTGAGAATGGTAGACAAAAAGCCAAGGACAACTTCGAAAGAGATACAAGCTGAACTCCAAGGTCAAGGTCCATCAGTGTCTGATCGCACCATCCATCGCTTTTTGAGCGACAGTGGGCTCAATGGAAGAAGACCCAGGAGGACTCCATTGTTGAAAGAAAAGCATACAAAAGCCAGACTGGAATTTGCTAAAATGCATATTGACAAGCCACAATGCTTCTGGGAGAATGTCCTGTGGACAGATGAGACAAAACTGGAGCTTTTTGGCAAGTCACATCAGCTCTATGTCCACAGATGAAAAAAATGAAGCTTTCAAAGAAAAGAACACCATACCTACTGTGAAACGTGGAGGAGACTCGGTTGTGTTTTGAGGCTGCTTTGCTTCGTCTGGCACAGGGTGTCTTGAGTCTGTGCAGGGAACAATGAAATCTCAAGACTATCAAGACATTCTGAAGCGAAATGTACTGCCTAGTGTCAGAAAGCTCTGTTTCAGTCACAGGTCATGGATCCTCCAACAGGATAATGGCCCAAAACACATAGCTAAAAGCACCCAAGAATGGCTAAGAACAAAACATTGGACTATTCTGAAGTTTCTTCTATGAGCTCTGATTTGAATCCTCTCTAACATCTCTGTAAAGAACTGAAACATGCAATCTGGAGAAGGCACCCTTCAAACCTGACACAGCTGGAGCAGTTTACTCAGGAAGAGTGGGCCAAACTACCTGTTGACAGGTGCAGAAGTCTCACTGAGAGCTACAGGAATTGCTTGTTTGCAGTGATGGCCTCTAAAAGTTGTGCAACAAAATATTAGGTTCAGGGTCTCATCATTTTTGTCCATGCCATTTTCATTTGTGTTATTCTTTGAAATATTCAGTTGCATCAAAACTCCAAAGCAAAGTCTGATTTTTGTTAAATGCGGAATAAACAATGATGGGTGCCAATTACTTTTGTCAGTTTCAAGTTATTTCAGAGACAATTGTGGGTTCTTTTTTTGTGGAGGGGTATCAACACATTTGTCCACGTGTGTACTGAGTCAGACCACTGGTCTATCTAGCTCAGTATTGTCTTCACAGACTGGCAGTGGCTTTTCCAAGGTTGCAGGCAGGAATTTCTCTCAGCCCTCTCTGGAAGGAGCCAGGAAGGGAACTTGAAACCTTCTGCTCTTCCCTGAGTGGCTCCATCCCCTGAGGGGAATATCTTAGTGCTCACACTTCTAGTCTCCTATTCTTATGCAACCAGGGCGGACTCTGCTTAGCTAAGGGGACAAGTCATGCTTACAACCACAAGATTTGCTACCACAGGACCACAAGATCAGAGATTATTAACTTCAGCCCATCCTCAGCAAGCAGATACACTCGACTGTGACACTCCCCCCGACCCCCTGCCGCAAGCTGCCTGTGTGTTCATCCAAACCATAGTTTGACCAGGACTTTGTTGATGCCAGGAAAGCTCTTGTTTCCACCTACCAGATCCACAAATCCAATTGAGGCACCAATGCCACATTGGTCCTCCCTAAACTCCTCAACCTCAACTCACAGGAA
Organism: Hemicordylus capensis; assembly: GCF_027244095.1. Taxonomy (NCBI): domain Eukaryota; kingdom Metazoa; phylum Chordata; class Lepidosauria; order Squamata; family Cordylidae; genus Hemicordylus; species Hemicordylus capensis. The sequence continues at coordinate 34,096,292 of NC_069662.1, read as the reverse complement.
TCTGCCGCCTTGAGTCCAGTCCAGGGAGGTCAGCTGGGGAGTCCTGAGTGCTCACTGGCTTGAGTAGGCTGCCTTGGGCACGCAGCTCACCAGTGTTCTCAGGATGAGGATCACTGTCCAAAGATACACCAGTTCCCTGACCTTGTAAGGTGGGGGACACTTCCACAGATTCAAGACTGTGCTGTTGTGCCCCTAGATGAGGAAATGCTATGGGCGGAGTGGTGGTGCTGCATGGCTCTTCCCTTCATTCTCACTGAATGCCAAAGGGCTTGTGTGAATCAGTTCTTCCATTGTAGAAGTCGAATGAGGGCGCATTGCAGGGAGAATCCAGGGGGCCCGTGGTGCGGACACTCTATCAGGGGCGAGGAGAGCAGTAACACTGTCGAAGTGTGGATAAGAAGCAAGGAACACTCTTGGGCACATATCTTGCGGAGCAGGAGTCCTGGCATCTGGAAGGCAACCATGGGAGGCAGGGGAAAGCCTGAGAGACAGAGCTCCAGAGTTGTCTCTTTCACTATCATCTTCACTTTCACTATTGGTTTCTGAATCTGATTCTACGTTCAACGGGTGCACTTTCAGTAGGCATTTAGGGGGAGAAGTTACCTCCATCAGGTTGGTCCGGCTGTACATGTTTGAAGCATGACCTGATTTTGGAATCGAGGGGCTGGAGAGTCTTGAGATTATGTGTGATAGCTGAATTTCCATATCCTGTTCCAGATCCAGATCAGTTCCAGAATCGGAGGCTAAGACCTGTTTTGCATAACCGCAGAAAGTTTATTTTTTAGCTGGAGCAGGATCTTGGATGGGATTGTGAGGCTGCAAATTAGCCGTCTCTATGGAGGAAGTTAGTTGAGGCTTGTCTTGACTGGAGAATTTATTGTGATTGGGGCTTAGTACTTTGGCAGCTGGGCTGTGAATCTCTTGGCCAGAGATAAGATTTCTTAAAGGCCTTTGAAAAGAAGACTCTTTTTGGACACAATGTTGTAAATCTGTCCCAATATGTACACTTCTAAAAATTGTATTCACGTGTCAGTCCCTTCCTAGGAGTGTCTCGCTCCATCTTTAGTAGGAAGGTAAGGCCCCTGCTAGCAGACCCTTGACTGTATGGCATGAAGTCTGGCCTTTACTGGTTCACAAACCACAAGCGTTTACATGTGCATTGCTATGTTCACAATCGTGCACACATTAAGATACAGAGTGCTTGTCAACTTGTGCAGTTTGTGAGCCGCTGTATTTTATTGTTGCCATCTTTTTGTTTACGTTTTAATGCTTTATTTGACACTGAATTTTATTAGTTTTTATTTTGTTGCAAGCTGCTTTATGATATTTATACAAAAGCCAGGATGTAGAACTACAGTAAATTAATAAATAAAAATTGGTCCATTACGTTGCTGGCTTTGCTTTTCATTAACTGTGCACTTGGCTGTCCTGTGCTTCTTAAGATAAGCTTTTGGAAAAGCTGGTGGTCGGAATTAAAAGTTCAGAATTTGAAAACATGCAACTCATTAAAGCCTGAGATCCCATGGATCCCACTTTCATTGTCGGTACTATCATTTAGAGAAAGAGGATGGAGGCTGAAAAGCCAAGGGAAAGTGTGGATTCATGGAGGCTAAGATGTAAGCAAGCAAAATATGTAGAATGCTATAAGTCGTTACTGCCTGCACAGGGTGAAACTTAAGACAGGTGCCTTAACTTGCAATTTCCAAACTTATGGGTTCATTAGTGAATCTACAAGCTCCTAACATTTTTCTTAAACAAAATGTTTGTTGATTATATAATTTAATATTTTAGTTTCTACTAGCATCATAACACATGGCTGAGTTGGAGACATTGCCACCAATGTCTAGTATTCAGCTGAAATTTTCTGTTAATGTTTCATCACTAGATACCTCTTTCTCAATTTTCATATTTGGAATATCAGATGTTTCAAATCCTTCCTGCCCCACCAAATAATTATTTCTGAATTTTGGTTTATCTTGCCCAACACTCTACATTCTGATTGGCAATTCTGTGCAAGGAGAAGCTCTTAATTTCCCCCAAGCTGCTTCCACGCTACTTTTCCATTCCATTAAAAAATCTGTTGTGTTTCTCCAGTTGTTAACCTTTGAAGTCTCCTTTACTTTAACCTTTTTTGTTATAGCAGAGTGCACAGAGGCAACCCTGCGGAATTTGCTTAGGCATGTGTGTATGCTGAGAGTAAAGTAACTTGGATCCAATTCATAGTTTCCAATCAATATATAAGGCATTTATTAAGGAACTCCATTCTAGATAGGAAAGTGAGGAGTTAGGATCTCTTATCTATCTATCTAGCTGGATGCAGATGGATTCTGCATCTTCTCTGCACACATGGTGCAGGGAGAGAAGCTTGCCATGTTGCAAGGTAGAAGGGCAGGTTGGGGAGAGAGAGAGGAAGGAAGTTAATCCCTAAGAGTACCAATCTACATTTCAAAGGGATAGTGTCAGAGCAGTGGAGAAGGGGTGACCAATGTCACCCCTTGACCCTCTAGCCCTCTGAATCACTAGTCTGTCCTCCACTGTCTAAGACAAGAGACAGTGCAAAGTCCTTTAACTTCCAACACCCTAAGTGTTTTATATAGAGAGATATTTATTTATATACCATATTTATATACCACCTGATATTAGAGAGGTGCAAACTGGCTCAACCCTGAGCCTATTCACACTTGACCCAGCTGGGCTTGAACGCTTGCCCCTTGAGCTGAATGGGGTGTGTGTGGCGGGCTTGCTCTGGAGGTGAACCGAGCCAAGCCCCCTGTTCGCAAGCCAGCTCGAGGGCCATGTAAAGGGGAATCTGGCAAGGGTTTCCCCTTGCAAGTAAAGGGCTGTCGTGTATGTATTTGGGGTGGGGGAGGCAAAGTGAAAGTTCCCCCTTTAATCTTAAAAAAGACACAGCTGAGCAGTGGGATGGGGTGGCAGCAGCTGCTGAGGGGATGGTGGAGAGGGCTGTGGTGGGGGATGAGGGGAAAGTCCCCCCATTTCTCTTTAGGCCCCCCCTTTATCTTTTACCTCTTAAATGGGGGACAGTGGTGGGATGGGAGCAGTGAGAGCACGTGCAGGCTCCTCTGGAGCCCGGGCCAGTCTTCACCAACAGAGTCACACTCCCTCCATCCATACCTAATTAGAGATCATCCATCAGGCTGACCAAGGCAGGCCCAGCCCCATAGCCCACTCTAAAGCCAGTTTGAAATGGATCTAGATCATCTGTTTCCTCTAAGAGTGTCTGGAGCTGAGAGGGCTCTCATTCACCTTGTCCAACCATGGGAGATTAGAGACGGACCTATAGTTGCCTTACTCTCAGGGATCCAATGTAGGTTTTTTTCCAGGTATGGTCTAATGATAGATTCCTTAAGACAAGGAGTCATCTTACCCTCCTTCAGAGAAGCATTTATGATGCTTACCAGACCCTCTGTCATAATCTGATTGTTAGATAAAATAAGCCAGGTTGGGCAAGGGTCAAGAGAACAGGTGGTAGAGTGCACTGTCTAAAGCAGCTTGTCTACATACTCAGGAATCAGAAGCTGAAAGTGACCCAGTCTTTCCATAAGAGGAGTTGCTGGATCCTTCCATAATAGACTCTGCCCTAGTTGTAGAATCCAGTTCAGCACAAATATGAGATATTTCCCCATCGCAGTAGTTAACCGATGATTCCAAATTTGAAATCATGGGGGAGGAGGCTCAGATTAGACCTCTCACAATCCTAGGCAACTCTGCTGGACATGAACTTGCAGATGCAATGTGAGCAGAAAAGAATTGCTTCTTTGCCGCATGAATGGCAAGAGCGTAGGTCTTCAAATGTGCTCTATGTTGTAACCTGCCAGGTTTTAAAAGAGTATTTCTCTTTTTGCGCTCTAGTTGTCTACCTTGTTGCTTCAGCTCCTGTCATTCTTCTGAATACCAAAGGGCTAATTTTGAAGCAAGTTGGAGAGAAGCTTAGGAGCGATTGTGTTTACTGCTCCAGTTATTTTGTTATTCCAGGTTCGTACCAAAGCATCGACAGGATCACTGGCAGACTCAACTTGAAACCCTTCCATATATTTGTACCACCTTTTGTCCTAAGACCCCAGGGCAGTGAATGAGATAAAACCAATCGTAAACAAGAAAAACAACCTCAAAATAAAACAGACACAGCTGTGTCCTAGAAAAGTGAGCCAGGGACCACTCACTGGCCAAAAGCCTGGATCAAAAGGGCAATCTTCCGTTTCCTCCCATTCCACAGCCTGGGAAGGCCCTGTATTACATGCTTGACAACCGAGACTCAGCAGGTGTCAGCACGCAGAGCAGAGCCCTCCCAGCAGATCTAGTCGGGTAGTAGATTCAGTTGGGAACAGGTAGTTCCTAAGGTACCCATAGCCCTAGCCATTTGGGACTTTTCAAAGAGTCCCACTTTGGTACCGTGTATGCATGATGGTGCCCTGAGACAGCCCTGTGCAGTGACTGGGAATTGTCAAATGGACTGCAGCCTGCATTACAAAGTACGAATCCTGTCGTGTGGTGGAGGCAGCTGCAAGAAGGATCTTTAGTGGGTATTATTCCGTCTCTCCTCCTCCCCCTGCCCCTTCCGCCAAGAGCTGTGTTAGGGGTGTGCATGAACACAAAAATGTGGGTCGGTTCAAATGGAATGTGAACGGAACCACGTTCCGCTGAACTGGTTCAGTCGAACTGACTGGCCGGTCCAGTCTGTTCAGTCAAACCGGTTCAGGCAGCATAATTGTAAAGCAGAATCTGGAGAGGATTCCCCTTTTCAAGTAAAGGGGCAGGGTGTGGTGAGAAAGGTTGTCCAAGGTTCTTACCTGTTTGCTGCCACTCGCCACCTCTCGCTACTCCTCAGTACAGCCAACTTGCTCTTCAAACAGGCTGCCCGCATGGAAGTAGCGCAATTCTGACTAGGGATGTGCACAAAACCAGTGGGGGCTGGTTCGCTGGCAGGGGGATAGCTTTAAGGGTGGGGGTGGGTGCACTTACCCCCCGCCGTGTTTTCACCACCAGCGCATGAGTCCTTAAAAGCCCGACACAGTTCCTACTTCCGGTTACGTTAGGTAAACGTTAGCAAAGTGCAGCTGGGAGGTACGTTGCCACCCCAACAGGCTTTTAAGGACTCGTGTGCCAGCAGGGGAAATGCAGCGGGATGTGTGTAAGTGCACCCACCCCCATCCTTAAAGCCACCCCCCTGGCTGTTAAACCTTTGAACTGGCCAGGGCTTGAACCGGTCCGAAGGCCCCTTAAAAGGTCTCCAAACTGATTCGTGCACATTCCTAGTTCTAAACTCCATGGATGTGGAGGTTCTGGCTTCTGTGGATCTGGCCTCTGCAGATGCTGTCCTGGCCTCCTGGCTGCCTGCCTGCTCTCCTTCAATGTCAAACCGTTTTTCATCAAACCAGGCTTGGTCCAGTATGATCATGTGGGCTTGGTCCAGTTAGAACTGGCCCTGATTTGATTGCAGACCATACTGACCCCAGTTCTGTTTGCGAACACGCTGCTGAACCAGCCTGGTGTGATGCAAAACGGTTCGACATCGAACGTTTCATCACACCCCTAGTGTTTGTCCTTTGCTCCACTTTGGCAGCAAAGTGCGGTGCTCAGGCCTCTTGTGGAACATGAGGTGTAGTGAAGGGAGAGACAGGAGAGCAAGCCAAGTAGTGAAGCAGCAGCTAAAAGCTCCTTCTTGCTACCACCTCACTACCTCTACAGAACTCATACACAGTGGTGTAGCTGAAAATTGAGAAGTGTAGACATTCTCCATGACAGCCCCCATAGCCACACACCACAAGAGCAACCCACTTAGATAGCCACACACTCCACTTAGATAGATGCCATAATTTCAGGATGTGTGGTTCTGGATGGATAGTTTCCTAATCCCACAAATGAGCTGCCAAATTACTACCCTTTCATCTCTTTATTTAGCAGGGGGAGAGTTACTGGCCCTATCCACCCCCAGCACAGTACTTCCAGTGACTGTTGCTGGTGTGTGTCCTATGTTTCTTTTTAGAATGTGAGCCCTTTGGGAACAGGGAGCCATCTTATTTGTTTGTGATTTCTCTTTTTAAACTGCCCTGAGCCATTTTTGGAAGGGCGGTACAGAAATTGAATTAATAATAATAATAATAATGATGATGATGATGATGATGATGATGATAATCCCCCAGTGAGGCACTACCTTGGCGTGGTTGTGGGGCTTGTGTGCTTTGAGGAAGGTGAGAGCTATGCCAGAGGTCCAACCATACTGGACAGGTCTCACCAGAGGAGCCAGACAAAGGGTGCCTCTCCCATCAACAATATGGTGAGACGAAACTTTAATAAATCTATTCCGGATCGGTCGTCGCCCGGGTCAACAAGGACCGCGCCAGGTGCTATAGTCCCTGGACATCTGGTGGCAAGTGGGCAACAGGACTCAGGATCTTCAGTTGAGCAACCAGGGCTGAAGACAGCAAAGTTACTGGAAGAAATGTCGCTTAACCGAAAAAAATATACGAAAAATGCCAACAAGGAAATAATGATCTGCTATTACAAGTCTAGTCCAACTAGAAGAGGTTATTTAAAAAGAATGTACCAAATTTGGAAAGAGAAGCATCCAGATACAGAAATAACAGAACAAAGGCTAGCAGACCAGAGAAGATACATAATAAGAAATAAAGTATTCACAGGAGTTGAGCTGGAAGAACTGCAAAGAGCAACACAGGCTCAAGATATGGAATAAGAAGTTGCCCAGGCGCAGGCGGAGGAGGTGTTGGAAATCGAGGATGCCACTGTTACTGAACTGTTTCAAAATCAAAACCAGGCAACCACCCCTTTGCCTTCACCTGAAAAACGCAAATGCCGTTTAACAGAAAAGCAACAAGAACTAAAGCAAAAAATAACTGAGCACATGAACCAAACAACCACCAGGGTTCGACTTCCAGCTCTAAAAACAGTTGCCAAAAAACAACTTGCTCAGGCATTAAAAGATGTCAATGCTGCACTTGCAGAGATAACAACCAAGAATTTGCAAGAAACAAACCAACTAATTTACAGTGCAGCAACAATAACAACACAAGAGCTCAGATATAAGATCAGTGGACCTGTAAAAAAAGAAAGCAGTAAATCACCTAAATGGAAGATTAGATTAGAAAATAAAATTTCCAGGCTTAGATCAAATGCTAGTAAATTGAAAGATATGAAAGACAAGAAGCTGAAGAATGAAAACACCAAACAGTATCTGATCCAAAAATACCACCTAGATTCAAGGAAAATCAGAGAAGTCCTGGAAATAATAAAGCAGCAGATAACAGCAGTGTCAAAGAAGATTAGCGGGTATGAAGCCAGAATTACACAACACAGGCAGAATCTCCAATTCCAGTCGAATCAGAGACGTTTCTACCAAAGCATAGAAAGAGAAACTGCAAGAAACCTAGAAACATCAAATAAAGAAGAAACAGTGCAATTATGGGGAAAATTGTGGGACAATCCAATAGATTATAATAAAAAAGCAGGCTGGACGAAAGAGGTCAAAAATGTAACCAACAAATGCAAGATCTAATAATAACACCAGAATTAATAAGTGAAAGAGCAAAGAAAATTAAAAATTGGACTGCTTCAGGTGACGATGAACTGCATGGCTTTTGGCTTAAACACCTACTGTAACAAGCCTTCATAAACAACTATCAAAGCAGTTCAATCACATTTTGCAAGGAGGTGATATTGAACAATGGCTAACAACTGGGAAAACTCATCTCATCATGAAAGACCCAGCAAAAGGTGCAGTTCCAAGTAATTATAGACTGATAACCTGTCTGCCAACCATGTTCAAATTATTAACTGGAATAATAGCAGATGAAGTCATGCAACACTTATTAACTAACAAACAGCTTCCAGTTGAACAGAAAGGAAATTGCCCGAACACCAGAGGCACAAAAGACCAGCTGCTGATTGACAAAATGCTTTTAGAAAATTGCAAGAGAAGAAAAACAAAACTAAGTGTTGCATGGATTGACTACAAGAAAGCCTTCGATTCATTGCCTCACACATAGATACTAAAATGTTTAGAAACAACTGGTGTCAGCAAAAACATTCAGATATTTATATAAAAAAGCAATGAGCATGTGGAGTACACAGTTAACAATCAATGGCGAGACACTTGGACAGGTTAGCATTAGAAGAGGCATTTTCCAAGGGGACTCACTATCCCCTCTGTTGTTTGTAATCGCCATGAGCCCACTTTCACAAATACTAAACAAAACAGGCCTCGGATACCAAACATCTAAAACATCAAGTAAAATCAACCATCTGCTTTACATGGACGATCTGAAGTTGTATGGAAAGTCCCAGTCAGAAATCGAATCACTGCTAAGCACTGTCCGTATATTCAGTAGCGATATAGCAATGGAGTTTGGACTAGACAAGTTTGCTGCATTAATAATGAACAGAGGAAAAATAAGAAAATCAGAAGGAATAGAACTGCCCAATGGAAGCAAGATCAAGAACCTGGAAGAGAAAGAACATTACAAATACTTGGGCATTCTCCAGGCTGATAACATCGCACACACTGAAGTTAAAAGAAGAATTGGAAGTGAATACATCAGGAGAGTTAGAAAAATCCTCAAGTCCAAACTCAATGGCGGGAACACCATACAAGCCATAAACACCTGGGCTATACCTGTTATCAGATACACTGCAGGAATAATAGACTGGACCCAGGCAGAGCTAGAGACGCTGGATCGTAAGACCAGGAAAATCATGACCATCAATCATGCTCTGCACCCCCGCAGTGATGTCGATTGGCTCTACCTCCCTCGCAGCTCAGGTGGAAGAGGAATGCTGCAAGTCCATCAAACAGCAGAGGAGGAGAAAAGAGGCCTTGAAGAATATATCAAGGACAGTGAAGAAGATGCACTTCAAATGGTCAATAACTCGAAACTATTCAACACCAATGAAACCAAGCAGGCCTACAAGAAAGAACAAGTCAAGAACCAAGCAGAAAAAAGGAGAAATAAGCCACTGCATGGTCAATATTTGCACAATTGGCGCCCTGGGTGCAGTTCCAAAAGACCTTGAAGAGAACCTCAACACCATAGGGGCCACAGAAATCAGCATCATCAAATTACAAAAAGCAGCTTTACTGGGAACAGCCTATATACTGTGACAATATCTGTAACAATTGACAATAAAATTCTGGCATCCCAGGTCCTTGGGAAGGACTCGATGGCTGGATAAAACAAACCAGTCAATAACACCTGTCTGACTGTATAAATTAGAAATAATAATGTTATTTTCTCTTTAATCTTTCTATTTATTTTAGGCCCAAGCAAAGAAGATGGCAAAACACTGATCCTGAATAGAAAAAAGCGTGATGCTTTTGACAGTACAGCCCTGAAATGGGTTGACTTCCAAGGATCTATCCCTAGTGGAGCTGTGTCTTTCTGGAACAGTTATGCACAAAGGACCGAATACCCCTGTAAAGTATCAAGCTGCCATGCTGGATTCTATAATCCAGGCCGCGGTTCGGCCTGTTTCTACCCTTATGGAGACAAAGAATCACAGAGCTCTGACTTTTCGCTTTTGGTGAATGAAAATGATCTAGAGCGGTTGCAATGGCAAAGTGATTCATGGGGTGATGTTCCATCCAATTCTGTAGGTACCTGCCCAGGAGGCAACATTTATGTAGGGAGAAATAAATATGGCATTGGGAAGGTTGACCACCATAACAGAGCTTTCTTTATAGGTTATAATGGTAAAGAGTGGTGGTATAAACACTATGATGTCCTGATTGTTAAAAAAAACTACCGTTCTCAGAAAATCGAGAATGTCAGGTACAGGTTGGATCAGGGGACATACAGCAATGGGGATACTACCTTAGTCTTCAGTAAAGTCACCAACTATGGCTGTGGAACAGTGAAGAAGTCAACGACCTTATCAAAAGCAGTAACGTTCGAATATCGCTGGGACATTAGCAGTTCTGTCTCCGTGAGTGTGAGCACTACGATGACAGCAGGGATTCCTGAAGTCTTTGGGGCAGAATGGAGTATTTCTGCAGAGCAAACTTTTGGCTGGAGTAAAGGCTCCACACACCGTTCCAACACTATTACTGAAACAGTTGAAGTTTCTGTCCCACCCAACCAGATCTGTGAACTGTCAATGGAAGGCAAAAGAATGAGAGCAAATATTCCCTTCACTGCTAGAGTAACTCGCTGCTATAACGATGGCACGGAACGAAGTGCCACAGTCCAAGGAGTCAGCAGAAATGTGGTTGTAGCACAAGTACATGTCATTGTAAAACGGTGTCAACCCATCCTGAATGCACCTCCATGCAGGTTTATGTAATTGACATTCAGCCACGTACAGCTGAAATCAAGAAGAGAAAAAAGTGCATTTGGGGCATTTATTTCAATTAACTTTGGGATCAGAGTCAATAACCTGGTTTTGGCAGCCCCATAAACCATGGTTTACCGGCATGGGGACATGGCTTGAAGTCCCTGAACTCATGTGCTTCCTTTTCTCTTTTTCACAATGGCACAAACTTCTGAAGTCAGCATCCTGACATCAGCTGTTAATTTAAACAGCTCCATGTCTAATCTGAATCTTTGTTGTTTAAACTCATCAGGATGCTGGTGGTATGTGTGTGTGTGTGTGTGTGTGTGTGTGTGTGACAAGGGAGCATTCATGTTCAGGGACCTCAAGCCGTATTCCTGATCCAACAAACCATGGTTTTCTGGGTCATCTAGACCAGCCCCATGTATTACAGCACTTTTTCTTATGCTTAGAAATAAAACCTTCTGTAGCTTTTGCTCAGATCTTCCTCTCCTTCTCCTTTTTTGCGTGTGTGTCCAATGATTCTTCTGAACTTTCTGACCAGATGATGATTTCTACTTTGTCTTAATCTGGACATTTCTTTTTCAGTCTGAAAAATTCGAATACAATCAATCAGCAAAAGTTCCCAATAAAGTTTTAATATTATTTGGCAAATTTATAAGCAAATTTTAATGAGTGAGGCTGTGAGCTGACTGATAGATCAATTTACTTGTTGCATTTAGTTTTGTTTGGGTGAGTTATTGTAACTGGGAATTTAGCAATATTAAAGATAACCATTTGCTTCTAATCGTGAATGGTTTATTCTTGTTTATTGAATTGTGAAATTAAATGACATATTCTTTGATCTCTCAGAAAGGCAGCACTTTTGAGGTTTTGGTAAGATGCACATTAATTATATTTAAAGCAATCAATTAAAAGATGAATCATCAGTCACAATCAGCGGCTTCATAAGAATTGGCATCCCCTTCCCAGTTGGCAGGAAAGGGCAAATGGTTATATATTCTTTGGCCTTCAGGGTCTGGGCAGTGAAGTAATATGGCCTTCTGCTTTGCTGGAGTAAAATCAGGGGTCTGTATGGTGAAGAGGAAATGGCAGAAATAGGACCTCCATTGTTTCCAGGGAAGAGCAGGTTCTCCGGGGATGGACAAGAAGCATCCAGGGAAGAACAGAGTCCAGGATTGATAAGGAAAAAGTACCTTCAGGGGTTGTGCAGGTCTGGAAGCTGGAGAAACAATCAGCAGCAGCAATAGTAGAATGCAGCAGTTCAGGAATGTAGGCCCAGCCCAGTAATGCAATGTAAGGAAAATGCAGGAACTTTCACAAACTTTGCAGGCTCACATGCATAGCTGGTTCAAAACCTCATCGCCAAATCTTTTATAACTGCTTCCCTTGTAAACTGCTTTGCAAGCTTTTGTTGAAAAGCAGTACTGTATATAAAAATATCTGCTCTTGTAAACAATAAGAAATATTATGCTGATTTGATTACAGCTTTAATCAGAAGCAACTCAATTCTCCTTCTCCTTTCCCTCCTTTTTTGACTGGACAGGAAAACCCTGTTATTCACTCAGCTTCCATTCCATGGGGGTTGGGGGCGTAGATAGTGAATCCATGAATAACAGGGCATTAAAGTGAATGTAAATTGGAAGTGAGGGGGGTGAGATTCCCACTGCCCAAAATCACCCCCAAGGCCCCAAACAACAAAATGGGCCAAATGAAGTGCCCTACCATGTTCTACTGCCCTTAAGGAGTCACAAGATGCCCCCCACGAGTAAAGAGTAGCCAAAAATCATATGAAAATCGCGTCCCCTGCCCCATTAAAAAAAATGAGCCATAAAATGGCTCCTGAACTCAAAATGGCAACCAGAAATGACCTCCAAGGTCATTTCTGGCCACCCGTGACCCATTGATTTGTGGGTTTAACACTTTTCTTACTGATTTTTTCACATATACTGAGGTTGGGTCATCTACTACTACTACTACTACTATTTATATACTGCTTTTCAACAAGAGTTTGCAAAGAAAACATAGAAAAATAAGTAATAAATAAGAAGATTCCCTGTCCCCAATGGTTCACAATCTAAAAAGAAACATAAGGTAGACACCAGCAACAGCCACTGTGCTTGAGTTGGAGAGGGCCTGTTACTGTTGTTACGGACAGGCCAATAATGAACCTCCCAAGCAGCCGTGGAGGCATGGAGCCAGCCGTGGAGCCAGCCAAACGGCCCTGCTTGGTGCCCCCCTCCACATAAACCCATTCACGTGAATTCACAAAGATGGGGGCATGGCTCAGGCTTTGTGGGAGGCCGGAGCAAACTCTCCGTCTGTTATTTCAGGCAGTGCCTGAAAAGAAAGGGGAAAACATCCTATCGGGCAGCCGGCACTGCCTGAAATGACGAGCAAGGAGCTCGCTCGGGCTCTCGGCAGCCCGGGATATACCCCTTTGAGTGTGACGTCACGTGCAAAGGTGGCATGGCCTGGGCTGCCAAGATCCTGAGCGAGCTCACAGCTCGTCACTTCAGGCAGTGCCAGAGAGGGAGAGAAAGGGTAAAAATGTCTTATTGGGCAGTCGGTGCTGCCTGAAATAACTAACAGAGAGTTTGCCTGGGCTCTTGGCAGCCCAGGCATGGGAGGTGGGAGTTGGCTCTGGGCTCCTCTTGAGCCTGAGCCATGGGGCTTCGGTCGCCCTTCTCACTGGCGGCCAGGGTTCTTTGAACCTGTTGGCACAATGATGGCTACACCCCTGCTCCCAAGACAGCACACTCAATTTTGCCTGCTGATGGGAGGCCAGAATACCTATGTATACAGGATGCTAGAAAATAGAGTTCAGAATAGTTGTCTGATCTCCTTCAATAAATTATCTCCCTGTGTAGGCTGATATCTCAATCAGGATGGTGCAAGAAACAGAAAAGAGCTGGTCTTGTGGTAGCAAGCATGACTTGTCCCATTAGCTAGGCAGGGTCCTCCCTGGTTGCATATGAATGGGAGATTTGATGTGTGAGCACCGTAAGATTTCCCCCTTAGGGGATGGAGCTGCTCTGGGAAGAGCATCTAGGTTCCAAGTTCCCTCCCTGGCATCTCCAAGATAGGGCTGAGAGATTCCTTCCTGCAACCTTGGAGAAGCCACTGCCAGTCTGTTTGGACAATACCGAGCTAGATGGGCCTATGGTCTTACTCAGTATATGGCAGCTTCCTATATATGGCAAATACAGTATATGGCATATATGGTATATATGGTATATGGCAGGGGTGGGGAACCTTGGCACTCCAGCTGTTGTTGAACTACAACTCCCATCATCCCCAGCCACAATTATTGTGGCTGGGGATGGTGGGAGTTGTAGTTCAAAAACAGCTGGAGTGCCAAGGTTCCCCACCCCTGGTATATGGCATATATGGTATATGGCAAATTGCTATAGTCCAGTGGCTCGGCACCCTTTTTGACAGTTGCAATCAAAATCCCAAGGCTTTTCTCTTTGATCTTGTTTATCATTGGGATGGAGCCTATGATGCAAGAATTATGGTCATTTCTTGGCAAAACATCCAGAATGCCTCCGATCCATTGGGGCTTGGGGTGGTAATGCCTATAGGCGTGGGCTGGAGTAAACAGAAGCTACAATTTTTCTATAACAAGACATTTTACTTTGCAGTTAGTTCAATCAAAGGTTGATTTACAAGTTTAGTATATATAATCACAAGTTCTAGTAAGAACTAATCTGCCTACTTTTCTTTCATTATCTCAACAACTGTACCAAATTTATACAAATCACTTAGATGGTCCACAAGGTAGCCCACTTGTGCCTCAAATGTTTACACATCCACCATCTTGGATTGGGGTAGATGAAATAATCAGAAACTATGCCATTGGGGCATCCCTATGTGTCCCTACAGATGAAGCAAATTTGGTTCAAATTGGTTAGGCAGTTCACAGATTAGCCCACTTGAGCCTCAAAAGTTTGCCCATCTGTGTCATAAACCCGCCACAGTCAATGAGCCATCCGTAATTAATGATGTAGTAGCAGATGAAGCGATGTCTCCGGTTACAGGCAGGCACAAGGTTTCGTCCAGTGTCTGTAAAGAAGCACAAGAGAACAAATCACTACCGAGTACCAAGTCCAACCCGTAGTCCCCACAACCAAGGTCTCTCACCTGATCCCAAAGGTCCCGAGTCCAAGGGTCCAAGGCACCACGGAGGGAGGTATCAATGCTTGTTGACGAGTTGTCTCCAGCAGCCCATCCCGAGTGGAGCTGCAGAATTTATAGCTGGTTGCCAGCTGGAATCAATCAGCGTTCCGCCCAGTCAGCCCCCCTCAGTCAATCTCATGCACGCTGCAAGTGACTGCTGCATCTCAACTCCCTGACTTGGTCATGCCGCTTCTCATGCCTGCGTGCTCTGGGAGATAACAACGGCAGCGAGAGTTCATCCTGGGAGTCGCTACTCTGCTCTGCCTCCTGCACCAAGCCCTCCTCCTGGCCCATCACGAGTGCTTCCTCTCTCCGATCACAGAGCTGGCCCTTGGGATCCTCAGGTAACTTAACTGCCTCCCACTCCTCTTCCGAGTCCTCGAATGAAGGCCCGACAATCTGACATCTTGAATCAAGGAGGACATCATCACAAAGTACACCATTCAGGGTCCCTGTGTGCCACTCACTACAACTGTATCTAATTTGGTTCAAATCAGTGAGATAGTCCACAAGGTAGCCCACTTGTGCCTCAAATGTTTACACATCCACCATCTTGGATTGGGGTAGATGAAATAATCAGAAACTATGCCATTGGGGCATCCCTATGTGTCCCTACAGATGAAGCAAATTTGGTTCAAATTGGTTAGGCAGTTCACAAATTAGCCCACTTGAGCCTCAAAAGTTTGCCCATCTGTGTCATAAACCCGCCACAGTCAATGAGCCATCCGTAATTAATGATGTAGTAGCAGATGAAGCGATGTCTCCGGTTACAGGCAGGCACAAGGTTTCGTCCAGTGTCTGTAAAGAAGCACAAGAGAACAAATCACTACCGAGTACCAAGTCCAACCCGTAGTCCCCACAACCAAGGTCTCTCACCTGATCCCAAAGGTCCCGAGTCCAAGGGTCCAAGGCACCACGGAGGGAGGTATCAATGCTTGTTGACGAGTTGTCTCCAGCAGCCCATCCCGAGTGGAGCTGCAGAATTTATAGCTGGTTGCCAGCTGGAATCAATCAGCGTTCCGCCCAGTCAGCCCCCCTCAGTCAGTCTCATGCACGCTGCAAGTGACTGCTGCATCTCAACTCCCTGACTTGGTCATGCCGCTTCTCATGCCTGCGTGCTCTGGGAGATAACAACGGCAGCGAGAGTTCATCCTGGGAGTCGCTACTCTGCTCTGCCTCCTGCACCAAGCCCTCCTCCTGGCCCATCACGAGTGCTTCCTCTCTCCGATCACAGAGCTGGCCCTTGGGATCCTCAGGTAACTTAACTGCCTCCCACTCCTCTTCCGAGTCCTCGAATGAAGGCCCGACAATCTGACATCTTGAATCAAGGAGGACATCATCACAAAGTACACCATTCAGGGTCCCTGTGTGCCACTCACTACAACTGTATCTAATTTGGTTCAAATCAGTGAGATAGTCCACAAGTTAGCCCACTTGTGCCTCAAACATTCACACATCTGTCATCTTGAATCAGGGTAGATGACATCATTAGAAACTATGCCATTGGAAAACCCTATGTGTCCCTACAGCTGTAATAAATTTGGTTCAGATCAGTTAGACAATCCACAAGTTAACCCACTTGCACCTCAAAAGTTTATGCATCTGCCATCTTGGTGGATGACATCATCACAAACTACCACAAAAAGATCCAACAAGATCCACCATGATACTAGCCAATACAAAGAAAAATATATATATTCACAATATGATGGGAAATTACTGGATATAAATTTTATTGGATATAAATAGAACCATGATATATACAACAAAAAATAGAATCCACAGCAGAAATGACCATATGAATGACCATATATATCCCTCACCAGTTGAATATTTCTTCAGCTCAAGTCTCTTAGAGACAAGAATGTTTCTACAACATTTGCCAATACAACCAGTCTATTATGAGTTATTTGCTTAAAATTTCTGTATGATTTTATCTATATGATAAAGGTTATGAAGTATCCCTTGCGAGGATATATTGGGGAGGTATGTTTTTTTGAAATATGTTAAAAGGTTCAAGTAATGACTGAGTTTAATTTCTTATAAAACAATTAATTTTAATTTAATTTTCTTATAAAATTTCTTATATCAACTCAAAAGATCCATGTCCATCAGCTCTTGATAAAGAGCCATTTTGAAACGGATGTCTCCAGGTCACCGTAGTGTGCGGATGTCTTTACCATTAGTTTCATCATAGCCTCTGTTCCTCCGTTTTGATACATAGTCTGTGGACTCTGAATTTCATATGGTCATTGCTACTGTCGATTCTGTTGTATACATCCTTGTTCTATTTATATCCAAATAATCCATATTGAATATACTTTTCAATATAGTAATTTTCCATCATATTGTGGATATATATATTTCTTTCTATTGACTAGTTTCATGGGGGATCTTTTTGGTTCTTTTTGTAGTACATGTATATAGATCCCAGCATGCTATATTTTTTGCTTTGTCATCACAAACTACGCCATTTAATTGTCCCTGTGTGCCACTCACTACAGACAGATTGGGGATTCTGTTGGTGTACCATCCACCCCGCTGCCCAACTGACTCCCTAACTGAGATGACGGAGTTGGTCTCGGAGTTGGTGTTGGAGTCTCCCAGACTTTTGGTGATGGGAGACTTAAACATCCACTTTGGGGCTGGCTTGTCTGGTGAGGCTCAGGAGTTCATAGTGTTGGAAATTCTCTGTGGTGAGAGAATCCCTTTCTCATTATAGCAGAGTGCACAGAGGCACAACACAGTGGATTTAGTTAGGCATTCGTGTATGCTGAGAGTAAAGTAACTTGGAGCCAATTCATAGTTTCAAATCAATACAGTATATAAAGCATTTATTAAGGAACTCCATTCTAGATAGGAAAGTGAGGAGTTAGGATCTCTAATCTAGCTATCTAGCTGGATGCAGATGGATTCTGCATCTTTTCTGCGCACATGGTGCAGAGACAGAGGCTTGCCATGTTGCAAGGTAGAAGGGCAGGTAGGGAAGAGAGAGAGAGGAAAGAAGTTAGTCCCTGAGATTAGCAATCTACATATCAAAGGGATAGTATCAGAGCAGTGGAGAAGGGATGACCAATGTCTTGACCCTCTAGCCCTCTGACTCACTAGTCTGTCCTCCACTGTCTGAGACGAGACAGCGCAAAGTCCTTAACTTCCAACACATAGCGGCCACGGCAACTATGGGGCTATTCGAATTAGTTTCTGAACCAACTCATGTTGCTGGCCACACACTTGATTTGGTCTTCTGTTCAGATCAGGGGTGTGTTCCGTGGGTGGGGGGTCGAGTGGTTTCCCCATTGTCATGGATGGACTACTACCTCATTAAGGTTGGTCTCACAGCCACAACCCAGCCCTGCAGGGGTGGTGAACCTATTATGATGGTCTGTCCAAAAGTCAGCTGGACCCAGCAGGATTCCAAAAAGCCTTGGGGTTTTGATGTTGGTGCGGCCAGTGGTTCTGTCGATGCCATGGTCGGAACCTAGAATAGGAAACTCAACTGGGCAGTAGACATGATTGCCATTCCGACCTGCTTCCAAAATGGCCCCTTGGTATACTGAGGAGTTGCAGGGGCTGAAATGGTTGGGTAGGCGACTAGAACACAAGTGGAGGAGAACTCAGTTTGATTTTGAAAGGATGCAGCATGTGACCCATGTGGTAGCGGTGCATGCAGTGAAAAACGGATTTTGGTCTGGGCACATTTTGTCTGCAGGTTCATGTGCAGCAGAGCTATCCCGGGTTGTGAAGAGTATAATTTCTGCTCATTTTGTCTTAAATCAGTTCCTGGGGTTGTTCTGCAGTGATGCTTTTAATGGCTTCTTTGCAGATAAAATCTGCAAAGGTTTTCATTAGCATTATAACACATTGCTGAGTCTGAGACAATGCTACCAATTCCTAGAATTCAGCTGAAAGTTCCTGTAAATGTTTCATTGCTAGGTTCCTCTTTCTAATCTTCAACATCAGATGTTTCAAATCCTTCCTGTCCCAGCAAATAATTATTTCAGAATTTCCTCCTTGCAATTCTGTGCAAGGAGGAGCTCGTAATTTTTCCTCAAGAGAGGCAGAGCTGCTCTATAAAGAAAGGAGCTGCTGATCTGTCCCAACAAGTGCGTGAAAAAGGACCTTGCAGCAGAGAGACAGGCTGGTTGGTGTTTCTTCTTACCATGAAGTGGATGGTGAGTGATCCCAGCTCTGGAACTAAAGAGAAGTTTATCAGATGTGCTTCTAGCTAATGCCTTTTTTGCCACCTCCAGCTCCACTTAAGTGGATGATGGTAGGAAAGGGTTGAAAATGGGGCAGGGGATTTTCCTGCCTGCCGTTATGTCCAGAGGAGATAATGTCTTTAGCCCAGAAAGCAAGACCATTTAAACTATTATCTTGTTTTTAGATGAACCAGAAATGATGGGCTTGTACACACCTGCCCCTTCTTCAAGGAACTTATGAATGGACATTTGATTTTGAAATTGCACACTTTTAAGACCATTCCGAAATGACATGTTCTCTTACAGACTAACCAGTGTTTTTTGGCTCCCTTTTGAAAGGTACCATAATTGGGAGCTGGCTCACTGAAATGCAGATTTAGCATAGCTTGTCCCCTTCTAGACAGGCCCGCCTCTCATGCAATGATTGCTCACTTCCCAGACAAAAATGGTGTCTATTTTGACAGATGTCTAGATGTCGGCCGGACTTCAGCCTATTGTGTGTGGCTGTCTTGCTGTGCTTGGGGAGTGGGGCCATAGATCTACATCACCTGAAGACCATTGTTGACTACATCAGAGGGTGAGTATCTTCATGGATGTTCTGGGACTTTCCAAGGGAGCTGCATGCTAGGGGAACCTTATCAAAACACAATTGTGAGTCTACACCTACCAAGAACCTCAGCATTCTGTCCTTATAAAGCTGCTGGTGAGAGAGGCAGCTTTCATGCTTACAGCAATTTACAATTTGGTCATTTGCTATTGATTGATTGATTGACTGATGGATGGATAAATTTCTATACTGCATTTCATTAAAACAATCGCAAGGCAGTTCCCACAAAAGTTAGAACAAGACTATAAAAATTACACAATTAAAATGTTAAACTAGAATACAAAAATACAAATCTGATTAAAATATTGAAAACAAGCACAATATAACCATAACAAATACAAAGAAGCAGCGATAGAAACCATCAAATAAAAACCTGGATAAAAAGCGAAGATTTCGCTCACTTTCTAAAAACTATGAAGGAGACTGGGGAGAATATGCTCACCAGGAAAGCATTCCAGAGTGTGGGGGCAAGAACTGACAAGGCCCTGTCTCTGGTGTATGACAGCCAAGCCTATCTCATTGTCAGCACACGGAGCAGAAGCGCCCCCCCATGACCTCATCAAGTGGGCAGCAGTGCTCGGGAGCAGGCGGTCCCTCAGATATCCAGGGCCCAAACCATTAAGGGCTTTGAAGGTCAAAACCAGCACATTGAATTGGACCCAGAAATAAATTGGCACACATGCAGCTCTTTCAAAATGGGTGTAATTGTGATCCCAGCGGGCAGCTCCAGATAAAATTCTAGCTGCCACATTTTGCACTAGCTGCAGTTTCTGAATATTCTTCAAGGGCAGCCCCACGTAGAGCACGTTACAGTAATGTGATGTGACTAAGGCGTGCGTAACTGCGGTCAGATCTGCCTTCTCAAGAAAGGGATACAGCTGGCACACTAGCCGAAGCCGTGCAAAGGCACCCCTGGCGATCGCCTTCACCTGAACTTTGATCTGGGGATAGCCTCAAAGGGTTCAAAAGCATATAGCTTTTATATAAATGCCCAGAAGAAAAATATGAAATTCAAGGATCAAAATCTTGAATATATATATATATGTGTGTGTGTGTGTTTTTAAGCCCATTGAATAAAGGGCGCTAGTGGAGCTGTGCGCTCCGGGCCCCCCGCCACCATTCCCCCTCCCACCGCCGCCAGTCTGCAGGCCGCGGCCGGTCTCCCCGGCCGGGCAAGGGCCCCAAAGTGTCCCCGCCGCCAGGCTTCATCGGCTCCGCCGCCACCTCGGCTGGCTTCCCTTGCCGCCTCTTCCCCCCGACCGGCTTCCTCTGGCCCCCCGCGCCGCATCCTCTGGCTGAGACAGCGGCTCCGCATGCTTCGCGCATGCCCAGAACAGGCCAGGGAGGCACGGACACACGCTTGGTGTCCGTCCACGGACGGACACCAAGCCTTTTATTAGAGAGGATATAAAATTTAAGACAAGAGAAGACACTTAACAAATTCATTCATGTGCCAAAGCCTAGAAATTGAAAGTTAAGGCTCCCATATTAAGTGTCATGCCAGGCAGCAGAAAATGTGCTCTAGTCTCATGTATGTGTGTATGTTATGTATGTTATTGTCCTTGCTTACACCTTAGCCATCATACACCCATGCTTTTCTTTCATCTTCTAGTCTTCTTCCTCTGCAGAGTGGGAGTAACACTGGGGAAGGGACAGGCAGTGCCATCTTTGGGGGGACCTGTACATCCACACCTGGCCCTGCACCAGGAGTGACGATGAAGACAAGAGTTTCCACCCATTCCTCTCTGCTGCCAGTCCCAGAGCCTGGCTCCCACTGAGCAGCAGCGCTCCCAACCCAGCCAGGCCCTTGCAAATACATCATAGCTGGGGTGATGATGGGAGTTGTAGTTCTGGAGGATCACAGGTTGTCAACCCCTATTGTAGTGAATGAGTGGTTGCTGCAGTAACATTCATACGCTGCAATTGGAGTAACTGTACTGTGGCAGTGCTGCTTGTGTAAGCTGCTTGTTCACCCAGAGGTGCACCTAGTTAATTTTGGAGCCTGGACCTAGAGGCCTTTGGAGGCCCTCCCCCCCCAAATTGAGCGTCTTCATTCTCAACTGGGTGACCACACCATCTGGGACAGACTAAAGAGGATTTGGGGCCCCACTGGGGCTGTGGAGGCTCTCGACTTCTGGGACTTTGGCCCAGAAGTCGAGGGGTAGGAGCACCTCTGAGTGTGCCATGGGACACTGGCTGGTGTGTCACACTGACTCACTCTGAGTCAACTCCAGAAGTGAAGAGTTTAAACACACGGAGCTCATGTGCCTCACAATGCATCAGGGAACACCCCACTTTTGGAAGTGACTTGCTCCCTTATGCACCAGGAGGGATATGAGCCTGGAAGAGGAAGGAAATGAAAATAAATAAATTAAAATTCTGCTGCACAAAAGGGGTGTCTGTTGGAGGGGTAGTATGCCCCAGTTTTAAAAAATGTATGGGATAAAAAAAGGTTGGGAAACACTACCTACAGTGTCATGTTACAGACCAGGCCTGATTTATACACTAAATATGCTCATTAGCTAGTATACAAAATTAGGTCTGGCTCATAGTGTCACCTAGTGACCAAGTTCTTTTATATGGTGACCATGTATGATCTGGGCGCATGGAAGAAAAGAGATCAAACCAATCCTCAAAGATTCAATGGGCTTTATTGAGTATAAAAGAATAACAACATAATCTAGCAAAGCAGAAACACTCTATCAATATTACTAACAGTATCTAAACAGAACATCCTAGCCACAACCAGTGTTCCTAACTACCATGTGTGTGTGTATTAAATCTTCCTAGAGCCTAATACAATTCAGATACAGATGGAAAAGGGTGGGGGGGAGGAAGGCTGAGGGCTGGCATGGTTTGGGGGAGATCAGGAATTAGTAGAGGGGAAAAAGGGGGGAAGGAGGGGAAAAGATGGAGGGGCTCAAGGCTTGTAAGGAGCAGCATATTACCCAGGAGCAGAGACTTGAGAGCGGTGAATCTCTTCAGCTGAAGTAGCGAGGCGCTTGGCGGGAGACAGGAGCATTTGCAGTTGCTCAGATCATGGCTGAGAGCCAGAGCACCGTTGCTGGGGAGTCTTGACTTCTCACTGCGCAGTAGAAGTCACAGACAGCTCCAGTCCATGAACAGAGTTCCTGCTTTGCCCCGCAGCTTAGCAGCAAACTCTGGGATCCTTTTTGAGCAGATCTTGCTGTAGGCACAAGATAGCTAAACTCTCTGTCCAGTAGCCTGCTTCTTTATAGTGTAATTTTTCTTTGATCTCTCTCTCTTTCATAGAGTCTATTCAAATCCCATCTTTTCCTGGGTCCTCAAAAAGGTGACAACTTGCTGCTACCTTCTGGACAATGTCTTTTAATTATTCGGGATATTGGCCAGTCCAGAGAGATCTGAATCTCATCTTCTGTAAACTGTGCGCTTAGAAGGGAGGGGGAACACTGCCCAAAGCAAATATGCATCTCAGAGCTGCAAATGGCATCTTCCCAAAAGGTGTTAAAAGTCAGGAGTTAGTGAGAGAATTTAGTTTTACTTGTGTGAGACAATAATTACATTATTTCTTGTGTACCTCTATATAGTGTGTAATTATACGTGTGTGAGATGTTCAATACATTTGGCTAGGGCAGAAGCATCAGTGAGGTAAGAATTAAAGTCTACAGGTATTTACTTTGTATGCATTTACTTATGTGGAATTTCTATAGACAGCAACTAAGTAATCCCCCTTGGGCATAGCAGAGCCATTATTGACAACGATTAACATAGATTTCTTGCAACAGGAAAGAGGAGTTCAGCCCCTGGCCTCTTCCACAGACATCTGGTAGTCAGCGGCATTTTAGCATAGCATTCAGCATTCAGGCCCGGCTTTTGTGTTTCCTTGCATATCCATTTTTACAATACAATGCTGGATTGCCTCCTCCCTTCACAGAGCAGGGAGAGCAGTATGCCAGTTCACCTTGAGTTCAGGAGTTACTCCATTTCTTAATATAAAATGAAATCAGACACAGGCCTATATTTCACATACTTCTGAGTTGGTATCTCTGGTTCTGATATGTTTATGGACCATCCATAACATACAGGGTTTCTTTATGTTTCCACAGCAGCCTTGACGTGGCGCACAGCATCACCATAACACTGACGATCACGTTGGCCAGTATGTTTGTATGGCCGAGTAGTACTCACATTTGGTGAGGTCATGTGTGTTTGGAGGGCTGTGCCCACAGTTTTTGGGATGTGGTATGCATACGTTCACACACTGCTATCCCTAAGGGATATTGGGGACTACTGCGGGCCCGTTAACTGCTATGGGCATTTCCAGTCAGCAACAAACTGCATGATATTCCTTGCTTTTCTGCAGTTGCCATAAACAATAGTAATGAAAAAGGGCAGGTTCTTCTTGGAATGGAAGAACTGGCAGGCAGGTAGCATTCATATGAGGTTGCTGCCCAGTGAGCAGAAGTTAAGATCATGCTAGGAAGTAGTGCGGAAGCTTGCATCAATGTGAGTGTGAGTAAGATTGCAACTGGAACTTGCATGAAAGCTTTGAACATCTTGTAGTTTATTGCCATCTGGAAATGCCCAATGATTAGCCCTGTTCAGTTGTCACAAAAATGTAGAAGCTGTACATCTACATTTTGTAGCTGTACTGCTACATTCTACGTTTGTGCAGAAGAGGGCAACCAAGATGACCAGGGGCCTAGAGCTCCTTTCTTATGAGGCAAGGCTACAACACCTGGGGCTAATATTTGGTTTAGAAAAAAGACGACTGCGGGGAGACATGATAGAGGTCTATAAAATCATGCATGGGGTGGAGAAAGTGGATAGAGAGAAGTTCTTTTCCCTCTCACATAACACTAGAACCAGGGGTCATCTCATGAAATTAATTGCTGGGAAATCTAGGACCAACAAACGGAAGTACTTTTTCACACAATGCATAATCCACTTGTGGAAATCTCTGCCACAAGTTGTGGTGACAGCCAGCAACCTGGAAGGCTTTAAGAGGGGTGGATGACTTCATGGAGGAGAGGTCCATCATCAGCTACTAGTTAGATGGCTAGAGGCCATCTCCAGCCTCAAAGGCAGGATGCCTCTGAATACCAGTTGCAGGGGAGTAACAGCAGGAGAGATGGCATGTCCTCAACTCCTGCCTGTGGCTTTCAGCAGCATCTGGTGGGCCACTGTGCGAAACAGGATGCTGGACTAGATGAGCTTCCTTGGGCCTGATCCAGCAGGGCTGTTCTTATGTACTTGGGCCCTATGCCAATGACCTCATGAGCTTCACCCTTCCATGCTCTACCCAACCACAGCATTAGTCTGAGGAGACAAACTCTGTACTTAGGGAGATCCACCCTGTGATGTGGAGCTTTCCCCTTCCTTGTAACTTCTGTTTGAACTATAAAACCTGAAGTTGTAGAACCAACAACATGCACTTCTGGAGCTGGGCTGAACCCCGAAGAGCTGGGCAGAACCCCCCCAATGCAAACATTGTAATTGTAATTGTGAGGTATGTTTCCATAGCCAAAAGAAGAAGCCCCATTTGGAATAATGTGCATTGATTTTCATTTGCTCCACACTACATCACTCCTTCCAATTTTTCCTGTGATTTTTTCTAGGTATGGTGTTGAGAACAACCATTATGTTATGGCTGTAAGACTGGATGACAATATCTGCAATGCACCAACACAAGCTGACTTGAAGAAAGCTTTGCCTAAGAGTATTATGGATCAGATGCACAAGGATATTGATAAGAAAAATGGCACATATGTCCCAAAGTCAATTGGGAATATTGTTGCAGCCAGACCAAGATTTTTAAAGAACACCACTGAACATGCTGAATGGCGCCTGTTGCATGAAGATCAGAACAGCCCTGTAACCAAGATGCTAGAAAATAAGGAACGGAAGAGTTGTCTGATCTTCTTTAGCAAGTTATCTCCCTGTGTAGACCGATGTCTCAATCAGAATGACATGAGAAACATTGTCCAGTGGGTCAACCCCCTTTTTGACAAGCTCAATCAAAATCTTAGGGCATTTGTCTTTGAGACCATTTATAAGAAAGATTCAATTAAAGAGGATGAAGTTGTGGTGGGGGCCTGGGAAAAGATCAAAGATGCCCCACTTTTTCGATGCGACAAAAACCAAGACTGCATCAAATGTTTTAAAAACAACCAACTTGATTCTAATTGCCTGAACAAGTAGGGAGAGCCAGCATCACCATGGGGCACACCCAGGCAGGGCAGTTGTGGCAACTAGCAATTGCCAAGTGGCTTCCTGGGCAAGTTCAAATCAAAGCTCTCCACACTCCACCCCCCAGTTTCCCAGACTGAGCTCTGCACGTGCTTTTTGTTTGTTTGTTTGCTGCTTTGCTGTTGAATCAATAAATGCTCAGAGCACACCATAACTTTTTTTTGGTTCTTTTTGGTGTCACCCATACCTCCTCCCTCCCAGGCTATGATTGAAATAAGCAGGCTCATGATGATGGGTTGCAGTGCCCGCTTCTGTGTTAGGGTTCTGTAGTATTTGTGCATATCCATGTCCATGTGAGTACATCTGTAAATACAACAGCACTATGCAGCCCACTGCTCAGTTGAGCTGGCATAAAAGCCAGAAGCCTGATGTTCAGCTTGAGGGGGTCTGGAGAAGTCCCCTAAGAAAAGAAGTTGATTGCAATGCGCTGATCTGAAAGATCAGATCCTGTGATTCTCATTTTGTAGGTAACTTCCAGATAAGTGGGTAGGAGGAGAGAGGTAGGGGCTATATCAGAGTTTCCATGCAGAGTGGATCAGGCACTGCAGGAGAGGCAGGCATTCAATGGGGTGGACACTGATGGCTGTCTAACAGCGGCATGCTACCATGGGTGTTCCAGTCACCACTTAGTTGTGACCCAAGCTGTGAGTTGGAGACGGAGTTGTGCTACGTTTGAGCTGGGTTAGAAGAGTGGCAAAATTCTCCTCTGCACTTGGTAGAATGATACAAAAAGAGATCTAACTTATGAAATGGATCCATGCAACCTGCCCCAGAATAATTTCCATTTAATATCCACTTCTATCATCTCTTCCCTCGGGAACAGAAAAGTACCAATTATCTCCTGGAAACCTAGTAGTGAAGTAAAGTAAGCAGGAGGGGCAAGGATAGAATAGAAGAAAAACAGATCATTTTAGTTGATGAATAAATAAAACAATGGTAGAAGATAGTGTTAGTAGTGCTTGTGTATCTTGTTTGGTTACAGTTTTAGTTTCAGAGAGAGGATGTGAGGTGAAAGCTGGGTGAGATAATCCTAATCCCTAACCAAAAATGACTAAATCCAAATTCCCTTCCCTATCAAATTTATCAAATTCCCTTCCATATCAAATTAACACTATCAAATTTAGGAATTTCAAAGAAAAATCCTCCCCTATCCCTGGCTTAGCTAATTCCCTACTCTAGGCTCTATTCACTGAACTAGCAGTGGAAGGTTGGATCTTGCTTTGTACCCACTATTAATTCTTGGGCAGGATGGCAGCTGCCTTATAGCTCCTACGCAAAGGTTCGACACATGAGTAGAACACAGCTACACACAGAACAAGAACAAAATGCTTTACACACACACACACGTCTCATGCAACAGAAGTGTTTGGGAAGGAATAGCTTACATGGGAGAAAGGAAACCAAGCAGTGTTCTCTCTATCAGGAATTCCCAGATGTTGTTGTCTACAACTCCCAGAATCCCCAGCCAAAGGCATAGGCGGATTACTGCATAGGCAATAGAGGCAATTGCCTACGGTGGCAAAACTTGGGGGAGTGGCAGATCTGGGGGGAGGAGTTAAATTTTTTGTTTAACTTTTAAAACTGATGCTGTGCAGTTGCAGCAAGAGCTCTTAGTGGGCTCACCCGCCTCCCAAATCATGTTGGGCACAGGACGCTGCCTGCCTGGGTGGTGGCAGAGATGGAGGTTCATCTTGGTTCTAAGATGAGCCTTATTGACTATTTCAGTTCCTCAAGAAATCTTCTCCTTTATGTGGAGAGTTTGGAGGTTACCCCTAGATTTAATAGTGATCACTTACCTATTTTCCTTTGTCTCAAGTCCCCTTTCCTTCACCCACACTTAAAATCTTTGTACCCACTTCCTGTTTAGGGTGGGGGTACAATCCGCAAAAAAAGATGGTCAACTCAATTGGATCAAACGTTTAAAGATCTGTTGGCGTCTGATCATTTGGGGAATATATGCGAATCTATTCTTAGTAATGATTCACCACCTACCCTTTTGACATCTTGTAATGCCTTAGTTCTCGACTGTCAACAGCTATTATGTAGTAATATTTGTAAGCCTTCTTGGCACTGTCAATGGTTCAATGGAAAATGTGTCGGTGCCAGGAAAGCTCTTATTATTAGTTACCAGAAGTATAAAAGAACTTCTAGTGGGCATGATGCTCAGATTCTGCTGCAGGAAAAAAAGATGATATAAGCGCTTGTTATGGCATTTAAAAAAAGAGGCTGTGAGGGAGAATTGGAAGAGGTTAGCCCAGGCTGTCAGAACTAAAGATTCATCATTATTCTGGCGCTTAGTTAAGCATCCCTCCAGTTTTAATTTCACTCCGTCTAGCTGTCACATCCACACTGAAGTGTGGGAGAAATACTTCTCCGATCTGTATAGTGACCCTAATGCTTGCTCTGAACATCTTTCTCATAAGATTGAGTCTACACATCCGTGGGCTCCAGTTTCAATCTCTGAAATTCATTCTTTAATTTCACAATTAAGACCTGTCAAAGTGCCAGGGGAAGATTTTATTCCCCTGGAGGCAATTAAAAATAATCCAGGATGGTGGGCACCAATCCTGGCCTCACTTTTCACCTACATAGCTAGGACTGGCCAAATCCCAAAACGTGGAGGGTTGCAGTTGTTGTTCCTATTTTTAAGAAGGGTACATGTGCTAATCCGGCCAATTATAGACCCATCAGCTTACTTAGCATCATTGGTAAGCTTTATGCAAAACATTTACATGATAAGTTAAAGGATTGGCAGGAAGTTGGACTAGAAGACCCCCAACGTCCTTTTCAACTCTAACATTCTATGATTCTATGATTCTAAGCTACAACTGGTAAAGAACACTGCCCTCAAGTGGCTGATGGGGGAAGAGCAGCTGGAGCATGCAATACCATTTTTAGTCCAGCTGCATTGGTTACCAGTACACTTCTAGGCTCAATTCCAGATGTTGCTCTACTATTGACTTTTAAAACCCTGAATGATCTTGGACCAGACTGTCTCTTCCTTCCACATCATCCCACCCTGTCTGTGAATCCAGCTTCGAATTCATTTCTTTCTGGCCTGCCACTGACTGAAATTTGATTGGTGGATACTCAAAACAGGGCCTTTTTGGTGACAGCCCCTTACCCATACCATTACCAGTCCTCGGTAGAGTTGGCTGGCTGACTCCACTTTAGCACCTTTTAGAAGGAAGCTCAAGACCTTGCTGGGAGACATTTTGACTCTACGGGGTAAGGTCATGTCTTTTTCTGTATTTTATCATGGCTGTTTTTTAGTCTATGTTTTCATTCTGTTTTACACTGAATTTTATTATGTATTTCATTTTTATGTTGCAAGTTGCTATATAAAAACAGGATCGATAGATGATAGATGTTAGATAATAGATGATAGATACTTTGCTGGTTATACATTTTGTTAAAGATGCACAAGAGTGTGCACTGCAGTTTAAGACAATTCCTGCTTGACAGAATTAAGATTTAAAACATGCAACTTATTAAAGTTAGATGTACCACTAACCCTCATTTCAGTACTGGAGCCATCCTTCAGAGAAAGAGGATGCAGCTGAAATACCTAGCAGAAGTGTAGGTACATGGAGGCTAAGCAAACAAAATACAGGTGAAACTCGGAAAATTAGAATATCGTGCAAAAGTCCATTAATTTCAGTAATGCAAATTAAAAGGTGAAACTGATATATGAGACAGACGCATTACATGCAAAGCGAGATAAGTCAAGCCTTAATTTGTTATAATTGTGATGATCATGGCGTACAGCTCATGAAAACCCCAAATCCACAATCTCAGAAAATTAGAATATTACATGGAACCAAGAAGACAAGGATTGAAGAATAGAACAATATCGGACCCCTGAAAAGTATACAGTGTACTGTGCTTGATTGGCCAGCAAACTCGCCTGACCTGACCCCATAGAGAATCTATGGGGCATTGCCAAGAGAAGGATGAGAGACATGAGACCAAACAATGCAGAATTGCTGAAGGCCACTAATGAAGCATCCTGGTCTTCCATAATAACTCATCAGTGCCACAGGCTGATAGCATCCATGCCACGCCGCATTGAGGCAGTAATTGCTGCAAAAGGGGCCCAAACCAAGTACTGAATACATATGCATGCTTATACTTTTCAGAGGTCCGATATTGTTCTATTCTTCAATCCTTGTCTTCTTGGTTCCATGTAATATTCTAATTTTCTGAGATTGTGGATTTGGGGTTTTCATGAGCTGTACGCCATGATCATCACAATTATAACAAATTAAGGCTTGACTTATCTCGCTTTGCATGTAATGCGTCTGTCTCATATATCAGTTTCACCTTTTAATTTGCATTACTGAAAAAATGGACTTTTGCACGATATTCTAATTTTCCGAGTTTCACCTGTACAAGGTAGTTCACACGACCACAATGAGGTGAGCTGGAGGGAGGCAAGAGCCTACCTGTTTTCCCCTAGACAACCAGAGCCCAATCAGGGGTCTGCTGCCCATGTGCCCACATGAGCAGCAGTCAGACACGCAGCGATTGGGGGAAAAGAAGCAGGGCTATCGGGCATCCCTGGTGGCCCTGGGTTTGGATAACTTCATGGAGGAGAGGTCTATCATCAGCTACTAGTCTGAGGACTATAGGCCACCTCCAGTCTCAGAGGCAAGATGAGCAGCATGGTGCCTTGGGGAAGCTCTGTGCTGCCTGGCCGCTCCTTCCCCCAGGTTTTATGATGAAGATGGCTGCCAGCAGCCTGGGAGCAGCTGCCAGCAGCCCAGTGATGCACACAACCAGAAAGTGAAGTAGAAGGTGTGTGCTTGTCCTCCTACCTCACTTTCAGCCAGGTTTTAAAATCAGGGCTACTCAGGGGAGGAGCGGTGGGATCGGAAGCAATTCTGGGGCTTCCCACTGTTGGAGCTAGGACACTGATAGCATCAGCTCTCAGCTGCAATTGCTCATAATGACTACTGCGGTTTCTTTTAGGGTCATGTGGATAAAAGAGCTGTACTCCTCCCCTCTTTGTTGTTCCAGTATTAGTCTCCATTTTGTCTCTCCAGAGATAGCTGTTTGTTTTGCTCTCTCTCTTCAGCCATGAGCTACAGCTGAAATTAAGCTGCAGGCTTTTTCACATTTGTTTGTCACCTTTTCTTTAAACAATTCTTTGTAGTTCTTCAATACTAAAGAACTGTCTCAAGACCTCTTGCTTTGTTGTGTTCTCACCAAACTGGTTTTGCTTTGCTATTTGGGGACTGAACTGCCATTCTTCCCCTACACTCATGACCAGGCTGGTACCTGGGCTTTGCTTGCCCTACCCAGGCTGGTGGATCATGAGAATGACCTCTACATTTACAATAGCTGGATGCTACTGCCTGCATGATGTGAAATTGGAGACAAATATCTTTTGCTACATGAATATATGTGCAAGCCCTAAACTCTTTTCTTATACAGAATTTTTCTTATCCTATTATTTATTATTTTGATTTTCACATTGCAGAGGTGAAGACATTGCTACCAGTTTGTGGCATTCAACTGAAATTTTTCTGTTATATTTCATCACTGGGTTTTTCTTTCTCAAATCCTTCCTGTCTTCCCAAATAATTATTTCTGAATTTGAGTTTATCTTGCCCAATGCTCTACATTCTGACTGGCAATTTCTGTGTAAGGAGGGGGTCGTAATATTTCCAAAAAGTGGCAGAGGTAACTCTATAAAGGCTGACCTGTCTTTGTTGCTGACCTATCCCAACAAGTGGGTGAAAAAATGTCTTTCAGCAGAAAGACAAACTAGTGTTCCTTCTTACAATGAAGTATACAATGAGTAATCCCAGTTCTGCAGTTAAGAGCTATTTATCATATGTCCTATCTCCTTTTTCCCCCTCTTTTTGCCACCCATACCACTTAAGCAGATTGGGTTGAAAATTGGACAGTGGTTTTTCCTGCCTGCCTTTAAATCTAGAGAAGGAAAGCTTTTGAAGATGAGGATGAATTTTTCCCAATTCTGAAAATACAAAGGAGTGAGATTCAAGTTCTGTCCCTAACCTTGGAAATCCTGAAAACAAGAACATTCTTACTATTGCCTTGTGTTGAGATGACCGTAGACCTGTATATTTTATTGACCATATTTATATCATACCCTTTTTTCAAAGAACTTATGAATGTAACTTTGATTTCAAAATCTCTCTGTATCTTTTAAAGAACGTTCTGAATGACACAAATGCCTTACAGCCTAAAAAGTGTTTCCAGGCCTCTTTTGAAATGCACCATAATTGGGAGTTGATTCCTCTAAATGTAGAACTAGCTTGTCTCCTACTAGACAGGCTCACCGCTCATGCAGTGACTGCTTGTTTCCCAGACATAAATGGTGTCTCTTTTGACAGATGTTTAGATGTCATCTACCAAAGACAACCACAGGGCTCTGTGGTTACCAGGAGTCGACACCGACTTGATGGCACAACCGAACCTTTCCTTTTATTAACAGAAACAAAGAGCTGGCTGGAAGATGAAACTGTGGAAACTGTGCAAGTGTCCCCACCACACTGCCATCTAACTAGCCATTGAGAATCCCTGAGGCGAAGGTGGGGGTTATGCAAGACTGAGATAGTGTGTTTAGGGCAGGCCAAGTAAGCTCTCACTTCCAACTTGCATGCAAGCTCTTCAAACCATGCACTTTTTAGCCATCTGGAAAGACCCTATGAAAGAAGTTGCAGGCATTTTCTAGGACAGCCTAATTCAGGAAGGATTTTAAGACTTAACAAGTAGACTGCTGAAGCATCTTTAGAATTTGGGCTCTCTGATGTTACCTGTTTTTTTACTTTTAGGAATGTTTTGCTATTTCCAACTTCATACAATATTCAACTTGTGCATTTACAGGTGAAACTGGGAAAATTAGAATATCGTGCAAAAGTCCATTAATTTCAGTAATGCAAATTAAAAGGTGAAACTGATATATGAGACAGACGCATTACATGCAAAGCGAGATAAGTCAAGCCTTAATTTGTTATAATTGTGATGATCATGGCATACAGCTCATGAAAACCCCAAATCCACAATCTCAGAAAATTAGAATATTACATGGAACCAAGAAGACAAGGATTGAAGAATAGAACAATATCGGACCTCTGAAAAGTATAAGCATGCATATGTATTCAGTACTTGGTTTGGGCCCCTTTTGCAGCAATTACTACCTCAGTGCGGCGTGGCATGGATGCTATCAGCCTGTGGCACTGATGAGGTGTTATGGAAGACCAGGATGCTTCATTAGCGGCCTTCAGCAATTCTGCATTGTTTGGTCTCATGTCTCTCATTCTTCTCTTGGCAATGCCCCATAGATTCTCTATGGGGTCAGGTCAGGCGAGTTTGCTGGCCAATCAAGCACAGTACACTGTATACTTTTCAGAGGTCCGACATTGTTCTATTCTTCAATCCTTGTCTTCTTGGTTCCATGTAATATTCTAATTTTCTGAGATTGTGGATTTGGGGTTTTCATGAGCTGTACGCCATGATCATCACAATTATAACAAATTAAGGCTTGACTTATCTCGCTTTGCATGTAATGCATCTGTCTCATATATCAGTTTCACCTTTTAATTTGCATTACTGAAATTAATGGACTTTTGCACAATATTCTAATTTTCCGAGTTTCACCTGTATGTAAATAAACCAAATATTACAAAGACACCATAAGTCAGCAGTGACTCTTCTTCCAAGGGAAACCAGAATCTAAGGCACACTGTAAAGGCCTGCTATGTCTCACCACTCAGGGAAGTGGAGCCACCAAAGCAAATAACAATATGCAACAAGCAATGTTTCCTGTAACAGGGATTCCCAGATGTTGTTCATTTCAACTCCCATAATCCCCTGCTGCAATAGCTTTTGGCTGGGGGTGACGAGAGTTGTAGTCAACAACATCTGGGATCTCTTCTTTCAAGGCTACAAGTCATAAACCTGTACCTTTTCCCAGTGTTTTCCCATCCTTCTCTCAGAGGGAGAAGATTTGGGGTGGAAAATGAAGGGAAAGTGTGGGTGCATGCTGTCTAAGTTGCAGGCAAGAACAATACACTATGTCAGATTATAGAACATTGAGGCTATTCACACGCGCATGCAAAACCGCGCTAAGGGAGCTCAGCCGGTTTTGCAGACATGTATGAACCACCAGGATCAGGCCGATTGCGGTGTCTCCATGGCAGCAAAACCACCTAAATAGCCACCCAGTAAAATGAGGTTGAGGGAGTGAGTGCTCCCTTAACCCATTTTTTTTTAGCTTGTTTGTCAACCGCGGCTGCTTGCAGCCATGGCTGGCACACTCGGAGTGGGGTTCCCCTAATACACCTCGCACAGTGCATTGTCGGAGCTCCGGAGGGCGGGGGGGGGGGCACGTGGCAGTGCGTCCCCGTACCCCAACCCTCGGAGCTGCTGGTAGAGCTGCGGCTTGTCTGGGTGGGCGTTCCATTGTATTTTCAAACTTACTCACATCAACATGGAAACACACAAATGCTGCTGAACCCTAACATGAGAAAATCATCTGCGGGGAAGGTAGCTTTCACCCGCCTTCCCTGCAGCCCTTGCGTGAGCCCTTCTTACAGATTGTGTGAAGAGGCTCATTTATGGCATGTCCATTAATGTGGGTGCCTTAACCTTCAGTTTCCAGTCTTTACACATAAAAACATTGGAAGCTGCTTTACCAAGTCAGACCATTGGTCCACCTATCTCAGTAGTGTCTGCATAGACTGGCAGCGACTTCTCCAAGGTGTCAGGCAGGAGTCTTTACCAGCCTTACCTGGGGATGCCACGGAATGAAACTGGGACCTTCTGCATGCAAAGCAGATGCTCTGCCACTGAGCAATGGCCCCATTCCTAGAGGTGGCATACATGGGTCACCCATCCAGGCACTGACCACAACAATCTTCAGCAAGGGGACTATCATGTGTCCTTAGACCATGCACAGGGACATGAGTAAATCTGTAAGTGTCTTTAACTCCTATTTTATATTGACGTTTCTGATCCTAGCATTATATATGTCTCCCAGGAGGAGATTTATATACTTTTGGATATTTGGAGGGCATTGCCAGATGGTACCAAATAGCCAAACTGTAACTTGTTCTAGGCATGAAAGCTGCCTCTCTCACGAACAGCTCTATGAGGACAAAATGCTTAGGATCTTGGTTAGTGTCATCCCATTATTGTATTTTGATGAAGGTTCCCATGTAAGCCACCTAATGGCGCAGTGGGGAAATGACTTCACTAGCAAGACAGAGGCCGCTGGTTCAAATCGCCACTGGTATGTTTCCCAGACTTTGGGAAACACCTATATCAGGCAGCAGGGATATAGGAAGATGCTGAAAGGCATCATCTCAAACAACGCGGGAGGAGGCAATGATAAACCCCTCCGGTATTCGACCAAAGAAAACCACAGGGCTCTGTGCTCGCCAGGAGTCAACACCAACTCAACAGCACACCTTTACCATTGAATTACAAAGGAACAGCCTTTGTGGGTGAAAGCAAGAGAGAGGATGATTCAGCATTTTTCTTCCCTTCATGTGGGCTTGCTTTGAGACAAAAGCTGGGTTCAATCCGATACAGATGCACAATGCTATTAACCAGCAAAATGGCATATACATCCCACAGCCAATAGGGAACATTGTTGCAGCCAGGTCAATCTTGGGTTTTAAAGACTATGAACATGCTGAATGGCACCTGCTGACTGGAGATCAGAACAGTCCAGTAGCCAAGGAGGAGAGTCTCATGATCAGTGAGACTCGCCTCTAGGGGGTTAGCGGGGAGAGCGGGCTTAGCCCGCTCTCCCTGCAGACGAGCAGGGAAGCAGCCCTGGGCGGCTGGATCAGCCGCCCACACGACTGCCAGCTCAGTCACAGAGTCGGTGGGGGCTGGGGGGATCGGGGGCCATGTGGCCCCCGGAAGCTCCAGCATGCCCTGCGCGAGCGTACAGGGCATACTGGAGAGACCCCCAAGCAGGAGGCTGCTTTTAAGTCTCCTGGTTGGGGGTCTACTCATGAGTTGCCATGCTGCGGAGCTGCACTGTGGCAACTCATGATTGTAGAGCCCGGGATCTTAGAACTTGGGCTTAGGGGAGGGTTATTTAAGCGAGCCTGGTGGTTCTCACAGTCAGGCAAAATTGGGCTCCCCTAGCCCGATTTCTGCTAACCATGAGAATAGCCTCAAGATCTTAAAAAATAAGGACCAGAAAAGTTGTCTGATCTTCTATAGCAAATTATCTCCCTGTATAGACTGGTGTCTCAAACAGAATGATATGAGGAACTTTGTCCAGTGGCTCAACCCCCTTTTCCCCAAGCTCAGTGAAAATTCCCAAGCTTTTGCCTCTGAGACCTCTTACGGGAAGTATTCAGAGAAAGAGCCTGCAGTTTTGGCAGAGGCCTGGAAGAGCTCCTGAGGTGCCCCACTCTTCCGATGCTACAACCACCACCAAGTCTGCATCATGTGTTTTAGCAACAACCAACTTAATCCCAAGTGCTTGGCCAAATGAGGAGAGCCAGAAGATACCATTGTGGGGCACATCCAGGGAGGGCAGTTGTGGCAAATAACATTTACCAAATGGTTGTCTGGGCCAGATGCCTCTTAGAATCAAGGCAGCTTTCCACCCTGACATTCTCCCGATTGAACTCCATGTATGCTTGGGGGGGGGGGGTTCACTGCTATGCTGTTGAATCGAAAAATGTTCAGAGCACACCTTTTCTTCTTTTGCTGTTTCGGATGTTATCCACACTGTGCTTCCTCCTAGCCTACAGTTGAACTAAGCAGACTCATAATGGGTTGCAGTGCCCACCATTACTCATGTCAGGGTTCTGCAGCATTTGTGTGTTTCCATGCTGACGTGAGTAAGTCTGAAAATACAACGATGCAATGCAGCTCCACTGCCCAGTGCAGCAGGCATCAAAACCAGGATGGTCAATTCGACGGGGTCCGGGAGAAGGACCCTAAGGCAGGGAGAGTTAATTGCAGTGCTCTGATCTGAGAGACTAGAATCTAGGCCATAGGAACACAGGAAGCTGCCATATACTGAGTCAGACCATTGGTCTATATATCTCAATATTGTCTACACAGACTGGCAGCAGCCTCTCCAAGGTTGCAGGCAGGAGTCTCTCTCAGCCCTATCTTGGAGAAGCCAGGGAGGGAACTTGGAACCTTCTGCTCTTCCCAGAGCAGCTCCATCCCCTGAGGGGAAGATCTTACAGTGCTCACACTTCTAGTCTCCCTTTCATATGCAACCAGGGCAGACCCTGCTTAGCTAAGAGGATATGTCATGCTTGCTACCACAAGACCAGCTCTGCTCTCCAGTGGTTCGCAACCAGGGTTTCTCCAGATGTTGCTGAACTAAATTGTAGCTGGGAATGATGAGAGTTGTAGTTTAGCCTCATCTGGAGGAACCCTGGTTGGGAACCACTGGCTTAGGCCTTTATGGAGGTAACTTCCAGATAACTGGGCAGGAGGAGAGGGGATGGGGTCCACCACTGTTTCTATTCAGGTGGGATTTTAGAAATCTAATAAATAAGTAAATCTAATAAACAAACAAACAAACAAAAGCAGCAACTGTGGCAGAGGCAGCCATATCATTGGGTGAATACTGATGGCTGCTTGACAAGTTACCAAAATAGGTGTTCATGTCAGCACTGGGTTGCCACCCATGCTATTGGCCTTGCTCAGAAGTATGGACCATGCCATACCTGAAGCCATGCTGATTGTTTAATCTGGGGGAATTAGCTCTAGAACCAAATTTGTGAACACCAGATACAAAGGGATTCTAGTCGAGACAAAGGCAAAGTTAACAACATTATTGTACCTCTATGGGAGCAACAGACTCAGAGCCAGGCTTGTGAACAATGAAGAAACATGAGAACAGCCCTCCTGGATCAGGCTGAAGGCCTATCTAGTCCAGCATCCTGTTTCACTCAGTGGCCCACCAGATGCCACAGGCAAGAGAAGATAAGGCAATAGCCCAGAGAAGAGAAGAAAATAGCCCAGAGGGAGCTATTCACCAAGCTGTCTTCTCATAGCTTGGATAATTAACCACTAGATGGCAGAGTCCTTGTGTCCAGCTATTTACTGTATTTTTAAAATTTCTTTGTTAGATTTCTATCCCACACTTTCCTATAGGCTCAGAATGGCTTGAAGCATTTTGAAATTTAAATATTCTGACCCCAAGGGCTCATAATCTTTTCAAGGGGTGTGTGTGAAAAAGGTTGTCAGAAGGGAGGGTCCAGAAGGCAGTCCCCCACCCCTGGCCTATGGAGGGGCCTTGCTGCTTTCCCTCACCATCTGCTGCAGCCTGATGACAATGGCAACGTTGTGAGGCTCGTCTCCCACTTGTGGCATCCAAAGCTTTGCTCAAGCCTTCCTTGTTTCAGGAGTGTTTCAGTGGAGAGCCTGGGTCTTTGCTATACAACAAACAGGAAAGGGTGGGAGGAAAACAGGCTGCCTGCTAGCTCTCAAACTTAAGGGAATTGTGTTGCTCTCCTGCTTCCTGCATCTCTAATGAGGTGCAGAAGGGTGGTGAAATTCTCCTCAGCACTTGGTAGAATGATACAGAGACCTGAGTTGTGAAATGTATGCATGCATAGTGTGAGAAATAATAATCTGTATTCACTCACTGCCCCCCAGAGTTGATGAGAGGACAGGCTACTAGTTCAAAAATCAAAACCTGTGGAATAGGGACTTGGAATTGTGGAGAAAAGTCCCATCCTTTTAGGCAGCTCCTTGCTCGATTAAACCATTCCTATTCCTGTCACACACCCATCATCATTCAGCTGACTAAGGAATGGTGACATTTTCCTCAAAGTTTGAAAGAATGACCAATCAATCATCTTTATTTGGTCCACTGACCAGCAAAACAATAAATACATAGCAAGAACAAATCACAAGATACATTTAAATAATCCCACAAGACTTACCCTACATCAATATACTCCGGATTCTGCTAGCAATGTAGCAAAACGTTGCCACTGGGTAAGAAATATAAGCATCCTTAGCTTCAAGAAGAAAATTCACTAACAGATCATTAGGAATACTGCTTTGACAGCAACCCAAACATCATGATAATAAGGGTACAATGAAGCATTTCCTAACCTCTTTATACAATTCACAATAAAGCAGGATATGAGCAACTGTCTCACTTTCATTAGAGCTACAAGGGCAAATTCGTACTTGTATTGGCCAATGATGGAATCTGCCATAAAGTAATAAAGTTGGCAATGCATTAAAATGGGCTCTAGAAAAGACCCAGCGATACTTGGAAAAGGTGATACTAGATAGATATGGAGCAGTAGAAAACCCTAGCCATGATTTTAAAGGTCTATTCAGTTTTGGGAGAAAGGCAGTCTCATTTTGTAGCTCAATATCCAGAAGACGTTGGAAAACCAGGGCCTTTGCACCCTGGAGGCCCATCTCCAACAAATATTCAGGGTCTAACCCTACTGACACCAGTTTATTGACTATCCTTTCAGACCTGGGATGGAGGGATGGGGGGAGATAGCAAGAAAGAAAGGAATTAAACTTATGGGCTGCAAATGACTCTTCAGCCAGTAGTTAATAGTAATTCTCCAAACCCTAGTTTCCACCTTGGGTAGCCCGGCCTCTTGACGCAGTACTGCTTTAGTAGTACATTTGGGAGTACTGAACAAAGCTCTAAGAAAACCCGATTGTGTTCTTTCTAAACAGTTAAAATAATTATAAAGGCCTAACTGGGCTCCATAGGTAAGTTGTGATAAGGACTTAGCTGTAACAACTTGATGGCCACTGGAATAAAGCCATTCCCTTTGGTTCTAAATAATCTAAGGATAGTAGCAGAACTCCTTTGAGCAGAGTCTGCTACTGATTGGATATGAGCAAGTGGTATCTCATTATATTGATAAACAACACCCAAATACTTAAAACATCTCATCTGATTGATTTTATGATCATCAATCTGCCAGGATGAACTTTTAAATTTGTTGTTAAAGCACATTATTTTAGTTTTATCATAATTGATAATTAGATGCTCCTCATGACAGTGATGAGCCAAAGATCTTAAGGCTCGTTTGAGACCAATCCTAGTCTGTGATAAAATTACTGCATCATCTGCATACATAAGAATTGGTAACTTCTTCCCTGCTAACATGGGAGCATGAGTATCTATGGCCTGCAGATGTTTTATAAGCGAATTGATGTAAATATTAAATTAAAAAGGAGCCAAAAGACACCCTTGCCTCACACCTCTGTGGGTAGGAATTACATTTGACAAATGGCCCTCATGACTAAATTTTACACGAAGGCTAGTATTCTCATGGATCTTAATAATCAAAGCAAAAAGACATTTGTCAATTGAAGAGGTGGCCAATTTAGTCCATAACTGCCTCCTAGGTATAGTATCAAAAGCCGCTTTAAAATCTACGAAGGCTGCAAAAAGCAAGCCTTTTGCATAGCAACCATATTTCTCTATTAGATGATATAAAATCAAACAATGGTCCATAGTGGATCTGCCTTGTCTAAAGCCAGCCTGTTCATCTTCCAAACAGCTTTCCTGCTCTAACCAGTCACATAGTTTATGACAAAGATGTAGAGTGTAAACCTTACTAATAATGTTTAAAAGGCTTATATTATTATTTATTTACACAGTCAGACAGGTGTTATTGACTGGTTTGTTTTATCCAGACATCGAGTCCTTCCCAAGGACCTAGGATGGCTGAATTTTATTGTCAATGTTGTTGCTGTTATAGATATCATCGCAGAATATAGGCTGTTCCCAGTAAAGCTGCTTTTTGTAATTGGCTGCTGGTGATTTCTGTGGCCCCTATGGTGTTGAGGTGCTCTTCAAGGTCTTTTGGAACTGCACCCAGGGCGCCAATTAGCACTGGGATTATTTTGGTCTTTTTCTGCCACAGCCTTTCAATTTCAATTTGTAGATCTTTGTATTTGGTGATTTTTTCTATTTCTTTTTCTTCTATTCTGCTATCCCCTGGTATTGCTATGTCGATTATTTTGACTTGTTTTTCTTTCTTCTCAACTACAGTTATATCTGGTGTATTGTGTGGCAGATGTTTGTCTGATTGTAGTCGGAAGTCCCATAATATTTTTACATCTTCATTTTCTTCAACTTTTTCAATTTTATGGTCCCACCAATTCTTGGCTACAGGTAGCTTGTATTTTTTGCAGATGTTCCAGTGTATCATCCCTGCTACCTTGTCATGCCTTTGTTTGTAGTCAGTCTGTGCAATCTTTTTACAACAGCTGAGTAGGTGGTCCACTGTTTCATCTGCTTCTTTACAAAGGTGGCACTTGCTGTTTGTTGTGGATTTTTCGACTTTTGCTCTTATTGCATTTGTTCTTAGTGCCTGTTCTTGTGCAGCCAGTATTAAACCCTCTGTTTCTTTCTTCAAGTTGCCATTCTTAAGCCATTGCCAGGTCTTGGTGATGTCTGATTTTCCACTTATATTGTGCAAATATTGACCATGCAGGGGCTTATTTCTCCATTTTTCTGCTTGGTTCTTGACTTGTTCTTTCTTGTAGGCCTGCTTTGTTTCATTGGTGTTGAATAGTTCCGCATTATTGACCATTTGAAGTGCATCTTCTTCACTGTCCTTGATATATTCTTCAAGGCCTCTTTTCTCCTCCTCTACTGTTTGATGGACTTGCAGCATTCCTCTTCCACCTGAGCTGCAAGGGAGGTATAGCCTATCTACATCACTGCGGGGGTGCAGAGCATGATTGATGGTCATGATTTTCCTGGTCTTACGATCTAGCATCTCTAGCTCTGCCTGGGTCCAGTCTATTATTCCTGCAGTGTATCTGATAACAGGTATAGCCCAGGTGTTTATGGCTTGTATGGTGTTCCCGCCATTGAGTTTGGACTTGAGGATTTTTCTAACTCTCTTGATGTATTCACTTCCAATTTTTTTTTTAACTTCAGTGTGTGCAATGTTATCAGCCTGGAGAATGCCCAAGTATTTGTAATGTTCTTTCTCTTCCAGGTTCTTGATCTTACTTCCATTGGGCAGTTCTACTCCTTCTGTTTTTGTTATTTTCCCTCTGTTCATTATTAATGCAGCACACTTGTCTAGTCCAAACTCCATGGCTATATCGCTACTGAATATACGGACAGTGTTTAGCAGTGATTCGATTTCTGATTGGAACTTTCCATACAACTTCAGATCGTCCATGTACAGCAGATGGTTGATTTTACTTGATGTTTTAGATGTTTGGTATCTGAGGCCTGTTTTGTTTAGTATTTGTGAAAGTGGGGTCATGGCAATTACAAACAACAGAGGGGATAGTGAGTCCCCTTGGAAAATGTCTCTTCTAATGCTAACCTGTCCAAGTGTCTCGCCATTGATTGTTAACTGTGTACTCCACATGCTCATTGCTTTTTTAATAAATATCTGAATGTTTTTGTTGACAGCAGTTGTTTCTAAACATTTTAGTATCCATGTGTGAGGCAATGAATCTTCTTCTTCTTATTATTATTACTACATTCATATCCCGTTCTTCCTCCAAGGAGCCCAGAGTGGTGTACTACATACTTGAGTTTCTCCTCACAACAACCCTGTGAAGTAGGTTAGGCTGAGAGAGAAGTGACTGGCCTAGAGTTACCCAGCTAGTTTCATGGCTGAATGGGGATTTGTACTCGGGTCTCCTCAGTCCTAGACCAGCACTCTAACCACCACACCATGCTGGCTCCTTATAGGTCTATAGTTAGAAGGGTCTGCCTTCCAACCTTTCTTATATATGGGTACAATAATAGCTAAACCCCAATCTTGGGGAATTTGAGCTGTTCGACCGATATGAGTGAACAAAACAGCCAAGATTGGGGCCCACCAATATGCGTTCAGTTTTAATAGGTCAGAGGGGACAAAATCACTACTGGGTGCTTTCTTTGACAGAATGGTAAAAATGCAGGACTTATGAAATGGGTCTATACAAAGTGTGGTAAATATCAAACTGTCCTAACGCATGGCTTCCCAGAATTTAGGTTTGTGCAGTTGGATAGGTATACCGCTCTTCCAAAATGGCTCAGGGCAGTTTACAATTAAAATGTTATGCCCTGTGTTTAACCCTATCACAATGAATTCTGCAATGATAGGAGGGAATTTGGACAGTCAGAACTGCAACTAAATTCCTCCTGTCATGGAATTCTATCAGAGTTCTTCTGACATGCCAGTTAGAACTCACCCTGTCTCTCTTCCTTCTACCCTCCCCCACCAGTGTTCCTTCTAACAGGGATTCCCAGATGTTGTTGACTACAACTCCCAGAATCCCCAACTGCAATGGCTTTTGCTTGGGGATTATGGGAGTTGTAGTCAACAACATGTGGGAATCCCTATTAGAGGGAACACTGTCCCCCACCCTTTCCCTGCCTTCCTCTGTCCTCTCTCCATGTCCCTCCCTTACCTGAACCTGAGGAAAGCAGCCCAGTGTCTTCTACTGGAGGCTGGACCCAGTTGTCTGGTTGCTTGCCTCTTGCTGCCACTTCTG
Organism: Hemicordylus capensis; assembly: GCF_027244095.1. Lineage (NCBI taxonomy): Eukaryota > Metazoa > Chordata > Lepidosauria > Squamata > Cordylidae > Hemicordylus > Hemicordylus capensis. Next base: position 34,053,314 of record NC_069662.1, on the reverse strand, counting down.
CTTTTAAAAAGGCACCCCCCCTTTAAGATTCTTAGGTCCTCAGCTGATGTGGCAATATTGTGGCAATCACAGTTCTATTAATGGATGTGGGTGGGGGGGTTAAGCTCTCCACTGTTGGAACTGATTTGCTCTATTATGCAGCAGGAGGGATGTGTGGGGACAGCTACGGGCCTCCTAATACATCTTGGGTCCTCCTATTTCTGTGCCATGATGCAGCTGAGATTACTTGAGGATATCACAAGCAATTTAAGATGCAATGAGAAATTTGCATGACAGGAGAGAAAAGTGATTGCCCAGCTGTCAACTGTTAGAGGAATCGGTTCCTTGTTTGTACAGCAACTTGTAGGGTTGTAGGTCGTGGAACAGGTGTAGGGGGTAATTGAAAGACCCAATTTATTTGCATCTTGTCAATATGCTATATGGCATCTGGGACCTTATCTGGAGTGATGAAAGAAAGGAGGACCAGGTAGCTGGAAGAATGTAGAGAACTGCAAAATTGAGCAACAGCAAGTCCTGTCAAAACTGTGAGGCTTGGATGATTGGTGGTGTCCAGTGGCCATAATCAAAGCAGAATATTAAATTGTAATATTTATGGGAAGGGGGAACCCAAAGAGCCAATGAGAATCCTGGATGCAACAGGTGGAAACCAATCAAAAGACAAGCAGAGGAGATGTTTGACTTTTGGGTTTAAAAATGTAGAAACAGAAGCGAAAGCAGCAGATTTTCCTTCTCTCTTCACAAATTTATTGTACTTTCCCTTCTTGCACATTTTACTCTCTGCTTTCTCTCCTCTTGAATCTTTTCTCCTTTCCTATCCAAGATGCTTTATCTCCCAGAAACTGTTTTCTTTCTCTTCCACCCTCACCTGCACAGTAATCATTCTTCTTCAATCTCAAGTATTCTATCCTCTTCTAAGTATATATGCTTCTTCTATGCAATTTAAATTCTGGTATATTCACCTATCCACTGAATTGCTAATTCTTTGTTCTGATTTCTTTTGGAAAAGCCTGAAAACACCTCAGGCTGCCAGAAGGGTAATAATGATTGCTCTTAGGGGTATAGGCTAAGGGATTTAGATCAATTTTGTATAGAAAAGGTTGGGGATATATTTTATTATCCACAATATCACATTTACTAGTATAGTAGCTTCAAGTGCCACACATTTTATGCATCTTAAAATGTTTTAGTTTGCTTCTGCTTATATTTTGATGTATCTTAGCCATGCTTTTACATTTTATATATCTTTTTGCTGCACATTGCCATTCTAGATGCCTCAAGCTTTTGAATAAAACCTTTAAACTTTAAAAAGGTGTGGCCATTGGGTTTTGGAGTTTGATCATATGAAAAGCCTACTGAGGCAAATAAAAGAACCAATTTTCACACTTGACCAACTCCCAGATTGCATTTAGGTCAGTCACAGAGTGTGTCCTTTCAGGTGAAATGCTGAGAACTGAACAGTTGAAATATGGATCCTCATTAGTGTGGGATTTGAAGTGTTCATTTTTCTTTGCTAACAACTCACATTCTTAGTGAGTCTTTGCAGTCACACAGGACACCGCTGCACTCCTGTGGAGTGAAATGTTAAATCATTGTGAGTTCTGTGGCCTGCAAAAGTTGGGGGGCATCCAATGTAACCAATGGTCTACTTGGGAGTAGTGTGTAAAAAAAAAATCATGACTTGGGATGAGGGTTAAATTCCAAATGCAATATTTAGGGTACAGTGAAAGAGTATTTGCTAGAACCTCATCTGTAAGAATAGGCTGCACTGTGCATAGGTGGAGGATAGCAATGAGATAATGACATCATTATAAAAACACCACTAAAGTGCCCATATGGTTCACAACTGTACAAAATTTGATCCAAATTGATCCAGGCATTGCAAAGTTGCTGGGGGAGGGGGCAAATGCACACAGTTACCATCTTGAAATGGGTTCTGGAATTCATTTATGGGATACCAAGGTTTAATGTATTCTACAATTTTAAGACATATACCAAGTTTGGTGCAAATTAGTTCAGTGGTTCACAAGTTAACCCACTTCCACCTCATTTTTGGAAGGATGGTATAGAAATAGAATGAATGAATGAATGAATGAATGAATAAAAGTTCCCACAGCTGAATTGGGGTGGATGACATCATCACAAAATATGCCATTGAGGTGTCCTTATGTTGCACTAGAACTGCATCAAATTTGGTCCAAATTGATTCTGGCATTGTGAAGTTGTTGCCTCACCCACACACACACAGACTGAGTAAGGTGATCTTATAACGTTACTTTACTTAAGGAAAGTAAGTTTTTAAAAAGCAGAACAAAAAGCAAAAGCCAGCCAGGCTGTGGGTTTTGTTTTTTTGCCTTTGGTACTTAAGTGGTCCTACTGTTGAGAAATCGAAACATGTTTCTCCAGCTGTACCATCAGGAAGTTTAAGTCCCTAAAGAGAGATCTGCTCTGTAGTTACTGTATCTTAATCACTGTAATTGTCCATCCTTGCTACAGCCACCAGGATTTTTTGTTTTGTTTTTAAGAAGCACAAACAGTTTTTCCATGATGGGTTAATAATAATTTTTAAAATGCACTAGCAGCACAATCCTATGCAAGTTTACTCATGAGTAAGCTCCAGGTGTTTAATAGGATAATCCCAAGGATGTATCCAGAGGACTGCAATCTCAGCCTGTGGTGTCTACTATAAATATACTTGAGTGATATGCAGGGCTGTGTCTCTTGTGAAGCTGCTTTAGTTACAATAGATTTAAGGCCAGATTAGATGTATTTATCTGGAAAGTCAAGAGACATTCAAGGATTTTGTTGTGGCTTCTTAGCCAGCAGCCAGGAAAAGCCTATCCGTGCCTGTAGCAGAACTTCAGGATGGTGTCGCTGCACTTCCTACTCCATCACACTCTGCTGTATGTTGCACTGGTTGTAAAGTGTGCCACAAACAGTCTCCATCAAGATGTGCACAACTATTATGAGCCAGGTGGCCTCATGATTGGTGGGATTGCTTCTCAGTTCTTAGTTATGTGGGAATCTGAAGATTTCACTGAATACCCCACTAACTGGTTTTTAAACCATCCAATGTAAGAAATGTCATTTATTTGCATAAAAGGCATTCTAACAGGTGGTTAAATAAGGGTATCAGACAGTTGATAATTTTAAATAACCATAATCTTAGTGGAATCAATGTTTAAAACAGCAGCAGCAATTGTTTTACTTTATTATACAGAAAATATATCAGAATTCTCATATATATATATATATATATATATATATATATATATATATATATATGAATGATGTGTAGGTAAGATATTAAGTTTTGAAGTGGCTTCTATGCATTAAATTTGAAATAAATTAGTATTTTTTCCAAAGTTAAGGGGGGAAAGGTTCCACTCAGTGCAGATTGTCTTTGTAACCCAATATGTAATTTTGATTACAGTGTGATGACTAAGAACTACCAGCATATTCTAGCTTTGGCATTTGCAGTAAATAAAATCAATGAAAATCCCATTCTTTTACCGAACATCTCTCTGGGGTTTCACATCTATGACAGCTACTTGGATGCAAGGATGACCTCTCAGGCCATCTTGAAATTGCTGTCCACACAGCACAGGATGGTCCCTAACTACAAGTGTGGCACTGTGAAGCAGCTGATGGCTGTTATAGGAGGTTTTCAGCCTGAAACATCCTGCCTGATGGCAACCATACTTGGCATCTACAAGATCCCTCAGGTAGGTTGTATGCAAAGAGGATGGAGGTTTTACACGTAGCCATATTTTCCAAGAGATGTGAGGTAGTTCAGAGAACACATGCAGGGACAGATGGCCTGTTTGCCTAGGAGCAAACCCAATTCAAGCAAAGAAGCCTTGAATGCAGAGGTGGCCTCTTTTTCATGAAGCAAAGTGGGGCAGTTGCCTCAGGCAGCAGATTACTGGGGCACCAGCAGGGTGGCAAGATGCCCCCACCTCTACCATTGGAGCAGCTCTTTGGGACTGATCTGAATCTTGCAAGGTTTTTTAAAGGGGGAAAATACTAATGAGAAACACAGGCACTCATTTATTTATTTATTTTTATTTAAAAAATGAAAATCTTCCTCTTACCACAACAGCAGCCTGGTCCCATTCTGAAGGAAGAAGAGAAAAATGTGAAAAAATTGAGGATATATATCTTGCTTTACTCTAAGATTTAAAGTAGCTTACGGTTACAAACAGTGTTCCCTTTAAGAGGGATTCCCAGATGTTGTTGACTGCAACTCCCATAACCCCCAAGCAAAAGCCACTACAGCTAGGGATTCTGGGAGATGTAGTCAACAACATCTGGGAATCCCTCTTAGAAGGAACAGTGGTCACAAACATTAAAACAGTTCATTTAAAAGTTTAATTCCAAAATGACTGACGCTCTATTTGCCATTTGCAATGGTAGAACAAACATTTGGGATGAATGAGGGAAAATAGACAGGGGATACAAAGTAGTTTTGCTTTACTTTTAAATTTTCAGCCATAGGCTATAACAAAACAGACAGACACTCAAATATACTGTATGGATATACAGTGTTGAGGAAATGTTTATGAACCCCCTAGGATGGTCTGTATGTTAACACAATTCTTATTCAAAACGTGATTAGACCCAGAGCTGATAAGAGAAAAAGGCAACCCACTGAAAAAGCGACTCAGGCAAAAAGGATATATTCTAAATATTCACCCAACAGAAAAAGTCAACAACAAATATCCTTGGTTGAAAAAGTACGTGAACCCTTCATTCAATAACTGATGGAACCTCCTCCTTGAGGAAGCCCTCAAATGTCACAGAGCTGAAACAGTTTTGTGTGGAAGAATGGGCCAAGATTCCTCCAAGCCGAAGAGAGAGACTGATCACCAGTTACAGGAAATGTTTTGCTGCAGTTATTGCTGCTCAAGGAGGTGCCACCAGTTAGGGATGTGCACGAACATTTGAGAGGCGCCGAACTGGCTCGGGTTGTCATGTGCATGCCAGTGCCCCCCATACAGTCTGCAAGGAACAGCACCTCAGCTGCACACACTCTTTACTAGAGTGAGTGCCATGCCCAGAAAAATGGCAGGGTGGCACAAGTAAGGACCTGCTTCTTGAGGGAACCGTTCCCGGACCCATCTGTGCCTGCATGAACCATTCTTGCACATCCCTACCACCAGTTACTGAATGAAGATTTTGTATACTTTTTCATGCAAGGATGTTTGTTGTTGGCTCTTTCTGTTGGGTGAAGATTCAGAATATACCCTTTTTATCTGAGTAACTTATTCAATGGGGTTGCCTTTCTCTCTTATCAGGGTTTAGCTTAGGATCAAGTCATGCTTTGAATCAGAACTGTGCTAATATAAGACCATCCTAGGGGCTTCACAGACATTTTCTCAGCACTGTATATTCTTATGCTGCCTTGGTTGCCTCTCCTCCTCAGGCAATGGGAAATTATAGAGATGGGGGTTGCAGTGTACTGTGGACTGGTTTCCCCTGAAAAGGAGAGTCACTGCAAATTTGTCTTTGTAATATTTGGTTTATTTACATAAATATACTTGCTGAGCACTGGGGAAGTTGAAAGATAGCAGGTCATCTCTAAAAGCACTGCAAAAGGTTATGACACTTTCCAGACAGCCAGTCCATGCACAGTGGTGGATTAACGGAGAGGCAGAGTAGGCATTTGCCTATGGCGGCAAAATTTGAAGAGCAGCAAATTTTGCCCTTCCTTGAATTTTGCCACCCCTCTCTGTGGGCAGTAGCGGCTGCAGCAAGGGCGGAGTGGGTGAGGAGAAACCCCCATCCTTTACCTTATTACAGAAAAGGGCAAACCTTTTTTGTTTAAGGTAAAAGGGTGGCAAAAGCCTTTTTGCCTATGGGCAGCAAAAAGCTTAATCTGCCCATGTCCATGCATCTTAAGATGGTTTTGTCCTTATCCTCTGCTAGGAGCTGTCTGCTTTCTTCTTTTTACAGGCTCACATCCTGACTGACAAAGCATTTAGGGAGGGATGTCATATCTAGGAACATAGGAAGCTGCCATATACTGAGTCAGACTCAGTATTGTAATGTCTACACAGACAGGCAGAAGCTTCTCCAAAGTTGCAGGCAGGAATCTCTCTCAGCCCTATCTTGGAAAAGCCAGGGAGGGAACTTGGAACCTTCTGCTCTTCCCAGAGTGGCTCCATCCCCTGAGAGGAATCTCTTCCAGTGCTCACAGAGCTTTGCCTTTTTGGAAGGCAAAGAACACTTACGGAGGTAGGTGAGAGCAGCCAAAATAACTCCCCTCCCCCATGCCATCTCTGCTGACTCCTGAGACTGCTCTCCTGGATGCCACCCATTGTAATTTATGTACCAATGACAAGCATGTACAATACTTTTGCCCTGCCTTTTGACTGTAAACCTCAGTGTGGATTAAAACTGCATAAAACTACATCATCATCAAATTAAGCAGTCAGTATTACAATTCAGCAAGCATAACACTGACATAAAGCCAACTACTACAGCCCTATAAAAACATCAAAGTGTTTTTCAAATGAGCAAATAAGAATTTGAGTTAAAAAAACTTACAGTGCATAGGCTGGGTGATACCAAGACAGCATAGAAATATCTGACAAGTGCTTTTGATGTGGCACAATATGAAAAGTTACAAAAGATCTTTAAGCCTGGCTCCTAAAGCTGCATTCGAAAACAATGCCTGCCTCAAAATGTACCAGTGTCAGAAATGTTGAGCTGTGTATTGAATTTTTTTTGCTAATCTATATATACCTCTTTTATATTCTTACATTCTTGTCAGTTCAATTGCTGTTACTCAAGAAAAGTAAAGTTGTGCTGTCAAGTCAGTGTCAACTCCTGGCAACCAAAGAGCCCTGTGGTTTCCTTTGGTAGAATACAAGAGGGGTTTACCATTGCCATCTCCCGCACAGTATGAGATGATGCATTTCAGCATCTTCCTATATCACTGTTCCCCAATATACCCTGTTTCCCCAAAAGTAAGACCTACCCCGAAAGTAAGACCTAGCAGTAATTTCTGATGTACCGCTAATTGCCCTAGTGCATTTTTTTGGGCTAAAATTAATATAAGACACTGTCTTATTTTTGGGGAAACACGGGTAGGTGTTTCCCTTTCCCCAGTTGTATTAATTGACCTAGGACTAGATCAGGCCACGAAGGTGGTTCAACAATGCATTTTAGCTATAGAACTACAGGATGAATTGGCTGGCCTCAAGTGCGGTATATATATAGTGAACCAAACTATCAACTTTAAACCCATGGAAAATTTAAGTGAGGTATCTCTATCTAAATTTAGGTGTGCCCTTACTTTAGCACATGTTAATGCACTACTTATGGCGGTTCTTGATGGTAGGTTTGAAGGGATACCTATTTCCTCCCGAATGTGTCCATGTAGCACTGCGGCCATAGAAACCACTTCACATGTTATCCCATATTGTGTTTTCTATAAGGATATTTGTTTAAGATTAATTCCCCCTCTATTGGAAAACCTCCCCGGATGTCCTGATGACTTTTATTTAATTTTTTTATTAGCAAACACCAGTAAGGAGATTATTTGCGTAATGGCTAAGTTTTGTTATATTGTCTGTAGAATTCGTTCTGAGTCTGTGTAACTGTACTCTTTTATTGGTCAATGACTGAAATAAAATAAATCTATCTATCTATGTGTTTCTGGGAAACATACTTGTGGGGATTTGAACCAGCAACCTCTGGCTTAGCTAGTTAAGTCATTTCCCTGTTGTGCCATTAGGTGGCTGTGCCCCCAAGAACCCATGTGTTAAAAATACTTCATGTATCACCGTGTGTGTGTGTGTACTGCAGAGGGATAACTTAACTTGCAGCTGAGTGTGGGGTGTGTGTGTGTGTGTGTGTGTCTCCAAAGGCCTTTAGGTATAGGCTCCAAAATTACCTAAGTGCACCTCTGGGATGCTGTGTTAAGTTGTTGTGCCACTGCTGGTCTTCTGTTATGTGGAATGTCATCCAATACCTGTCAGGTTGATGGGATCTTTGTTAGTTTACAAATACTCATAAGGTAATATAGGGGATTGTATATGTGTACTTCAGAAAGTAAACAGTACAAGTTAATAAGTGCTCAATTCAAAGTCCTAAAAAGCAACCCACATGTACTGTTTAGATCAGCTATGGCTCATTTACATCCATGCTAAATGAGAAGTACCCTTCCTTCTATCGGGCATTCCCAAATGAAGTCAATCAACACACAGCAATTGTCCAGTTACTTCTGCATTTCAGATGGACATGGGTTGGAGTTCTTGCTGTGGACAGTGATGAGGGAGAGAAATTTGTACAGTCAATATTGCCAAAGTTGTCCGAGAATGGCATCTGTTTGGCCTTCATGGAAAAAACCCCCAAAATGACTTTTATTCCGGAAGTGTTTGAGTTTATAGACCAGTTGAGCAAAATATCTTCAGTTCTCATTAGAAGCAAAGCAAACGTGGTTGTCGTGTATGGGGAAATCCAGTCAAATGCTGGGCTGCATTTTGTGCTAGCAGAAAATCAGCTGAATACCATGATCCCCATAGAGAAAGTATGGATTACAACAACCCAGTGGGACTTGGCATCAAACACCTTTCATAAGACCTTCGACATCCAACCCTTCCAGGGCACCTTGTCCTTCACAGTTCATATGGATGAAGTGCTAGGATTCCATAAATTTATTCAGCACAGAAATGCTTGCTTATTTGAAGGTGATGGTTTCATCAGGGAGTTTTGGGAACAAGCGTTTAGCTGTGTATTTCCACAATTTCTTGTGGACACGAAGAGCAATGAAACATGCACTGGTCAAGAAAAGCTGGAGACTCTTCCAGGACTGATATTTGAAATGAGCATGACTGGCTATAGCTACAGTATCTATAATGCTGTATATGCTGTGGCACATGCTGTGCATGCCATGGACTCCAGTAGAGCCAAAGCTAGAATGATGGCAGAGCGAGACAGACTGGAGCTCCAGAATGTTCAGCCATGGCAGGTAAGGTGTCGCCATAGAAACATCTATCTTAGAAGAGTGCGACTCTAAGTCAGATGTTCTCAAACTTTGATCTCCAGATGTTGTTGGACTACAACTCCCATCATCCCCAGCCACAATGGCCTGGTCTTCAGGCCACTCCACATATGTAGTAAATGCTTTCCCTTAAGTATTACAATATTACCTTCCCAATGCACTTTCCCTATCACTTAAGATGCAACATAACTTCCAAAGATCATTATTCAGAATGATACCAGGTCATGAGTTTCATCTGAAAGGTATCCCTGAGCTATCAGAAAGTCTCTTGTTGCTCGTCTTGGGCCATCTGAAGGTTGTTAAGCTGATCATCTTGCAATACACTTTATTCCACTGCTCATGCCTGTATTTAGCCAGGGACAGGACTGAAGCTACTGGCTGCAGTTACATTAGGGAGGGAATCAGTATTGGGGCAAATAAAGGGAAATTTGGGAGCGAGCATCTGCAGGATGTGTGGCATGGACAGAGAGGGCTTATCTGTTATACTGTAGGGCAATGCTATTGCTCAGCAATAAAAGTGTGGATATTGATTAACAGAGAGGGTTCACAGAGCCTTGGGGACATACAGGGGATAAGGAAAGAGCATAAGAACATAAAGCATATGAGCAAAGCACAGACTGGGCAACACCAACTGAATTAGGCTTTGGATGATCCTTCAGCAGTTTAACACTTTCTTCTTTGTGCCCTTCCATTATACTGAGGGCAAAGCATTGGGGAGAGTACAAATAATGAAGGTAGGGTTCTTCTTTGGGAAACCTGCTCTTCTTTTTCTACTCTAGCTCCACCATTTTCTGAAGAGCGTCTCCTTTAACAACACTATGGGAGATAATGTGTTTTTCGATAAGAATGGAGAATTCACAACTGGATTTGATATAATAAACTGGGTCATTTTTCCAAACCAATCCTTCCAGAGAGTGAAAGTGGGAAGGATGGACCCACTGGCTTCTCCACACAAACAGTTGACCATTAATGAAGAGCTGATCATATGGCATAGCAGATTCTACCAGGTGAGACTGTGGTGATGTTGGGCATGCAGAAAGCCCCAGGTACACCTTCAGGTGTAGGACTGGGGAAGACCCTTGCCTGAAACTCAAGGGAGCTGCTGCCTGTCATTGCTGCCAATACTGATCTAGATCAGGGATTCTCAGCATTGAGTCCCCAGATGTTATTGGACTTCAACACCCATAATCCCAAACTAAAGGCCACTGGGGCTAGGGATTATGGGAGTTGAAGTCCCATAATATTTGGGGACCCAATGTTGAGAATACTTGATCTAGATGACCAATGGTCTGATTCAATATAACCAAACAACAAGGAATCTGTAGTGGGTAAAAGAACCAACAGAAATGAGAAAAACAACCCATCCGCCACATATAGTATTCTATAGATCCTAGTCCTCTATAATAAAAGCCTAAGTGTGCACCCGTGTCAAATGCCTGGCCATGCGTCCGTGTCTCCCTTGGCTGTTCTGGGCATGTGCGGAGCACATGCCCAGAACTTGCCGAGGAAGACACGACCGCCAGCACCAGGCAGCCATGTTGGGCGGTTGATTGCCCGGCCGCCGTGAAGCTGGGGAAGAGGCGAAGCCGGGGAAGCCCTGCAAAGCCAGGGAAGAGGCGGTGGGGGAAACTGGCTGAGGCGGCGGCGGAGCTGCCGTCTTGGCCAGAGGACACGGCGCGGCTGAGGTGGCGGTAGAGCCATGACCAAGGCCTGGCTGCGCCGCCGAAGCTGGGCAGGGGGAAGAGGCGGTGGGGAAGCTGGCCGAGGTGGTGGCGGAGCCGCCGCCGAGGCCTGGTGGTGCCGCTGAAGCCAGGCAGGGGGGAGACTTTGGGGCCCTTGCCCGGCTGGGGAGACCGGCCGCGGCATGGAGGCTGGCGGCGGGAGGGGGAATGGTGGCGGGGGCCCGGAGCGCAAAACTCCACTAGCGCCCGTTATTTAACGGGCCAAAAATCACTAGTCTGTTATAAACATGAAAACCACAATTGTATTTGCACTAGGTACATTGCAAACATGTGAAATCACAATGATAAAAACACTAATCAAATAAAATTCCATAGAATAATTATACTGCCATTCCTACAAAATGTATGTTAAAAAGCGCACTGTAATTGTGCATGTTGGAGCTTGCCAAAAGTCTGTGCTCTTATTGTTGGAATTCCTCTGAAGAGTATGTAGTCAAAGTAGTTCCTTTATGCCAGCCAAATGTGCTTCGATCCTCCTGATCTTCCTCAGTGGCCTTTGGAGCAACTCTTGCATAGCTTCTTCCTCCACCACAGCAATGGCATTCTCCAAGTGAGAAGAACTTTTAAATTGTAAGTCTGTATCTTTTACCTTCTTCAGAAAATAGTGAGCATGCTTTGACATTGCTGCTTTGAAAAAGTGGAACAGTCGACCAGTGTGTGTAGTAGACCAACTGGGAACATGGTGCTGGGGATGGAGTGTGCATGTGAATCTTTCCTCCACTCTTTTTCCTTAGTGAAAATCCCCTCCAGCTGCTATTTACCCTGCAGCCCATCTATGTCATACTATACAGGCACTCTCTCTTTGTTTATGGTTAGATGGTGCCCCATTCTCTTTGTACAAACCACTGTAGTCCTGGTTTCAGCAGGAAAATGCAGGAGGGGAAGCCATTTTGCTGCTATGATTGTGCTCCATGCCCAGAAGGGAAGATTTCTAACCAGGAAGGTAAGACATAAATTGTGTACCAGCAGAAATGTTGACAAAAAATGGGTTGCAATCACTGATATTGGCATTGTACATACATCAAAAAACAATATAGGATGTCACAATGGCGGAGGAGGATAGACAAACTATTATGCCTTCAAAACCCACATGGCTCCATGGAACATGTGATCCTACCCAAAGCTTTTACACATGGCACAATAGTTTAGGTATTGTATGGCTTTTTAATGCTGGCTAACTTCAAAGAGCTCAGGTGTACATTCTAATCTCCCCTTTATCCTCATAATGAGGCAGATAAGACTGAGAGATGGTGACTAGCCCAAGGGCACCCAATAAATGATGGCGGAATATGGCTTTGAATGCACACCTCCCCAGTCAGAAATTCACTACAGTACAGTGGATCTCCAGGCATAGATTGGCCATGGTGGAACCAGAATGGGAGGAACCAAGATTAAGGATTTCTTGCTTACACTCTCCATCCTAAAGGCATCAATGCTAGTTCCAGTTTATATGTCTGGTATACTGTAGCAGCCTCTGATGACAACACACTGGGCATGCTTGCCCTCTTGAGCTGCACAGGATAGATATCTGATAAATGCAGTGGTATGTGCTGTTACAACTGCACATATTTTTCAGGATGTAGATGAGTGGCTTGTGTCCAGGGCATCTTGGAATCTGTACAGTCTATACCACATGCTCTAATTCAAGTTCTTTCTCTACACAAGTTCTTTCTCTATATAATCCCCCGCTAACTGAGCAAAAAGGCACCTTTTAAAAGTGGTGATTCTCTTTATTTAGCAGGGGGAGAGCAACTGACCCTATCCATCCCAAGCACACCACCCTTCCAGTGGTTGTTGCTTGTGTCTATCTTATGTTTCCTTTTTAGAATGTGAGCCCTTCGGGGACAGGGGATCATCTTATTTATGTAATTATTTTTCTATGTAAACCGCTTTGAGTATGTTAGTTGAAGGGCGGTATATAAATGTTAGTAGTAGTAGTCGTAGTAGTCATAGTAGTAAGTATAAAGAAAATAAGAACAGCCCTGCTGAGTCAGGCCCAAGGCCCATCCAGTCCAGCATCCTGTTTCACACAATAGCCCACCAGATCCTTCTGAGAAGCCCACCAACAAGAGGTGAGGGCATACCCTCTCTCTTGCTGTTGCTCCTCTGCAAATAGTATTTAGAGGCATCTTGCTGGAGGTGGCCTATAGCCACCAGACCAGTAGCTTTTGATAGACCTGCCCTCTATGAATTTGTCTAAGCCCCTTTTAAAGTCATCCAAGCTAGTGGCCATGACCACAACCCGTGGCAGAGAATTCCATAGATTAATTATGCACTATGTGAAAAGGTACTTCCTTTTGTCTGTCCTAAAATTCCCAGCCTTTCATTTCCTGGGATGACCCCTGGTTCTAGTGTTGTGAAAGAGGGAGAAAAATTTCTCTCTGTCTACTCTCTCTACTCTATGCATAATTTTATACAACTCTATCATGTCTCCTCATAGTTGCCTCTTTTCCAAACTAAAAAGCCCCAGATGCTGTAGCCTTGCCTCACAAGGAAGATGGCACACAGGCAGCTGCCATATACTGAGTCAGACATTTGGTCCATCTAGCTAAGTATTGTCTACACTGATTGGCAGCGGCTCTCCAAGGTTTCAGGCAGGAGTCTCTCTCTGCCTTATCTTGAAGATGCCAGGGAGGGAACTTGGAACCTTCTGCACGCAAGCATGCAGGTTCCCAGGGCAGCCCATCTCCCAAGGAGAATATCATACAGTGCTCACATGTAGTCTCCCATTCAGATGCAACCAGGGTAGAGCCTGCTTAGCAAGGGGAACAATTCATGCTTGTTGCCAAAAGACCAGCTCTCCTCTGGTGCTCCAGGCAAGATCATCTTGGCTAGTAAGTTTTTGTTGAAATTAGAATAGAGTGATTCTCAAACAGTAACAACACCCACCCAACCATTTTCATGAAGGTTCTCTTAAATGCACAGTGTCAAAATGAAGAACTTGGGGTGTGTGTGTGTGGCTTTGTATTGCTCATTGGCTGCTGAGTGACATATTCCCCTGCTAACTTGGCAAAGAGGTACCTTTTAACGTGGTGATTCTCTTTATTTAGCAGGGGGAGAGTAACTGGCCCTATCCACCCCCAGCACAGTACTGCCAGTGACTGTTGCTGGTGTCTATCTTACATTTCATTTTAGATTGTGAGCCCTTTGGGGTCAGGATTGATCTTATTTATGTATTATTTCTCTGTGTAAACTGCCCTGAGCCATTTTTGGAAGGGTGGTATAGAAATCGAATTATTATTATTGTTAATAATAATAATAATAATAATAATAATAATAATATGCACATGAAAAATAAAAGATGCTTAGGAATCTTAAATGTGCTTTTTCTTTACAGATATGAATTACTGTGACAAGTGCCCTGAAGAGCAGCATCCAAACCAAGATCAAACTCAATGCATCCATAAAAATCTAAGTTTCCTGTCTTATGAAGAACCCTTGGGGACTATCTTTGCCACATTTGCCCTTTTCTTTTCTCTGGTGACAGCTCTGGTGCTGGGAATCTTCATTAAGCACCAGGATACACCCATAGTCAGAGCCAACAACCGGAAACTCAGCTATATTCTCCTCACCTCCCTCCTGTTCTGCTTCCTCTCGTCCTTGCTATTCATTGGCCAGCCCAAGAAGGTGTCTTGTGTTCTCCAGCAAACTGCTTTCAGCCTTGGATTCTCTGTGGCTCTTTCTTGTGTGTTGGCAAAAACCATCACGGTAGTCTTAGCTTTCATTGCCACCCAGCCAGGAGCCAGAATAAGGAAATGGGTGGGGAGAAGCTTGGCACATTCCATTGTTCTGATCTGCTTCCTTATTCAAGTATGCATTTGCATTTTGTGGCTGGGAACTCTGCCTCCATTTCCAGAATGTGATTCTTACTCCGTCCCTGGGAAAATAGTGATCGAATGTAAGAAAGGGTCCATTGCAATGTTTTATTGCACACTGGGTTACATGGGTTTTCTGGCCATGGTTAGCTTCACGGTCGCTTTCCCAGCCAGGAAGTTGCCTGAAACGTTCAATGAAGCCAAACTGATCACCTTCAGTATGTTGGTGTTTTGTAGTGTTTGGATTTCATTCATTCCAACATATCTGAGCACCAAGGGCAAATACATGGTGGCTGTGGAGATCTTCTCTATTCTCTCCTCCAGTGGTGGAATATTAGCCTGCTTATTTTTCCCCAAATGCTTCATTATTTTGATCAGGCCTGACCTGAACAATAAAGAACAGTTTATAAGAAAAAAATAATGCTGGAATCTAAGCACCTGGAATTTCTGTCTTTTTATTCATTTCCCTCATACTGTATGATCTGTAGTGAAACCAATGCAGTTCAACAGAGGTGCTCTAACCCTGGACCTTAGGGCCCTGGCCCATGGCCTCCAAGGCCCGTTGGGGGGACCTCCAAAGGCTGGGGGAGCTCCTGCCTCCGTGAGCCCCGCCGCCACAAGTTCCCTTCTCCGCCGCCACATTCCCTACTGGGCTTGCAACACAGTATTGTAACTGTTCAGGCGCACCAGAGTGCCTCACAGTTCTCAGAGGTATCTGAGCTGGACAGTCATGTTTAGCGGCTGTTCCTGCTCCGCTCACCACCACCGCCATGGGCAGGGGGAGGCCTGCTCACCTCACCCCCACCCTTGGGCCGCTGGAATATTGGGGAGGGAAGGAGGGCTTGTGGCGGCAGGGAGGGGGATTCATGGCAGCAGGGGGAGGGCTCATGGCAGCTGGGGGGGGCCCATGACAGGGGTGGTCTGGGCGCCCATTTTGTCTAGGTGTGCTACTGCAGTTAAAGAATAAAGAGTGTATGAGGATGAGAAACAAGGACTGACAACCAGACTAATGCTGTACTTGTGCAAACATGATGCAGTAGTGCAAGGAGTAGTGTTGAGCTGGTGCATCAGGGTGTGCTTGTGTAATCTGTGGCATGCCTCCTGCTGTAAATTGCTTCCTCAGTCCATATACACTGCAGGGAATGATGCAAACCTATTGGCTATCCTTGTGGCACATGTGAATTGAGAGTGCAAGAGATTCTTCAACTTGGAGCAAACGCTCAGCTACATGACCTTCTAGCACTGAGTTCGTCTGTTGCACCAGCACAAGGTTAGTCTGGATGTCAGCCAGTTCATCTGATTTTGTATGATATGGTTTATTTTCAAAATATGTTTCGAGCATCATTCAAAGGAACTTTAATCCAGTCCTCAAAAAACATACACCGATGACACTGTAAAACACATATAAATTGGGGAGAGATGAGCAAGTGTAATAAAAGGTGGGGTGGGGTGAGGAAGAAGTGGGGCATTTTAATGGTGAGAAAAGACTCTGGAACATTGGTGTGTGTGTGTGTGTGTGTGTGTGTGTGTGTGTGTGTGTGTGAAGGAAGTGAACTATTTGAATTTGGCAAATGAGCAGGGAGATTTGACTGAAGGAAAGGCTGGAAGGCTGGGGGAGAGAGGAAACGCCTGCCCGATTTTATGGGCATGCAGCCAGTTTGTAAAACAGCTACTGTAGAAACCCCGCAGCTCTCCAGTACTGTCTGCTCACAAGGAAAGAGATGCTGTAAACCCTACCATCAAGGAAGTGGAGAGAAAAAAAGTACTGTAAATGTTGGGGGTCATTTTAAAACTACTGTGACAGATTCAAATTCCCAGTTCTCAGACCAAGAATATTTAATCTCCTGTGTTAGCCATTTCTGGATATAAAAGTCCAAAGTACACGCTGTGCTCTCTCTTTTTGTGTCCTCTGATGAGACAACTCATCTGACAATTATTTTCTGATTTTACTCTAACGTTTCAGTTATTCAGGTGTTTCATGCACCATACTTCAGACTCAAAGAAGCAACTGAAGTTTAGGTAAACTCTTCCTCTTTATACAATGCTTCAGTAGCTATTGTAGCTACTGCATGCTCTTTCTCTAAATCTTCTGAACTTTTTACTCCTTCATTTCCTGTTCCTTTTTAAAACTCTGCTTCCCTGTTGCTGCTTCAAATACAACATATTGGCCACCACATGCGCATGTAACATGAAACCACAGTTAAATGGGACAGAGGTTGGAATTTGTGAACATCTGAATACATGCAGCCGTGGTTTTGTGGCAAAAGCAACCTGCGGTTTCCCTCAACCTGAGGTTTTGTGGTGGCAGTGTTACGTCCAAACATGGATGCCACCATAACTGTGGTTCCGTGCAGTTTCTGGTACTGTAATCATAGAGAGGGCAGCCCAGACCCACCCGGGATCGCACCCACTCCATGCCTGTGGTGCTTCTTGCTGGCCACCTCTCCAAGCACTTTCCCTGCCTCTGATCTAATTAAGCACTTGCCTGGCAACAGGGATGCCGCCATGTTCCATCCCAAGCTTCCAAGCCAGTCAAATGGGAAAGTCACACACGGGCATGCCTTCTTACCACTCTGTTCAGGGTTCCCCTTCCTGGCAGTCAGGAGAGAAAGGGGATGGGGTGGCAAGATGGGCACTATACGCTTAGCTCTCCAAAAATGAAGCAATCAAGATCTATGTTCACAAGCACATACAGTCGTGGTGGCAACATAAACAGGGCAATCCAATTAGATTGCTGGGATGGCAACATATGGTGGGGCAGCAATACCTGGGTTTAAAAGGCAGTCCCACCAAGAAATCCTTGAATGGCTAAGGTCTATTTTTTGCACAATGATATTAGGGAAGGCGGCCCAGCCTTTCCCCCTTGGGTGAGTATGTTCGGTCCCTAGGCTTACTCATGAGAAGGATCAGCATTGCCTTCAGTGAAAGGGGCGATTCTCCCTCTGTGATTATGATAAATGCTGCTCTCTCATGAGAGTGGAAGACCATGAGAATACCCCTTCTCATCTCATGAGAAGAACCGTCTGTGGGTACAGGCAGAATTGCTAACAATGTGCCCTTAATAATCCCTTCTCTCATTGATTGCTCTCTCACAAGAGAGAGGAAGAGAGGTCTATCACTGGCTACTAGTTGGAGGGCTAAAGTCCACCTCCAGCCTCAAAGGCAGGATCCCTCTGATTATCAGTTGTGGGGGAGTAACAGCAGGAGAGAGGGCATGCCCTCAACTCCTGCCTGTGGCTTCCAGCAGCATCTGGTGGGCCACCATGTGAAACAGGATGCTGGACTAGATGGGCCTTGGGCCTGATCCAGCAGGACTGTTCTTATGTGCTTAGAGTGTCAAGCCATGTAGACATGCATGCAGGCTGGATGGCAGAAGCTGCCCAGCCTGGTTACTTGATATAAGCAAGCTGTGGGGATGGGTATCTCAGCAACACCTCTCCCTGTCTTGGTGGCTACCATGAAGAGGCAGTCAAAGCGGGCCCTCTGCCAGCCCGTCTGCCCATTTGAACATGCCCACCTTTATTTTTGTCTGGAACGGCGACCCCTCTCCTGGGGTCACAGACAACTTGGACTCCCCTCTCCCATGATTCCCCATGGCAGCAGATCTGCATATGCCTCAGCAGCAGTCAGAACCCAGGGAATTTGAATGAGAGTTCAGATAAGTCTCCCTTCCTGGTGTTTCCCTAGTCTACTCACCTGGCTACGCCCATGGAGAGTCAAACTCTCCTTTGGGTGCATCAAAGTCTTCCCTGAAGAGGAGGGGGTCGCAATGCAAAAGATCCATCATTAACCAGAGACAACAGGGGGCCCATACAAGCAGGCCCCCCTTTTTTAGATAACACAACTCATGAGCGTGCAGTCCAATTGAAGCCTGAAGGCAGGCAAGCCTAATATCCTCCCCAGTAGACTGGTCCTTTCATGAGAGTGCTAATCCCTTGACAGCAAGCCATCATGGGGGCAGGAGTGTGGTTTGGACTCTGTGGACTGCTTTGCCAGGTAGAAGAGCATCCTTGCTCACAGCGGACCAGACCCCAAGATTCTTTGCCTTCCGTCTATACATAACCCCACCTGGGAAGTCATCATGTTCTGTTCCCTTTCCTGAAAAATAGTGCCCCTTGGCATCCCCCCCCCACTGCTGGAAAATGTGCTTGTGCAAGACTGTTTTGTTGTGGGGCTCTTACGAGGGCGGCAGTGCAATTGCTGTCCGATGAAGGGCTTGCATGGCATTTGAAAAGATTTATAGTAAATGACCTTTTCCTTCCACGGGTGGGCCGACCATCCCATAAAGACACGCCCTGGAGATGTTCTGATGCCTTCCTCACAGTGTGGTGGCACAAGTGCAACGGAGCTTGCTGGGATGTGGCTTCAGTGGATCAGGAAGAGGGAGGGGCTCTCCTGCCCTGAAAATGGAGGTTGCTGGGCTGTGGTTGGATGAACGTCTGTGATGTGATTCATGGTTAGAAAAATTAATTGCAGTTTGGCAACCTCCCGTTTCATGTTATGTGTGAATGCGGCCATTGTTACATTAGGGTCAAACTAGACATGATGAGAGAAGGTGTGGATTAATGCAAGATAGTCACTTGCCTACGGGGGCAAATGCTTAAGAGGTGGCAAATTAAGAGGGGGTTGGGGACAAGTTAAATCTATTCAATTGCTGCTGTGCAGTTGGTGCCACAGACAGGGGGTGGGGGGCAGGCACTTGTGGAGGTGTGTGCAGAGACCCAAAATGGGACAACCTGTCATTTAGGAGGCAGGCGGGCTCAGGGAAGGAGCTCTTGCGGCCGCCTCCGGGTCCCCATCCTCTGTCTCCACTCAGGAAAAAGGTTTACAAATAGATTTAACTTGACCCGACCTGCCACTGCCAAACCCTCGGGCCAGAGCAGCAAAACCTTTCTGCCTACAGGTGGCAAAAAGCTTAAACCGCCCCTGGATGAGAGAGTTCTCTGATTGGAATCACCAACATTTTTTACTGTTTCAAAAAGCAGCAATCAGATGGATCAGGGTTGCAGTGTGGGGGGCAGAAAGGGGTTTTGGTATGTAAGACTTTTGCCCCATGCTGTGAACTTAATACAACCCTCCAAGCCTAGTCCTGTTTATCAATTCCCTTCTTTAAAATATGGTGCTCAGAACTGGACACAGTGGCTGGCATTCTAATTGTGCACTTGTGGAAGGACATTGTCCTTGCACAAGGATATCGTGCAAGTGAGTTCTGCTACAGTGGGAACTTGTGTTTCACACTAGTGTTGCACTAGTATAAATCTGGTGTGCTAGCTTAAGGTCATAGTGCCAAGAAAGGACTGACTTCAAGACTAATGCTTGCACTAGCAGAGGATACTGCACATCACTTATTGCACAATGTTATAAGACAACTTGCAGACGTCCTGGAGAAGGTTTGGTGTAACATCACAGAGCACCACAACTTTGCACAGTTCTGCAGCCTTCTTGAGGAAACACAACGTTATGCTTTGCATGAGCACACCATTAGTCAGAATGTCAGCTGGTATTCCAAGTAGGTCTGACCATTGCAGGATAGAGTGAGCGTGATCTGAACACTGTCCTTTTGTTAATGTTTGTTAATGGCAGCCCAAAACTGCTTTAGCTTTTTTAGCAGCTGCATCACATCACTGACTCATGATTAACTTGTGGTCCACTAAGGCACCTCAGTCCCTTTTCACACGTATTGATGCCATGCCAGCTCTCCACCGCCCTATATTTGTGCATTAGATTTTTCTTACCTACTGCATTTACTTGAATCCAAGACTATGTTTCCCCCAAGTTCTTTGATGCTAAAAATGGGAGGGGGGGTTGTCCTTTTCCTTTGGGGTAAATACAGGTATATTTAAATATATCCTGTATTTAACCTGTATTTTTTAAGGGGATCGTCTTAAATACAGATTTGGCTTGGCTTCTATTTGGGTAAATATGATGAATATAGGACTTCAGATTTATCTCTGTTGAACTTCATCCTGTTGGTTTTGTCCCACTGTTTCAGCCTGTCAGGATCATTTTGAATCTTGATTCTGTTTTCCAGTGTGTTCGCTTTTTAGCTGAGGCTATTTAGGGAAAGATGCATATTGCCTGCTGCCTCATTGAGCCTATAATACTTTTGCTTAGTAAATGTGAACCAGAACTAAGTTGAGGAGGGATTACAGGAGTGCACAACTCAAATGTTCCAGTGGGCCAGAAACAACCATGACGATTTAGGGGGGGGCCCAAAGTCAATTTTCAGTGCATTGTTTATTGCAGTAAAATTAATTATAAAGATAAACATTAAAGCAATTACTAGTTAGTTGTGGGTCCTTCTCTCCTCCCAGGGGCCCACAATTTTAACCAAGGAGAGTGGCCAGAAAATAAGCCCTGTCCTTGCCCAATCAGTGGGCACCTGACTGTTCCAGCCCCACACAAATGCCAAATGTTGGGGCTCCTGCTATTGCTGGCTACCTGGGACAAATGTTGCGGGCTACCTGAGCCAATAAAGATGTCTTTGCGGGCAGGGCCGGATTAAGCTAGTGTGGGGCCTGTAGCATATGTTATAAAAGGGCCCTAAAGTGAGCGTGACAAGAAATTACCAAGAGCCAATGGACAGACCATTTCCTTCGGGCTGCTGCAAGCCCTGGCTTTTCTCCATTGGAGCACTGCCTGGGCAGAAAAGCGAACTTTCCCTTCATGAGTGAAGCTGCGAGGGCTGGGTGACTGGTGAGCACTAACACCACAACGGCTCTTTTCCTGCCTAGGGTGGATTGCAGAAGCAAAGAGGAGGAGAGATCTCCAGACATGAGAAAAGGTAGGAATAGGAGAAAAGCTTGCAAACATTTTGTGCGGGGCCGTAAAAAATGCGGAGCCCGTAGCAAATGCTACTTTTGCTACTAGGTTAATCTGCCTCTGCTTGCGGGCCGGATCTGGCCCCTGGGCCTTTCTCCTCAGAGGAAGAGCAAAATATAAGTGTAAACATGAATGAATGAATGAATGAATGTTGTGCAGGGCTGGATTAGACTATCTACCACCAAAGGCTTGTCATGTCTCAAGAGGAGTGAGTTCTCAAGCGTCCAAACTCTCATTGCAGTAGGCTGTTCTTTACTTCATGCAGCTGTGTAGAGGCAAACGGAGAAAGTATGGAGGGGAATGGTGAGGGGGAAATAGTCTTTATTTTGTGGGCATTTTTGAAATATCATTTTTAAAGCTCTTTACATGTTTTGTACTAAATACTAAGAAAGGGCAGGAGTCTGAAAAGACAGGGGATCACAATCAGTTTAGTTGTTCATTATTTGGAGATACTCAGAGTCCTACAGATTCTATGTATTCCACTGGGCACTAAGTCCCAGAACCACTTGTGTGTGAACAGAACAATAGCAGCTTTCATCTCTGATTTTAAAAAATGGGAGAAATGCCATTCCAAATGCTCATTTATCACTTGGGCCTGCTGACTGGAGATCCGGCTGGATTGGAACAAGGTGTGTAGGTCACTTTCTTCTTCGTTTGGTTGCATTTTCTGTACATCCTCCCTTCAGATTGGGTGATATATTTATTTGTTTCTGGTTAACAGAACAGGTTAGCTCTTACAACCATGAGACACACCTTATTCTTTTCGTTTTAGGACTAGTCTGTAAACCAACGCAATTGGAAAGCCTTGATTCTTCTCATTTTAATCTCATTTAAATAAGCTAAAATCATTGGCTTAGAACATCCCCCACATCAGTAGGAATACAGACTGGCATCCATCCGAATACGGATGGGAGAGCAGGGGGAGGGAGGGTGCAGAACCGCGGGCCCATTGAACCCATGGTTCCTCGTTATGTCCGAAGGCAGCGCAGGACTGTATTGTCCGATGCTTTCCTCACAAGTTCCAGTCTGGTGGATGGGAGAATGAAAGGGTGTGTGTGTAAAAATACTTTGGGAGGGGGGGAACAGTTGCTACTCTCTCTACTCTTGCAGTCATCCTGCTGCCTCGGATCATGACCATTGCCTAGTTTTGACTACATACCTGCTTCTGGCCGAAATGGACTGACAGCCAGGCTCACAGGTCCTGGAGCCTGACCCTTACTGAGGCCTGACAATATCGCTGAATATTTATATACTGCTTTTCAACAAAAGTTCTGAAAGCGGTTGACATAGAGAAATAAAAATAAATAAAGATTACTCCCTGTCCCCAAAGGGCTCACCATCTAAAAGGAGACATAAGCTAGACACCAGCAACAGCCACTGGAGGGATGCTGGGCTGGGGCTGGATAGGGCCTGACAGTGTCCTCTACCAACTTCTCCTCCCTTAGAAATAGTGGCTGAAATCTAGACTGACTGTTACTCAGTATTACTACTCCAGAGTTACTCTAAAGGACTACTTAATTTCAATAGAACTATTCAGGAGTAATTTAATTGACAGCGCTCAGACAAGCCTGGTACTGCAACCTAGATCAAGGGTCTTAATGTGGGGTCCACCAGACGTTGCTGATGGACAACTCCCAGCTAGGGATGTGCATGGAACCAGGTGGGGGGTGACTTGAAGGGGTGAGGGGTAGGACTTTAAGGGTGGGGGAGGGTGCACTTACCTTTCCCCCCACTTCCCCCGCTTCCCCCCCGCCAGCGCTGGAGTTTTGTAAAATCCCTCGGGCCGACAGCGTACCTCCCTGCTGCCCCTTCTTCTTCGGCCAGAAGTGGCCGGAAGTACCGGGTGTGCATGTGCATGCTGGGAGTGCACACACATCAGACGGGCTTGGGCGTGATTGCAACGTGCATGCACATGCGTGCCTGGAACTTCCAGCTGAAGAAGAAAAAGGGGCAGCAGGGAGGTACACTGCCACCCCGAGGGATTTTACATAACTCCAGTGTTGGTGGGGGGAAAGCAGGGGGAGGCGTAAGTGCACCCTCCCCAGCCCTTAAAGTCCTACCCCCCACCCCCTGCCGAACGTTCAAACTGTAAAAGGGTCTCCGAACAGGTTCGTGCACATTCCTACTCCCAGCATCCCTAGCCACAATTTATTGTGGCTGGAGATGCTGGGAGTTGTAATTCATCAACATCTGGCGGACCCCACATTAAAAACTACTGGCCTAGATGATGTGCTTAGAAAGCAAAGAGCTCAGTCAGGAGGTAAGGGACCATAGACTGGCTTCTAGGATTCCTGGCTTGAGACATACACCCTCTGGCACGTATAGACTGGGATTGGAAATGGAAGCCCATATTTCAATATAAGTCAGATTTATCTATATTTTGTTGCCATTGGCCCTTTCCACATGGTCTTCCAACAGATTAGGCTGACTATGTAGAGGAGAATGCACCATTACCCATGCTTCCAACATCCATATGTTCTTTGACTCTGTGAGCACCGAGACTGCACATGGACTATGTTTATGGAAGTAGGCTTTTTTATGCAAGTGAGTCCCCACTTGCATGGAGAGAGCCAACATGCATATATGTTTGTACAGTACAAGTGCAGGCTCCATGAAAACAGACCCAATACACTCATGGAGGTACAAGAGCAGCAGAATCCTAGTCCCCACCACACATTCAGTTGGAAGATTATGTGGAAAGGGCTATTCACAACTCACTTTTAGTCTATCTGATCTCCCATTCCTTGGAATAGCAAGACTAAGCACCTGGAGAGCTACTTCAGATAAGCCCAAGAGGTACCATAGCTCCTAAGCTACTAATGGCCACCTTTGCATTTTGGGCCAGTTCAGACAATGCCAGTACCTATAACATGAGAAGGTGAGTATGTGTGTGGACATCTCCCCCCACCGCCAATAACACCCAACACGCCTTTCTGCCTCACATAGTTACAAAGGATGTTAAAACCTCTTATCCTTGTCGACATACATTTTTGTACAAGATTCCATTTTGCGACTGGCTCCGCCTCCCCAAGTCACCATTTTGTGACCGGCTTTGCTTCCGCAGTCCCCAAGCTGCTGTTTCATGGTGCTGGCTGCCAAAGCTCTGCCAAAAAAAGTAGCTCTCTCAAGTCTACCCACCCCTGGCATAGTGTATGCACGTGGCTTGGGTCATCCATAACACGGAACCCCCTGCTCTCCTGCCTGCATTTGGACATTGGGGAGAGCGGCCCAAACAGTGGTGCCAGTGTTCACACGTAATGCTGGCACTGCAGAAATGGAGTTTGTGGTGGCGAAACTCCACTCTGACCAAAGGTTTAGAGTGGAGTTTGGTGAGGGAAACCATCAACTCAATTTCCACCGCCAACTCAATTTCCCTGGGCTTGGACATTTGTTGTTTGTTTGAAATATTTATACCCTGTTCCTCCAGTACACTACTGCGCAGGGCAGCTCACAACGTTTAGGTTTGGAAACCAGAGGTGAAGAGACCTCTGGTTTCCCATTACATATGAACCGGGCCATAGTGTGTGAGTAATCTCTCATTTTAAGATAGAGGCCAACATAACTAGCCTTACACTAGCAGCAGAACCTTTTGCAACATTATTTTCACAATATTCTGTTTTCACAAGTCTTTTAACAATATAAATGTAACTTTCCTAATGGTGTGAAGCTCCATTTTAATATAAAAGCTAATCCCCTCCCTCCCCATATATTGCAAATGTACTCCCCTCATAGAGTGTAGTAGTTGGTTCAGGCTGGCAAGTGTGGCCAGGCAGTAGATATCTCTGTTGTGAGTAGGCCCAGAGGAAGATAATATCTGCCTGAGTCTGCCTGATGCATAAGAGAGACATTGAACCAGCCCTAACCCTTTGTTTTCATGAGCAGATGTGCATTTAATTATAAGGTGGTGGTGGGGGGCAAGGTATTTTGTCTGGCTGTGGTTGTGTGTGTGTATTGTTTAATTAACAGGGCTGTAATTAATTTTGTGGCTGTTTTTAAATTGTTGCATTGTTTTAACTTTTATATGTGTTTTAATTGTTTTTATGTTAACTGCCCAGAGACGAAAGTTTGGGCGGTATAGAAGTTTAATAAAATAAAATAAATAAATAAATAAATAAATAAAGAACTGAGTTTGTCTTGTAGGCCTTCTTGGAAAGCTGCAAGTAAAGTGCTTGAAAATGGAATTGCTGCAGGTTTTCAAGTCTAGATCAGTTGAACACTGGACCTTCTAAAGACAAAGGGGGGTGAGTGGGAAAGATGTGTGACTATTAAGTTAATGTTTCTGTTAGTGCATATTTGCATAAATATAGTATGTATATGATTTATCTTTAATGCTCTCTTGCAGATTTCATTGCTGTTTGAGCCCTTCAAACAATTTCAGAGCTTCACTCTTCCTTTCTGAAATGCCCATTGCAGAATCTTTCCCAGGTTGCATTGCAGCGGAAGATACCTGAATTCATCCAGGAAGGAAGTAGCATTATGACTCAGTAGGACCAAACACAAACAACCCTATCCATTCAGTCAGAGTCAGTCAGTGGATGGCTCTTGATAAGGGGCTGGAATCAGAAGCTGGCTAGAGAATGGCTCAATAAAGCAAGTGGGACATTTTGGACCACAGCCATTATTCTACTCACAATCATCAGCGTGTGGTGACCTGACAATTCTTGGAGAAAATGGCAAATGGCCACAGCTGCTGTGCAGGAGAGGAGGGGGGTGGGGATGATTTCTTTTCTCCCTGTTCTTCCAGGAGGGAGGAAATGTCCACTTTGGCAGGAAAGACAATGTGAGGAGAGGCTGAACAGAGATTATATAGTGAGGGGAACAAGTAATTTTACATTTCCTCCAGATTTGCCAACAAGCTGAGGAGAGATGCTTGCTTTCCTGGCCTGTTTTATATTTGGCAGCAATCTCCTGCCTGTCCATACGGGTGGCTATGGTATGTCCATATTGATGCCAAGGGATGCTCCTATATTCTCAAGCTGGGTCTTCATGGAGATATTGTTGAGGGTTGGTGGATATGTTTATTCAGGGCACCTTGAGCTGATACCAGACTAATTTCTTGTTGGTCTGAGGCAGAAGAAGGCAAAATAATTATCACCATGTGCTGGGCTTTCCACCCTAATGTATTAAAATAAATGAGATTGTTGGTGCAAGGTTTGCAAATGTGATATCATTTCTTCTTTCTGAGAGGTGACATCTCATACGTTCCCCATTTGATGGGCAGTTTACAAAGAGAGAAAGAAAATTAGCTTTGGTTTATTGCACTAAACCTTTGATGACAGATGGAAGGAATCATTTTAATCCTTTTATGCTGCTAAATTAGTTTATGACAGGTTCTTAGAAATTGGTTTAGGACAGGAAACTGATTTTGTGAACTGGTTTTCTAAAATGGTCTCTACGAAGTTCTGGCTGCAGTTCATATAGATTGTTATTGCTGTTTGAAGCTGTGTTGAGAGCCTGTTGTTTGAATGGTGGGGGTGAAATATAATCAATACAATTTGAAATGACCATAAAAAATTGAATTGGAAGCCAACATTCCTGGAATTTTGAATGCACATTTAATATTGGTTGCACAAACCCACCCCAAGGTATTAGCTCTGATGTCCATATGAAATTCTTTGCAAGCAGAGAAATTTCCTATCTTTTTGAAGGCAGGGGAAATGCCATGCCTGCAGGATGGAGAACCTTTTTCAAGACTAAAGAGAATGGGGCCACTTTTGCTTGCCCAGAGACTGGTGTGGACATCAAAGCACCCCAGAACTTTGGATTTCAGCAGTAGGATATAATCCAGAGTAGTTTAATGGAATTTTAAATAACTGGAATCGCAAATCCCCCAAAAGAATCTCCCATGTGATTCTTTCGAGTTTGTAACCTGTCTCCCTGACCCAGTTAGGGTATACGGTATATGTATGTAGAAACAGGTTTCTTTGTATGTATCCCTAGCTGGATGGCTAGCATTTGTGCATGCAAATGGATGTTGCAAATGCAATCTCCAGCACGATCCAGTACCTGGGGCTGCACACATGTAGTCCCTTAAAGAAGCTGCAATCTTGCCAATTAACTGATCAGGGTCTGGTTTTGGTTCCTTCTGCACATTTCAGTGAAGTAGCTGACTGGTAGGATTTCAACTACTTTTAAAGGTAAAGTGTGCCGTCAAGTCGATTTCGACTCCTGGCACCCACAGAGCCCTGTGGTTTTCTTTGGTAGAATACAGGAGGAGTTTGCCATTGCCTCTTCCTGTGCAGTATGAAATGATGCCTTTCAGCACCTTCTTATATTGCTGCTGCCCGATATAGGTGTTTCCCATAGTCTGGGAAACATACCAGTGGGGATTTGAACTGGCAACCTTCTGCTTGTTAGTCAAGCATTTCCCCGCTGTGCTACTTTCACTGGGTCCCAATTCTTAGGTTAGGTTCCATGGGTCACCCCAATTTACTTCTCTTTTCAGAGCCTATACCTTTGCCTTGTAACTTCCCCTTTTTTTTTGATGGGAAATCCTACACTTCATGTACCAAGGATGGGGCAATTGATGAGCAGCTGTGGTGTGCCACCACTGCAAATTATGATAAGCATGGAAGATGGAGGTCTTGTTCTCTTCAAGGTGAGTAATACAGAATCCTGCTAGAAAGATCTCAAAATCTTTAGACAATGAGTCGCTTTCAGTATATAATGTAGGTATTGCAATGAGCTTGTGGTTATTTATTTTTATTTATTTTTACATTTATATCCCGCTCTTCTTCTAAGGAGCCCAGAGTGGACTACATACTTGAGTTTTTCTTTCACAACAACCCTGTGAAGTAGGTTAGGCTGAGAGAGAAGTGACTGGCCCAGAGTCACTCAGCTAGTATCATGGCTGAATAGGGATTTGAACTCGGGTCTCCCTGGTCCTAGTCCAGCACTCTAACCACTACACCACGCTGGCTCTGATTGTGAATGCCCGCTGGTCAATTTGGCTAATAGGCCATATGGCCAGAGCATGTTTCTGAATGAGGTGTTGATGGCTCTGAAGTAGAAGCTATCAAGCATCTTTGTAAGATGGCCAGTACTCACTTCCACCTGAGTGGAGGGTCTGATATGAAAGTGACACTTCCTTTTCTCCCCGCCCCACAAGGGGTGTGTGTATATTTAATGAAAAGAAATAGCAGGCTTCAGGCTAGGTTTGAGATAGGTAGGGTTGCCATGTCCCCCGGAATTTAAGGTAGCCCCCAGATTTTGGCTCCTCCACCCAGCTGCTAAATTCCACCCAGATTTACACAGATTTCAAATTATTATTATTATTATTATTATTATTATTATTATTATTATTATATATATCCTGCTTTTCCTCCAAGGAGCCCAGAGCAGTGTACTATATACTTGAGTTTCTCTTTCACAACAACCCTGTGAAGTAGGTTAGGCTGAGAGAGAAGTGACTGGCCCAGAGTCACCCAGCTAGTTTCATGGCTGAATGGGGATTTGAACTTGGGTCTCCCCGGTCCTAGTCCAGCACTCTAACCACTACACCACTCTGGCTCTGCCCGGATTGCCTGCATTTTACTCTAGATCTGATCATACAAATCTGTCAAATAAATAAATAAATAGATAAATAAATAGGTATGCAAATTAGTTTAGCATAATTTGCATAATCTGCAAATTAGGCCGCCCGGATTTGGGAAACTTGAATATGGCAACCCTAGAGACAGGCAGAGACTGAGTTTTGGAGAGGCTGACTGGCAACTGAGATAACCTGTTGCTGACTTGTAGGAGTGCTCTACTGTTTTATCTTCATCTAATGCTCAACTTGTATATTTGCAAATAAGTCAAATATTGCAGACACTCAAAGCCTCCAGTGATCTTTCCTCCAAAGGAAATGAGTATCTAAGCAGCACTGCACCCCTGGGACTTCTTACAGCTCAGAGAAGTGGGAGGTGGGTGCCTAACAGTATGAACTGCTAGCCCACATCTGCTAGACAATATTGAATCCATTTCATACAAAACTAGCATCATAATCAAGATGGGGCATTGGTGAATGCCATTTCTGCAAGCTTGGTTACTTGAGACATCCTGCTCTGTATACACTAAGAAGCACGTCTTTCTCATGGGCTAGTTGGAAAGCAAGTTCAAACAAAGTGAAGCTAATGGGATATTCATGGGAAATGTTATGTTGAATGTGCTCTCTCTCTCTCTCTTCTTGTTGATACACTGGTTGACTATCCTGGAATTGTTGGCACAATACCTTTGTTTGTTAATTGCTTTTCAAATGGGATACAAGTCTTAGAGTAGCAGACATGTTTGCAAGTATTATAAGCCTTCATGAAAAATCCATTAACCCCCCTTCCCTTTTAAAAACTACTTTAAAGCACCATTAAAAGGAACATTTTCACAAATTGTCCACAGATAGCCAGAAGATGGTACTAAGAAATAGTGCAACATCCTTCGGTGTCATCTGGATCCCCTGGGAAATCTCTCATTGCAATTTGTGTTCATGTTAGAATAAATTGCCATCCAGAGATCCCCCTGGTAGCACAAGGAGCCAACAGGGTCTCATTTTATCAAACTGATGTATCGTGCCTGGCTCCTCAGCGATAACAACTTGTTGCTTAGGTGTGGAATGAGCTGTTCATAAACTACCTGCTTGCTTACCGGCCACCAGCTTGATGGAGACAAAAGGAGAGGAGACAAAAAGGGGGAGACTAATAATAATAGATGAAATATGAGCAAATGCAGTTATGTGGACAAAGAGGACGTTTCAGCTACCCATGCTTCGGCTTCATTTCAGTTAGGGATTGGTACTAAGGTGTTAAGTCTAAGGCTTCACTAAAAAGGAGGGATTTGAGAGAAGAGAGAGACGTGACATCACTTACATGTTCCAAGTTGGGGCAGCAAGGGAGAATCTGGGTGGCGTTATCTGAGAGAGCAGAAGACCTTGGTGCTTGAGGGTAGTAGAGATTGAGGGTCACTGGCTGTGTTATAGTGAGAAATAAGAACCGAGAGTCAGGGTGAGGTGACATTCATTTGACTTTACTGATACCCAGTTCTTGATCCCATAGCGATTAGTTACTTACATCCTACTTCGACTAACTCTATCCCCTCACTATGGCTTGTTTCCTCCACATATTCAGAGTATGGAGGCAATTCTGGTGGCAACGCCTGCATCTTCCCTTTCATCTACAAGAACCGGACATTCTACACCTGTACTAATGAGGAGAGAGGAAGATTTTGGTGCGCCACTGTGAGAAATTATGACTGGGATCCCAAATGGAGCTACTGTGCTGACACCAGTAAGAAAATCTGGGGACTGTTGTGTTACAAAGTGAGGGCTGGAATTAAAAATATCATTTAAGGTTAAGAAAATGAGAGGACAAGGTAGCTGCGAGAAAACTGACCTGCAGTTCAGCTACTGTGAGGCTGAGCAAGTCTGGTTTTGTAAACCAGTTGGATGGGAAAGCCACCTGAGAGTCATATGAAAGCTGTGCTGTGTTCTGAGCTTCTTTGGAAAATAGCGGGCAATAAGTCCAGTCAATCAATGATAAAATGAAAACCTGATGGCATACTTGGGCAGATCCAGATGGCTATAACAGTCTCATTAATGCAGCTATCCCTCAAAAGACTTAAGGGGAGGATTTTCATGCTGGGACTCCACCACAGTGTAGAGCAGGGCTGCACAACTTTGACCCTCCAGCTGTTTTTGGACTGCAGCTCCCATCATCCCTAACCTCCGTGGTCAATAGTCAGGTGTGGTGGTAGTTGTAGTCCAGCACCTGCAGGTGGGCCAAAGTTGTGCCCTGGTATAGAGAGAACTGTGTGTGTCTTGCACTGGCTGCAGACAAAGGCTCATTTTTTGTATTATATAGGGAAATGCCCTGTTGAAAAGATACCTGTCTTTCCCCAGTTGCAAGCTAGTGAGCTGAAGATGCTGAGTGGCAATGGCTATGAGAAATCAAGGGATGTTTTTGCATATATGAACTGGCTCTTGGCATTGGGGCATACAAAACATGTACGATCACCCAGTATAGATTTCAAAAAAGGATTTGCAAGGGTTTGTTTTTAGCGTAACAAGAGATGAGTGAATCCATTCAATATAATCCTGTTGAATCATCTGCTTCACCAGATTTAGCAGTACTGATATTAAAGGCAATAGGGAGCCAGTGTGTGGTCTTAGGGGCTCATGTCTCGCATCCCCTGAAATCAGCCGAGACAGCAGTAGTTTGGTAGCTCAGTAGTAGCACGTTCTGTGCATACAGGACTTGGGTTCAATTCCTGGTAGCATTCCCAGATAGGGCTGGAAAAGATCCTTGTGGGGAAACCACTGCCAGTCAGTGTAGAACAGTGATTCTCAAACTTGGGTCCTCAGGTGTTATTGGACTTCAACTCCCATAATCCCCAAACAAAGGCCACTGAGGCTGGGGATTATGGGAGTTGAAGTCCAATAACACCTGAGGACCCAAGTTTGAGAATCCCTGGTGTAGAAGATGATACTGAGCTAGGGTGAACCATGGTCAGATGGACCAACGTGTGAAGGAACAACCAGAGCCTATGCCGTATACTAAAGCAGCTTCCTGTTGATTTGGGATGTGTCTATGCCGTATTCCATGGGATGTGTGTGAGAGGTAGATTTTAGCTGAAATTGGGACCTAGTAGTGTCTGGTAGGTCCTCTGTTGTACAACGCTTCACTAGGCCTGTTCAGATGCCTGTAAGACTTGGTGCACACTGATGACAAACTGGGCCTTCACTGCTAACCAAGAGGTTATCCAGGATGGACAGAGAGGACCCAACCTGTGCCTCACAGACTGCAGCAGACACAAAGGATCTGGCTCCTCCCCTACATACTCTTGTCCATCCAACTCATACAATGTGGTGACAACTAATATGTTCAAGGATCCGGTTTTGTACTATATCTTGTGTATATTAGTTGTCACCATGTCGTATGAATTGGATGGACAATAGTATGTGGGTGAGGAACCAGAACTAGCTGCTTTGTTTTCTAGCTTTATTTCCACCTTGATATACTGCAACCCACATAGGAAGTTTTCTGATGGCTCATCAAAACACAGTTTGGATTAGGATGTGCTAGAAACATGTTTTGGAGTCTGAATTGCAGCAGAATCCCATGCACAGAGGCCACGTGTGTGCCAGCGCAGTGCAGGGGCAGCTGTGACACACCCCGCCAGTTCTGGGCACAGCTGGGGGGAGTGCCAGGATGATGGCAACGGCAGCAAGCAGAGGAGGAGCAGGTATGGCCCTGCTCTCCTCTGCATTAAAGGGGCTGTGTAGCCTTCGGTTTTAAAGGGATTGTGCTGCGATTTGGATGCCAAATCACGTTTCAAGCACATCCCTAGTTTGGATGTGCTTGAACGAGCAATGTGCACAGTGCAGCCAGACATGTGCATAATGGTCTTTGTTCTTGTAAACTGGCTCAGACAAATTTCATCCAAATCAAAATCTAGTAATCTATCCACAGGGCTGCTACTACTACTACTACTACTACTACTACTACTACTACTACTACTACCACCACCTACTACTACTACTGTTTATATATCACTTTTCAACAAAAGTTCCCAAAGGGGTTTACAGATAGATAGATAGATAGATAGATAGATAGATAGATAGGAAGGATAGCTCCCTGACCCCAAAGGGCTCACAATCTAAAAAGAAATGGAAGATAGATGCCAGCAACAGCCACTGGAGAGATGCTGTGCTGAGGGTGGATAGGGCCAGTTGCTCTCCCCTTATTCAATAAAGAGAATCACCACTTTAAAAAGGTGTCTCTTTTGCTCAGTTAGCAGGGGGGATATTACTATGCACATTATGCTTAATGTACCAGCAATTTAATGAGTAGTGTCTCTGTCTTTGCCTCCTCTCCTCTCCTCAGGACTAAATGCAGATCCCAAGGGCCCTTGTGTTTTCCCCTTCCTCTACAACCGCACTTCCTATTCCTCATGCACAACGGATGGAATTTCAAATAAGAAGCCCTGGTGTTCTCTCACCAGCAACTATGATGTCGATTTGCAGTGGACATACTGTGAGCCCTCAGGTAGAGGAAATGGGAGAGGGACAGACAGAAACTTGGTGGCCAATGGTGGGCCCAAATGGTGCTCCTGCATTATGTCATGAGGATCTAGGGCTCCAGTTCCGGCACCCTTTGGGTTCTGCTATTGAGCAAGGTCCTGGTATTTACATAAAGCGGCTACAGGGAAAAGAAATGTGTGAGCAGTATCTACAAAGAAATATTTTACTGTCTCTGGCTGACATCCTGACCAACGAAGTCCTAGCAGAAGGACATTGTCCTAGCACAAAGCTGTTGCACTAGCTCCTTGTGCTAAATCTGGAGCTTGGATTCCAGACTTGTGTTGTGTTACGGCAAGGATGCTTATACTGGTGCAACAGTTGCACAACCTGTGGCTTATAAAGATGCTTATAAGGATGCTTATACTGGTGCAACCTGTTGCACAACCTAGTTTTAAAGGGAACTTTTGGATAAGCAGCAGCAGCAGCAGCACTTACATTTATATACCGCTCTATAGCTGGAAGCTCTCTAAGCGGTTTACAATGATTTAGCATATTGCCCCCCAACATTCTGGGTACTCATTTTACCGACCTCGGAAGGATGGAAGGCTGAGTCAACCTTGAGCCTTGATAAGGGCGCTATAGCACTCTTTGGGAGAAGAGTTGGTCTTGTGGCAGCAAACATGAATTGTCCCCTTTGCTAAGGTCTGCAGGGTCTGCCCAGGTTTGCATTTGGATGAATGGCTACACATGAGAGCTGCCTGCTTCCCCTCAGGACATGGCTATATAATTTCAGCCCACCAGCTGTTTTTGGACTACAGCACCCATCAGAGGCACTCTAACCCCCCGAACAATGGGGCCATGGCCCATGATTGCCAAGGTCCAGGGGGCCTCCAAATGGCTGGGGGGCAGGGATGTCAGCCTCGC
The DNA here is from genome assembly GCF_027244095.1 of Hemicordylus capensis. NCBI lineage: Eukaryota > Metazoa > Chordata > Lepidosauria > Squamata > Cordylidae > Hemicordylus > Hemicordylus capensis. The sequence continues at coordinate 34,019,015 of NC_069662.1, read as the reverse complement.
CCCACATGCGGAACCTCCATTTTAAAAATTCCAACTGCCGTGTGGCCAAGGGGTGGCTGCCGAGGGATGAGCTGAGAGGTCTCCCTCCCACCGGCAGCAGCTGTGGCCGGAGCGATGCTGGGCCTGTCTGTTCAGCCCAGCATCTCTTGCTAACTGTGAGGTGCAGCTGTGCAGTTGAGAGAGATTGTAGCAAGTCCCCGCTGGTGGTGGGGAGTGTTTTGAGAAGGACCGCTCGGTTCACCCCCCCGGCAGCCACCTTCTGTGCGGCGGCTGGAATTAAAACAACAACAACGGAGATTTGGTGCAGCAGGAGGCCCCCCAAAGTCGGTTTTGGGGGGCCTTATTCCGTGGGGGTCTTGTGGTGGGGGTGGTCTGGGCTCCAGAATTACCAAGGTGCACCCTAGCTCCCATAATCCCCAGCCACAGTGACCAATAGTCAGGGGTTATGGGAGCCAACATCCATAGAAGGGCTGAAGTTGTGCAAGCCCTGCCTTGGGGGATAGGCCCATAACTCAGTCGTAGAGCATCTGCTTTCCATGCAGAAGGGCCCCCTGTGCTAAGCTTGCATTTGGATGGGAGACTACATGTGTAAGCAACAAAGGGGAAGAAACTGGTGGTCAGACTCTGAACTGGAAACCTTGTGTGATGTCCCATTGTAATGATCACTGTAATGACAATGACAACCGGGGAATCCCATGGTTCAGACTTTTATAGTCTTTTTCCTCGGGGGCAGGTCTTAATGGAGCCAGTGTGGTGTAGCCAGACTAGGACCAGGAAGACCCGAGTTCAAATCCCCATTCAGCCATGATACTTGCTGGGTGACTCTGGGCCAGTCACTTCTTTCTCAGCCTAAACTACCACTCTGGGCTCCTTGGAGAAACAGTGGGATATAAAATGTAAAATAAATAAAATAAAAATAATGTACTTGTTACTTTGTGATAGGCTATTATGACTTGGAAGTTACCACCCATCTAAATTTCAAATATGTCATTTTAAGTTCTTCTAACTGCTGACATGATACTTATATTTTGGGTTCTGAGCTACAGCTGAGAAAATGAGTTTTTAGGTGACTTCATTCACTCATTACCTCAGAGAATAATAATATTCTTTTCCAGTAAATCTTACTTGAAACTAGTGAACAAACACTTTTGAAGGTTAAGTTCCCCATATTCCTTAGCCATTTTCAATTGTTAGCAAAACAGTGGAAATTCCTCCTATATGTATGCAAATTTAGAGACATTAGAACAGCACATCTACATCCCAAACATCTTGTAACAGCCAGTCTGCACTTCCCTTTGTTCCAGAGTTTCTAAAATGTTAGGTAGGTCAGAAACAGTAGGAAAACTGGTCTTGTGGTAGCAAGCATGACTTGTCCCCTTTGCTAAGCAGGGTTTACCTTGGTTGCATATGAATTGGAGAGTACATGTGTTAGCACAGTAAGATTTTCCTCTTAGGGGATGGGGCCACTCTGGGAAGAGCATCTGCAGGCTTGCATGTAGAAGATTCTGAGGTCCCTCCCTGGTATCTCTGGATAGGGCTGAGAGAGACTTCTGCCTGAAACCTTGGAGAAGCCACAACCAGTCTGTGTAGACAATCTTGAGCTAGATGGACTACTGGTCTGAGTTGGTAGAAGGCAGCTTTCTATGTTCCTAGCACTACAGCACATTTCCACAGCCCTCCATTTTTTAAGGCCACTATGCGATCTTATGCAATTATTATGCAAGCACTTCATTAGTCAGGATGTCAGCTGCAGGACGTTACATGTGAATGCTAATTTCTACTGATGTCATGTTTTCTATGTGGAGTCCAAAATGTAAGCTCTTGAGTGTTCCACAGATCTTTTCACTGATTCTTTTTATTAACCTTAGGGCCAGATTCAAATGGAGGGAGTCCATCTTGTGTCTTCCCATTCATCTACAATGACAAGTCCTACAGCACATGTATGACTGAGGGTATGAATGATGGGAAATTCTGGTGTGCCACCACCAGCAACTTTGATGTGGATAAGAAATGGGTTTATTGCAATGTTACAGGTAGGAGAAGAGCAGCAAAAGTGCTTAAGATGGTTTAGGAGGAGGGAGTCCTATTGGGTTAGGGCAAAAAGTTTCCTCCACTGTCTCTGACCTATAGAAATGCAAAATTTTCTGGAGAGAACTGGGGATGAAGAGTTTTATGTGCAATTAGTTGTCATGTTGCTTTTATTTGTTCTCATAATATGTCATGAAGTGCTGCAAAATTCAGTAGTGGCTGATATCCCAACTAACAAAGCCCTGGTGTAGCACAAGAAGCACTGGTGCCCCCACTCCTGGCTCAGTGGTGGGGGCAAATTTCAATGACTTGCCCTTCCACAGGAAGCGCTCTGTGCTGAAAATATATCCCCGAGGATCATGCAGCCCTCATGGACATATTCTTGAGTGATACAGAGGGCTTCCAGTAGAAGGGGTGCTAGACAACAGGCCACAAAAACTACTATGCAAATACAGGAGAACCTCACTATTTGCGGATCTGGCATCTGCGGTTTCGCATAACCGGGGTTGGGTAATGGACACCCAAAATTGGTATACATGGTAGGGGGCGGGACTGGCAAAAAGGGGGCTAGACTCACTTATCTGTAGGTTAGGAGTGGCCAGAAATGACTGCGGAGGCCATTTCTGGGTGCCTTTTTGAGTGTGGGAGTCATTTTATGGCTCTCTCTCTTTTTAAAGACAAAAACCCTGTGATTTTCTGCCGAATTTTGGCAATGTTTCAGCTTGTGGGGGGGCATTCTTGGATGCCTGAGGACTAATGGAGTACAATAGGGCACTTTATTTGGCCTGTTTTCTCACTTTGGATGTGATTTGGGGGTGATTTTGGGTGATATTTTCAAGTCCGGGAACCTAACGCCACATTTTACATAGACTTTAATGCCTTGTCATCTGACCTCCCGACTTCTGTGGAGCGGAATCCCCACGGATTATGAGGTTCTCCTACAGTTCATTTCTAGTGTAACTAGCAAGGAGTGACCATGCCCCTAACCAAGAAATTCTATGAAATAATCTGCTCCCCATTAATCTGGGTGATAGTAGTGGATTTTTCCATGGAATGTAGGGAGTAGATTCTAGCTGAACAGAGGGACCTACCAGAATCTGGTGTTTCACTTGTTTTGTGAGGCCTACCCTGAGCCCTAAAAGGGTATTCCTCAGTGTCACATGGGTTCATCAAGGAGGGAAAGTGACAGATAGGAACTAGTCTGTGCCATGCAGTTTGCAATAGATTCAAAGGCAGGGAGTTGAACCGAACCTACAGCCAAACCCAAACACTAGTCCAGAGAGGGATTTTTTCAATAAACTTATTCAATTCAAATCCAGCATCTGCTGGGTGCCTGAACCAAAACCAAATCCCTAAGACAAAAAGTTGTAACGAGTTCAAAATAACTGATTTATTTAATTGGGCCCTCCAGTTTCAGTTGTATGGCTTATGTTTTGTTCTTCTGTTGTATGTGTTTTGCTTGTAAACATCTTTTAAAAATTCAAAAATAAATATGTTGTTCTCAAGTTAAATAGTTGAATAGAATTCAACTATTCAATAGAAGTTAAATAGAATTCATTTTACCGTTACATGGGAACAGGTGTGTAGCTAGGGAAGCAGTGGCCCGTGTTTACCCCTCTCCCCGGCGGCCTCTCAAAATGAGGGAGATAATGAAGAAAATAGGGAGGGGTGGAGCTGGGGGCCCTTCAGGAGCTGGGAGCCCAGGTTCTTTGAACCCATTCGCTTAATTATAGCTACGCCCCTGCATGGGAAGCAAGAGAGTGTGATACTATTCTGTATACAACCTATCTTAAACCACTTCTAAACTACTTAACCAGTTACCAAATCTCTTTTTAACATTAGTTGCTGACATCTGGGCTAATGAAACACCAGTGCAACAGGAGAAGCACCACTGCTTCTGAAAAGTTAAATTAACTCAGCTCCATTGCTGATCAGTGTGGGGGTGGGGGGGAATTTTGATTACTTCCCCATCCCCAGAAAGTGTTCTGTGTCCACCAAAAATATATTCCTGAAGGTTGCAAGCCCTCAGGGGCATATTTTCCGATGACACAGAGGGTTTTCTAGGTAAGGAGAGGTCACTGAAATTTGCCCCACCCCATTAGCACCAGTGGGAACTCTTAATCTAGATCTTAGTCTTTAATCTGGCACTCTTCAGAAGTTCCACATAGTGCTTTCCCCATTGCACTAGTAGTTCGTTAGTCAGGATGTCCTCCAGCATCTGAACTAGAACTGGACCAGAGGGTTTAAAAATATTGATGAGCCGGAACTGGAACTGAACCCACATGTTTAATGATTCAACTAGGCATGTGCCCGAAATGTTTCGGAGGCCATTGTAAAGGCGCACGCGCACTCGCGACTTCCGGCCACTTCCGGCCGAGGGCAGAAATGGGGCAGCAGGGAGGAACGCTGCTGCCCCGAGGGGCTTAAAACCAATAGCGTGCCGGCGGGGGAAATGCGGCGGGAGGGGTGAGTACACCCTCCCCCGCCCTTAAAGCGCTACCCCCGCCAGCGCCGAAGAGAGTCGTGCACATCCCTAGATTCAACTCCTTACTCAAAGGCCTTGTTTGCTCCCAATCATGCTCCATCCAGCCAACTCGCATAGTATTGTGGCAACTGCAGTGCACGTGGCATATGGCACATGGCACATGGCTGACCACTCGCTCGTCACTGGCTGTGTTCTTTTCTAACACGATCTTCATCTTAACATGATGCAATTCAACCCTACACAGGAAGGTGTGCGATGGCACATCAAACCATAGTTTGAATTTCAGACAGGGAATTCACTGTTTACATGGTGTGAACTGGGATGGGAATTGGGGGCAAATATCTGTATATGGGTCTTGTGAACTGACTGAGATGAAATTTGGACTTGGATCCAATCCCAGCATTCTGTCCACTGGGAGCCAGGGTGGTGTAGTGGCTAGAGCATTGGACTAGGACTGGGGAAATCTGAGTTCAAATCTGCATGAAACTCACTGGGTGACTCTGGACCAGTCACTTATCTCTCAGCCTAACCTATCTCTCCAGGTTGTTGGGAGGATAAACATAACCACGTATACTGCTCTGAGCTCCTTGGAGTGAGATACATATGAATGAATGAATATTGGGCTTCACACTTACGTATGGACGTTCTCCTAAGAGCAGCTCATCTCTCCTTTTCCTCCGCTCCTCTGCTTAGGACTAGATGCAGATCCCAAGCTCCTTTGCCACTTCCCTTTCATGTACAACCATAAGTTCTACTCGTCATGTACGACAGATGGAATGTATGGCAAGAAGCCCTGGTGCTCTCTCACCGTAAACTACAATGCGGACTTGCAGTGGACATATTGCGAGCCCTCAGGTAGGATGAACAGGGGAGGGGGAGGCATAAGCTTGGTGGTGAAAAGAAGATTGTGGCTTCAAACCCTCATCACACTGGCTTATATACCACACACTGTGCCCCCTCCATCCAAGAGCAGGTCATCTGTGCTGGTTCTGTCCTATTCTAAGTCACGTCCTTCTGTTTCTGAGCTCATGACGTCTTTGGAGTGGGCAGGGACACAGTCCCAGTACTTCCCCCACTCCAGGGTCTCAGCAGAGACACAAAACCATTTGTTTTCAAAATGGAAATAATATGCTGCTGTCCCAACAGTTGATTAAAGTAAAGGTAAAGTGTGCTGTCAAGTTGAATTCGACTCCTGGCACCCACAGAGCCCTGTGGTTTTCTTTGGTAGAATACAGGAGGGGTTTACCATTGCCTCCTCCCACGCAGTATAAGATGATGCCTTTCAGCATCTTCCTATATCACTGCTGCCCATTATAGACCAGTGGGGATTTTATCCGGCAACCTTCTGCTTGTTAGTCAAGCATTTCTCCGCTGTGCCACTTAACGTAACTGAATATCAGACTAGAATGGATTGTTTTGCCATTCTTCCTGTCTTCTCTAGCAAGGAGTATCCTCCACCCTTTGTGGTTGACAATCCAGACTGTTCTGGGTGAATAATTGTTGGAGGGTGTAATTTACCCTTGATGGGTTTTGTGATTAATTAGGAGAGCACTAAGGAAACTAGCCACTACAGTTACAGAGTAAAATGCAGAGTTTAGTTGTTGCAGCTATTTAGAGAAGACACATGGAGATTCTTGTAGGATTAAAATACTAAGTAGATTTCTTGGTGAAGTACACTTTGGATAGAAAAGACCTAATCCTATCTATAAGCTACATAATGAATAGGTAGAGGGGAGGGAGGGAGATGTTTTCATCTGCTGCTTTCTAAGAGGAAAGGAAGGGATTCTGACTCATCACAGGAAATGCCTGAGGAATGTAGGGAAGGGGTCATAGAGTTGAGATAAAGCAGGGACAGGTAAGGAGACCCTCACTAGCTAGCTCTACCCCCAAAGCCCCTAGTGGTCATTAGGATAGTTGGTGCAAAACGTCGATGCACTGGACCTCTATCTCCAACAATAACCACATGAGGTGCAAGCTCTGTAAGTTTAGGAAACTATCCTTGACTTGTAAGAGAACTGACCAAATCATTGCATCTCGCTAAATGGGGAGAGTGGCTATTGGGTGGGGGTGGCTAAGGTGTGTGGCTGTCAGAGTGAGGGTGGCTTTGGGGGTTGTCATGGGGAGGGTCTGCATTTCTGAATTTGCAACTTCACCATTGCCTCTGTGGCAACTAAGAACTGAGTCACTGTCAAAGCAATGCTGCTCTAATTATACCTAGTGGGAGCACCATCAGCGTTAATGCAATTCATAGTCTCCACGGAACCTCCCTGAGCGCAAAAACAATATGGATGCAGCTTGGATGGAACCAGAGCAGGTAGTCCTCCCACTCTTGGGTTGGCGGGTCACTGTGTGGTATGTCTGCCACTGAGGGCAAGTCTAGATGTTAACAGCCGTAAGGATACATTTGCCTAAATCCTCTTGGCCTTTTTTTAAAAAAAAACTATTAAAAATCAGGGCCTGGTGACACTATGGAAAGTCCTTGTGTCTTCCCGTTCATCTTCCGGGGCAAGTTTTACCACAACTGCACTACAGATGGGCTTGGAGATGGGAAGCTCTGGTGTGCTACCACCAGCAACTATGTTGGCGACATGAACTGGAAGCTCTGTGAGGACTCAGGTAAGGCCGTAAAAGAGCAGAAGGAGGAAATGGAAACAGTTTGAGAGGGAACGTTAAATGGCTAGAACCCTTTTGGTTGCCAATAAACTGAACTGAACTAAGTGGAAATTAGTGACTTTATTGGTAAAAGATGTCCAGATTGGGTGGCAACTGATGGACCTACCCAGCAGATTATTGGGGCACCAGCAAGATGCCTTTCTGCCCCCTTGTTTTTTTAAAATGGGGGGAGGAGAGGAGAATGCACACAAGTTGGGCAGCATTTGGCGTCTTGGCTCAGGTGTACAGATGTCTTGAGTTCCCATTGCATTTGGCTCAGGCATGTCAGTTCCTGACCTCACTGGGTTCTTCTCACTAGAAAAGCTCTGTTATTTGTTTAAAGCATAAATAGGGGAGAAGGAATGTTTGGATAGCACATAAGCTACAAAACATCGCTTTTCCTAGATATCTAGTACTGTAGCTGGTATTTTCTGACATTATCTCTGCTATGTAGAATCTGAGACGCCTCTTGCTCCTGCTCTGGTTGATCCACAAACCATTTCACCCACCTCCGTCTTACTGACTGTTCCACAAACCATTGCACCCACTTTCGTTTTACCAAGCTCTGGTCCAAAAGCAGAGAGTCCGTCTTGCGTCTTCCCATTCATCTACAATGGCGCAACCTACAGCACATGCACAAGTGAGGGCATGAATGATGGGAGCTTCTGGTGTGCTACCAGCAGCAACTTTGACATGGATATGGAATGGATGTACTGCAATGTCACAGGTAGGAGGAGAATGGATCTGTTCTTGGGTTGGTTTAGGAGGGGTGATACTATGGGGCCAGAGAGTGTTAATTAATAATTTGTATGATGGTCCTCTTGTGTTTCATCACTGTAAGCTGCATTGTATACTCTTGTAGACAGGCAAGATATCATAACAAACACTGACACGATGCGCAGTAGTATTGAAATGTTGCACACCATGTCTCTGGCCTCCTACAGAATTGTAAGATCTGCAGTAGCCCCAAGATCCTGTAGAGCCCCAGAGCTGTAGAGACTGAGTGATTGTGCAACCAGCATGACAATCCCATTGTTGTGAATGGGAGGAACTGTAGTAGCATTGTATCCAGGCATTGTACCCCTTCCTGTTTACCAAAGCACTTGGATGGGCTGAGAAAGATGAGCTGGGGGCAGAAGAGGTGCCACCCACCCTAAGACAACCAGGAGAGGCTGGCAGATAAATTAGCAGCATGTGGGTCACTGGAAACAGCAGCAGCCAGTCTGAGGAGGTACAGCTTGATGACATCGGCCCTGGAGTGCCCGGCAAGGCCAGGCATGAGAGACAAGGGGAATCAGAGTAATGGGAAGGTGGGGAGGAGCAGAGGGGGTGGGAGTGCATGAGAACAGCAGGATGAGGTCACCAAGAAGTTTTTCACACAGGCTTTTAAAGCCCTTTAACTCGCATCTCCTCCGGGATGGAAGGGGTCAGTGTTCCCTCAAACAGGGATTCCCAGATGTTGTTGACTACAACTCCCAGAATCTCCAAGCAAAAGCCATTGCAGCTGGGGATTCTGGGAGTTGTAGTCAACAACATCTGGGAATCCCTGTTAAAGGGAACACTGGAGGGGTGTGTTCACATATCGGCCAGATTTACCCCAAAGTCCCTGCGAATTATCGGGGCGCGGAGTCACCCAAGTGGTGGCCTGGGTCCGTCCCCACCCAGCGGCCCCTCTGACAACGTCCCGTGTGCATGACATCTCGCGCATGGGGAGTGCCTGGCCCCAAGAGAAATCCTCTCCCTGTCCACGAGCAAGCGCTTGCCCGTCCTTCAGGCAGCACTTACTGCCTGAAAGCATCTATTCTCCCTTTCGCTCCCTCTCTGGAGGGAGAGAAAGGGGTATAGATGCTTTCAGGCAACAAGCGCTGCCTGAAATGACAGGGAATTGCTTGCTCAGGCTCTTCGGAGCTCATGGCCACACACCCTTTCTGACTTGCTTCTGCTCAGGTGACACACAACTCTTTCCAGCCTGCTTTTTCTTTTAAAATACAGGGCCAGATCCAAATGTAGAGGGCCCATCTTGCGTCTTCCCATTCATTTACAAGGGCAAGTCTTATAGCACGTGTACCTTGGAAGGCATGATTGATGAGATATTCTGGTGTGCCACCACCAGCAACTATGACATGGACAAGAACTGGATGTACTGCAATGTTACAGGTAGATGAGAGGTTTTGGTTTAAGAGGAAGGGGTCCTACAGAATCACGGGGTCCTATGGAATCAGGGGATGGACGAACAAGGTTCTTCCCCCATCTCTGACAAATAGAACGGAAGGGGTCTCTGAAGATTTATTAAGTTCTCATTTGTTTCTTATTTCTTGTGCACTGTCCTCATGTCTTCCCTCCGTTGTTCTGATGCAGGCATGTCCTGTTTGCATGCATGGAGTCACAAGTAATCACAGCACAATGATTTGTATCTATCAAAATATAGATGAGGGTTAGCCCTGCTTGCAGGAGTGTCATAGGGCGGGCATCAATTTAGTTTTTTTTGTTTGCTAGCAATTAGGCTTACCATGTAGCATTAATATGACATTGTGATCTGATTAGTGTAATATGTTGCTGTTTGGTTTGGTTTGGTTTTTATGCTCCCAAATACTGTTTTGCTTCGTTGATCATTATATGCATTATGATTTAAAATTTCAATCCACTTTGGGCTTCTTTGTATGGATGGGGAATGAGAACACCCAATCAATGGCTTCCTCTCCACTGCATTGTTCACACATGTATGTTCAGTACTTTGTTTTCCATTAGCTTATGGTTTGCAGTTGAATATGTGACTTGACTCCAGCATTACATCTGAGTGCACAGATAAGTTCTGTTTGTGATGCTATGATAGCCCATTCTCACATGCAAGTCACTACTTGATGCTGCCTTCATCAAACGATAAGTATGTATTTGTGATTTATCCATTCCTTAATTATCAGTCCTACCCTCTGAAATGGGTAAGGCTGATGGTCTTCTGAGAACAATAATAGGGTAACAAGGCTGAGAGTTCCTACATGAGAAGTGGGCTGAGAGATGCCAATATTACACCTACGTATCTTGAAGGCATTGTTCTGGGTGCCAATCAATTTCCGGATACAATTCAAGGTGCTGGTTATTACCTTGAAAGCCCTAAGTGGCTTGGGCTCCAAGTGGGTAGATTTAACCCACTCCCTGCTGAATCTACCCACCTGACTAGGTTGGCTGGGTGGACTCTGCTCCATGTGCTGACGGATGCTGAAACTCATTTGTCAAGCATGTGGGGCAGGGCCTTCTTGGTGATTGCACCTATGCTGTGGAACTCAATCTCAGTTCAGATCCGCATGGTGCCCTCTCTCCCAGTCTTTCAGAGAAGACTGAAGACTTCTCTTTTTATCCAAGCTTTTGATCAAGGTACCAATGGCCCTGCTCTCTTTTCAGATTGTAGAGCATCTGCTTTATATTTCAGATGTTTTTCATTGATGCTTTATTAGTGTTTGTTTTTAACTTGTTGTTCATCACCCTGAGATCCTAGGACAAAAAGTAGTACAAATATACAAAAGAAATGAGCAAATAAATACTCTCACAAACACTTCTGTATCTTCACAAATCAGGGCCAGATGATACTGTGGAAAGTCCACCTTGTGTCTTCCCATTCATCTTCAAGGGCAAGTCTTACCACACTTGCACCACAGATGGGCAGAGCAGCGGGAGTTTCTGGTGTGCCACCACCAGCAACTATGATGCAGACAAGAAATGGAAGTTCTGTGAGGACCCAGGTAAAGGTGTACACATGTAGGGGGAGGAAGTGAAGTATCCACAGGAAGATTCAGGGCCTGAACTCATTGGATACATTTTGAGTCAAAGTTCATGATCTTGTTGGTAAAACAAGGCAGAGGTGCACCTAGGTGATTTTGGAGCCTGGAGCTAAAGTCCTTTGGAGGCTCCCGCAAATTAAGCATCATCATGCTAGCCAGGTGACCACACCACCTGGGACAGACTAAAGGGGATTTGGGGGCCCCCAGGGACTGTGGAGGCCCTGGACTTTGGCCCCGAAGCCCAGGGGTAAGAGCATCTCTGAAAGAAGGCAACATTGGTGAGCCCAGCTGTTCCCTCATCATGTCTCATTGGGCTCCAGGGGCTCCAGATCCTGTCCCCATTGTGGTTCTCTGTCTAGCTAAGCCTTGGCATTGAGAAGGAATTGTGGCTGGGGAAGAAATGTTTAGGAAATACATAAGCAATGAAGTGACATCTTCCCTGGATGTTGCTTTGCATCTACATAGGTACGAAAGGAGCTGCCAAATACTGAGTCAGACCATTGATCCATCTAGCTCAGGACTGTTTACTCTGACTGGCAGTGGCCTTGCAAGGTTTCAGACAGGTCTTTGCCAGCCCTGCCTGGAAAGGCCAGGGACTGAACTTCATCCAAAATACATACGCTCTTCTGCATGCAAAGCAGATGCTCTACCACTGAGCTACACCCTCATCTTCATCTGATTATATCATCTCTTCTCTGTGTGGATTCCAAGATGATACCTGCGACAGATGGTCTGCACATCTTTCTAGACACCTTCATTTTATTTTAAAATCCAGATCCAGACCCAAATGTAGAGAGTCCATCTTGCATTTTCCCATTCATCTACAACGGCAAGTCATTCAGCACATGCACAAGGGAGGGCATGAGTGACGGAAGCTTCTGGTGTGCCACCACTAGCAACTATGATGTGGATAAGAAATGGGCTTACTGCAATGTCACAGGTACAAGGAGAATAGCAAATGTGTTTTGGTTGGGTTGGGAGGAGGGCAGTGGGAATCGTTCTCCAGCCCTTGATGGAATGTCATTCCTCTCTGGGAAATGGACTGGTAGTACATGTCCAAGCATCCTTAGTGGGAAAATGACACCGTGCATCATGCCTGCAGTATTTGCAGGGTCTGCTCACACAGCTTGCAGAGCATCAGGTTCCTGAACCGAGAAGGGGTTGGGATAGAAGAAGTCCCTTCCAACTCTAATGTTTTGTGGTTCATCATTATCCTGCCAGAGTTGTTGAGCAATAACCATAACCAAGAACATGTGCTCTGCCAGGGATTGGAGTTCCCACAACTGCTTACACTGTGGTTGCTATTGCCTTCCCCCTTTCCCATGTTTATGGGTGTCTCAGGGCAGGGGAAAGGGGAGGCACTGGGTGAGACCCGTGGGATTGGACTGTACATAGCCCCGCTCATCCTGATCACAGAAGGCTGAAATGAGAACTGTGTTCAGCCTGGCCTGGTAGCTGTGCATTGAAGCAGGGGGCGTTCAATATTCTGTGCACCCCTAGTCAAATGCCCACTGCATCTCTAGTTCAGATGATTTTGAAAGAGCTGGGAAATAAACATGATTGTGCCTGGCACCAAACTACATGAGTAGGCACCAGCCAAGCCCTCCCTTGTGAGAATGTTCCAAAGATGGGGCATCACAGCTGAAGAAGGCCTTCTCTTTGGTCGCCATCAGCCTGATGTCTTCATCCAGAGGAACTCCTCCACTTATGAGCTCTGGTTCACAAGAAGGTTCTTGTGGGAGAAGGTGGCCTTTTAGTCCCTTTCCTCTGCTCAAAAAGTGAATAAAGTGGGAGGAAAGGGTTGCAGGTGGGTATGTTGTGGAGTGGTGTGTTAGGATGGAACAGTGTGTTAGGAATGGACATTCCCCCAGAGGGTTGTCCAAAGGTTCTAGTCATGTTGGGCGGGGGGCAGTTTTACACCTCCCTTGAAGGTTTTCCAGAGTATCCCAGGACCTCTCGAATTCTGATGACCCAGAATTCATCTAATAAGTTGAACTTATTATGCTGGACAATGCTTGAGTGCATGAGCAGCATGGGTTGGGCAGTGTTTTGTGCTTTTCTGTGATGTAATTAGGCATTACAGAATTTATTTATTTAAAATATTTATACCCCACCCCACCTTCTGCTCAGGGCATCTCACATTAATGAAACAGATACAATATAAAATAAGACTAATAAAGTTAAACAAGGTGAGTTAAATACCAGGCTAAACCCACATTTAAAATAACATTTTTTAAAAAAAGTTTCAAATTAAAAGTTATTTTAAAAGCTAAACACTGATAACTATTAAAAAAACCCAAAGAATGCCACAGTGTGGCATTAATATGATACTGACGGAAAGTGCAGTTTAATCAGTGTTTGTAATTTTGTATGAGTATCTATCTATCTGTCTGTCTGTCTGTCTGATTTCTATCCCGCCCTTCCAAAATGACTCAGGGCAGTTCACATTAAGACAAAATGAAAATCAATTAACTATTAAAACCAAAAACTGTAAAAACAACATAAAACCATTATTAAAACAATTAAAACTGTTTTTTAAAACCCTGGAAACCCAGGCCAAACCTTTATGGATCTAAAACAGTTTAAAAACCCTGGAAGGCCAGGCCAAACAGATAGGTCTTAAGGGCTCTCCTGATGAACTCAAATTACGGATTTCTGCAGGGAGTGCATTCCACAGCCCAGGAGCAGCTACAGAGCAGGCCCGCCTCTGAGTTGCCACCAGATGTGTTGGTGCTTTAGAATGACTTTTATGATTTGTTATGATTTAACCTTTTAATCCATGTCAATCTTCCATGTATGGATGGAAAAGGAGACAAGAAATGCAAGAAATGTGCAGGAAATCAAGCAAATTGATTGATTTCTCATTACTTTATAATTTGCAGCTGAATGTGTGAGTTGACCCTGTCCACTTTAGCATTGTGAATGAGGTGATATGAAAATGCTCTCTGTGTTGATAGCTCAACCACACTTGTGAATCACCACTTGCTTCCCAACATCTGAAATTCATGCTATTACTTGATGTGACATCAGAAACCTTCTTGTGTGGGTCGAGTTGTTCCATGTCAAGTGAAAACCATGCTGGGAAACAAAGTAACCACTCATGTGGAAGCAGTCAGTTATACAGTCTGTCATGTGCATTGTAATTGAACTGGATGGATGAAGCAACCAAGGCCTTTACCTTGATGAGCATGCATTTGCAAACTATCCACTCCTTAATACAACTCCGAAATGGGTAGGGCCGACTAGCTTCTGAGAAGCAACAAACAGAACAATGTGACTATTGCTTCCAAGGAAGGAAGTGACTATTCCTACTCTCAAGAATACTTTTCTCTTCTATTTTCTTTTAAAAAACCAGGACCAGATATGAGCGTGGAAACTCCCAGGTGTGTCTTCCCATTCATTTACAATGGCAAGAACTACAGCGGTTGCACAGAGGATGGACGGAAAGATGGGAAACTCTGGTGTGCCACCACCGGCAGCTACGATGAAGACGAGAAGTGGATTTTTTGCACTGTCACAAGTAAGAGACTAGCAGAGGAGGAGGGTGGAGAGAAGCAACATTTACCCAGGTCTCTTTCTCCAGATCGCCGCAAAAAGAAAGTTAAATTCATGTCTCTTTTTCACTTTGGATCTGCTCCACACAATAGCTGATGGCTTGAGAAAGATTACTCTTTTGTACCAAAACCAGCTTTTGACTGCTAGCAAAACCCTTAGCAATAATTGTTCAGACTTTGCCATTCCCTGCCCCACAGGGACACATGGGGTGGGTTCACACTTAATGCAGAGCCTGAGGTTCGTGCGACCTCCATTGTGTGGCCTCAGGAGCATGCGATCTCCCTTCCCATCCCCACACAAGTGCCTACTTCCTTTGTAGATTAGGATATGACAAGAATGGTCACAACCAGTGTTCCCTCTAACAGGGATTCCCAGATCTTGTTGACTACAACTCCCATAATCCCCAAGCAAAAGCCATTGCAGCTGGGGATTCTGGGAGTTGTAGTCAACATCATCTGGGAATCCCTGTTGGAGGGAACACTAGTCACAACCTCTGAACCCACCAATCTCAGCATATGCTAACCTAGTTGCTCCAGAGAAACTGAGATCTGAAACTAACTTTAACCCTTGGGTTCAGTTCTTGGGTTGTCTGAAGCAAATAGGCCAGCATATGCAAGGACTAGTGGGGCTGGATGCGACGACCAGTCTCACTCAGTATATCCTAACCTACAAAGGAAGCAGGCACTCTCACAGGGATGGGAGGAGGAAGCACATGCTTCTGAGGCTGAGGGAGGTTGCACAGACTTTGGGTTTCACATTAAGTGTTACATTTAAATCAAATTTAACTTCATACACCACCTAGAGATGTCTATATCAGAGATGTCTATATTGGGCTGCAGGCCCAATTTGGATTGGGTTCCCCTTCAGCTCCTAGTAATAAGCAGTTAAGCATGCCAGGTTTAAGAAAATGCTCAGCGTAACATGCAGTTTGGCCCTGTGACCTCAGGTGGAGGGAGATTATATTTTCAGCAAAGACATAGGAATATAGGAAGCTGCTTTTTACAAAGTCAGACCACTCGCCCATCTAACTCAGTAGTGAGCTGTCTGCTGTGACTGGCAGTGGTTCTCCAGGATTTTAGAGAGAAATATTTCCCAGTTATATCTGGAGATGATAGGGACTGAACCTGGGACCTGATGCTATGGCCCCATTCCCAAGATTTAGGCCAAAGGGGGCCTTTGGCATGACTGTGACAATGTGATGCTGGCAGCCAGAGCAAAGATTGATAAAAGGAGTATAATACTACTTAGTGCTTTAGAAGGTGCAAAGCATTTCAGATATATTATCCTGGAAATCCTTACCACTGCTCTGTAAGAAAGGTCAGCTTTATTCTTCCTCTACTGCATTGGGGTCTAAGGCTGAGAGATCATGACTTGTCTAAGTCCTTCTAGTGAAGTCACGGCAGAAGCAAAACTCCATGTCCTGGTTACAGCTCAGTGTCTTGGCCTTTTTGCTACAATAGTTGTCAAGGCAGGATAGCCGTCTTTCCCAATGAGCAAAGCCAGCAGTTCCTCAGATAACTGTGATTGTGGAGGACAAAAGCAGCTTTAAAGGCAAGCTTGGGGCAGGCCCATTAGTTGCTCTAATGATCATTGTCCAGATCAGATCAGTGCCCTGTCCTCTGATATTTGCTATGGGATATTTGTTCCTTTTGCCCCAGTGCGGGGGGCTGAAGTCAATTTTCAGTGCATTATTGCACTAACATTAAATATTAATGAAAGCAATGATTAGTAACTTGTGGGTCTCCCCTCAACCCTGATCAAGGGACCCACAATTTTAACCAAAAATAGTGGCCAGGAAGTAGGTCCTTTCCCTACTCAGTCAGTGGGGCACCTGCAGTGCATGCTTGCCTGAAACAAATGTCAGGTCCTCTCCTCTTTCTAAATAGCTGCTACTTTCAGGCATGCTTACTTGGGAGGAAATTGTATTGGGTACACTATGGAACACGCTTTTGAGTAAACGTAAGATAGTTTTCTGAGAAAAGAGAGGATGCTCTCTGTTGGAGAAGAGGGGATGGACCACAAGAGTGCCTTTCTGGGGTGCGTGCTGCCTGTGCCTGTCTGATGCTGCTGTTCCAGCCCACTTCATCCATCGCCACTGCTACATCCATCGCCACTGCTGCATCCATCGCCACTGCAGCAACAACAGGCACACTTGGTCAGTCCATCACTGACTCTCATCTGGTCTTGAGCAGCCCACTACATTGAGCCATTCCAGCTTGTCAGTGAGGCAAGCCAAGAACCCTTTATGGCTCCTGTTATTGCTGCAGGATATTCCTACCTGCTGGGGGCCAGCAAAAAAGTCCCCATGGGCCAGATTTGGCCCCTGGGCCTTAAGTTGTGCAGGCCTGTGGCTTTGCTAGCCCTTGTTTGTGCTTCCACCTAGTGGTAACAAATACTTGTTGCTAATTTTGTCAAAACTTCACCAGGAAGTTCACCAAAACTTCACCACCAACATAGGAAGCTGTTAGCCAGCGTGGTATAGTGGTTAGAGTGCTGTATTACGACCCGAGTTCAAATCTCCATTTAGCCATGATACTTGCTGGGTGACTCTGGGCCAGTCACTTCTTTCTCAGCCTAACCTACTTCACAGGGTTGTTGTGAGGAGAAACTCAAGTATGTAATATACTGCTCTGGCCTCTTTGGAGGAAGAGTGGGATATAAAATGTTAATAATAATAATACCAGGTGATAGCAGAATAGAAGAAAAAGAAATAGAAAAAACAACAAAATACAAAGATCTACAAACTGAAATTGAAAGGCTGTGGCAGAAGAAGACCAAAATAATCCCAGTAGTAATTGGCGCCCTAGGTGCAATTCCAAAACACCTTGAAGAGCACCTCAACACCATAGGGGCCACAGAAATCACCATCAGCCAATTACAAAAAGCAACTTTACTGGGAACAGCCTATATTCTGTGGCAATATCTATAATAATAACAGCAACAATATTGATAATAAAATTCAGGCATCCCAGGTCCTTGGGAAGGACTCGATGTCTGGATAAAACAAACCAGTCAATAACACCTGTCTGACTGTGTAAACAAAAATAATATACTGAGTCAGATGATTGGTCCATCTAGCTCAGTATTGTCTACACATACTGGCAGTGGCTTCTCCGAGGCTGCAGGCAGGAATTTCTCTCAGCCCTATTTTGAAGATGCCAGGGAGGGAACTTGGAACCTCGATGCTCTTCCCAGAGCATGCTCCATCCTCTAAGGGGAAGATCTTACAGTGCTCACACATCAAGTCTCCCATTCAAATGCAATCAGGGCAGACCCTGCTTAGCTAAAGGGACAAATCATGCTTGCTACTACAAGACCAGCTCTCCACTTCCTGTCTCATGAACTGTAGTTCATGAGACAGCCAAGGATCTAAAATAGGGGATATAGTAAGGAATCCATAGAAGTCTGCGTTCTTCTGAAATGACAACATTTAGAATTCCTTGGAATATGGAGTGTTAAATAATTTTAAAAATCATTTAAGTTTGAAGTTCATTTGTATTTATATATTTAAAATATCTCTATTCTGTGCTACCAGTGCAATTCTGCTCATGATGAATCACAAAGACAAAAAACTAACAATATAAAATTGATAAAATTCAATTAAACAAAACACAATTAAAACCAGATTCATAAATGTAAAAGAAACAAAAACTAAAAATTAAAATGCCTCTCTAAAAAGATGGGTTTTAATTTTTTTTTAAAAAATAAGTGTATTGTCTCATTCTCTTCTTTTGTTCTTTTTCATCCAGAAACAGGATGTGTTTTTCCTTTCATCTATAAGGGAAGGTCTCACCACAGCTGCACCACTCTGGATCACCTTGAAGGGAGAGCCTGGTGTTCGACCACTCCAGACTACCACACTGGCTTGCAGTGGAGAGTATGCAACGGTGAGCAGAGCGGGAGGGCTAAATCAGAAGCAACGATGTATATTGATCTATTCGCCTACTTATTTATGAAAGGTATTTTTACCCTCCTATTCTGGAAGCTGAAAGAGCTTTTACAATCATTGGCTGACATTCTGACAAACACAGTGGCAGCATGTTAGGAAGAGGCATTCATGCTGCAGAGAGCATTCTTAGTGGCACAGAATTGCGTGTTCCGTCACAGGGAGATGACACAACTGCGCTCGGAGTACAAGGACACAGATTAAAGATGGATTTGTACTATCTATGACCCACTGAGCCAAACACAGACCACCAGGAGGTTTTACAGCTAGGGCTTTCCCCCTGAATCCACTCCTGATTGGAATGTGCTAGTACACATATATGCTATATTTAACCCAACCTCCCTGCGGGCTATCAGGGACTAGGGCAGACAGGGCTTTATCCCCCCTACCCCCAGGGAGGCGGGGAATTCTGGCTTAGCCTGAGGTATGTCTGACTTAAAATAGTCCTCTATTTCCAGCTTCGAGGCTTGTCTTTGATGTGCGTAGGGGAGCAGCCGAGGGCTATGTGAATGCTCCACCTAATCCCCCAGATGAAACCGTCTCGAATCAGCTGTGAAGTAGATTCGCTCCTCGGATACCCCACAGCATAAAGCCTTGTCTGTAAAACCTCAAGCTATGTATGGTTGGCAGCCCATCAGGTGCTCAGTTGTGTTGTTAGCTATCTGGGGCCGCAAAGCAGAAGGGTTGCCAAGTGTTCGGTGGACCACGTGCCATGGCTGAGCTCATCTTGGTGATCAGAAGCGGTGCCAACCTTGCTCACAGTCCTGCAAGTCTATGATTCCAAAAAGCCTTGGAGGGTTTTGATGTTGGTCCTGCCATCGACTCTGTCGATGCCCTGGTGGGAACCTGGAATAGGGAACTCACCAGGGCAGTAGACACAATCACTCCTAAGCGTCCCTTCCGATCTGCTTTTAAAGTGGCCCCTTGGTATACAGAGGTGTTACGTGGTCTGAAGCAGCAAGGTAGGTGACTGGAGCACAAGTGGAGGAGAACTCGGCTTGAATGTGACAGGACACAGCATAGAGCCCATTTGAAGGTTTATGCGGAGGAGGTGCATGCGGCTAAAAACCAGTTCTGGTCTGCGCACATTGCTTCTGTGGGTTCGCGTCTGGCAGAGCTGTCCCAGGTTGTGAGGAGTTTGATTCAGGCTCCTTCCAATTCAAACCAATCCCCGGGGACTTTGTTCTGCTGTGATGCTTTCAATGGGTTCTTTGCGGACAAAATCTCCTGTATTCGGGCTGACTTGGACTCCACTGCTTCTGCAGAGTCTATTAAGGTGGTGTCCAGCAATCCCTCTTGCAGTATTAGATGGAATTGGTTTCAATCTGTGATGCCTGATGATGTGGACAAGCTGCTTGGGGTAGTGCGGCCTACCACCTGTTCTCTGGATCCTTGCCCGACTTGGCTGCTTTTATCTAGCAAGGAGATTGTTGGGGATGGCTTAGTTAATATCATTAACTCATCGCTGAAGGAGGGTCGGATGCCTCCTTCAAACAAGGAGCAATTAGACCAATTCTTAAGAAGCCTTCCCTAGATCCCTCAGTGATGGACAGTTATAGGCCGGTCTCCAATCTCCCATGGTTGGGTAAGGTGATTGAGAGAGTGGTGGCTAACCAGCTCCAGGCAGTTTTGGAGGAAACCGATTATCTAGACCCATTTCAAACTGGCTTTAGAGTGGGCTATGGGGTTGAGTCTGCCTTGGTCGGCTTGATGGATGACCTTTACCGGGGAATTGACAGAGGGAGTGTGACTCTGTTGGTTCTTTTGGATCTCTTGGCAGCGTTCGATACCATCGACCATGGTATCCTTCTGGATCGCCTGGGGGAATTGGGGATAGGAGGAACTGCTTTGCAGTGGTTCCGCTCCTATCTCTCAGGCAGATTCCAGATGGTGGAGCTTGGTGACAGTTCCTCTTTAAAACGGGAGCTATTATATGGAGTCCCTCAGGGCTCCATTTTGTCACCAATGCTTTTTAATATTTACATGAAACTGCTGGGTGAGGTCATCAGGAGATTTGGTGCAGGATGTTATCAGTATGCTGATGACACTCAAATCTATTTCTCCTTATCATTTTCATCATCAGGAAATGGCATTCACTCCCTAAATGCCTGCCTACGGGCAGTAATGGGCTGGATGAGGGATAACAAATTGAAGCTGAATCCAAGCAAGATGGAGGTGCTCATTGTTGGGGATTGGAATTTAAGGGATGAGCTAGATCTTCCTGTACTGGATGGGGTTACACTCCCCCAGAAGGAACAGGTACGCAGCTTGGGAGTGCTCTTGGATCCAGGCCTCACCATGGTATCTCAGGTGGAGGCTATGGCCAGGAGCGCTTTCTATCAGCTTCGGCTGATTCGACAGTTGCATCCATTCCTTGAACGATCTCAAAACAGTGGTGCATCAGCTGGTAACCTCTAGGCTTGACTACTGCAATGCGTTCTACGTGGGGCTGCCTTTGTACATAGTTCGGAAACTTCAGTTAGTCCAAAATGCGGCAGCCAGATTGGTCTCTGGGGTAACCTGGAGAGACCATTTTATGCCTGTCTTAAAACAGCTGCACTGGCTGCCAATACGTTTCCGGGCGAAATACAAAGTGCTGGTTATTACCTTTAAAGCCCTGAATGGCTTGGGCCCGGGTTACCTCAAAGAGCGCCTTCTTCGATATGATCCCCATTGCTCGTTGAGGTCATCTGGAGAGGTCCATCTCCAGTTGCCACCGGTATGTCTGGTGTCGACTCGGAACCAGGTCTTTTCTGTAGCTGCTCCTGGTCTATGGAACGCACTCCTGGCAGATATCCGCAGTTTAGGCTCGCTGTCGGCCTTTAAGAGAGCCCTAAAAACCTATTTATTTGGCCTGGCCTTCCAAGGCTTATAAAGTGTTGTTGTTTTTAAAAGTATTTTAATTGGTTTTAAAGAGTTTTAATCATTTTTGAATTGTTTTTATATTGTCTTAGCATTGTTTTGATTGTGGGTTTTATGTCTTTTTAAAAATTATTGTACACTGCCCAGAGCCTCTGGATGGGGCGGTTTATAAATGCAGTCAATCAATCAATCAGTCAATAATAAATATGAGTCCTGATCCGCAGCCCAACCATGGCTGGGCAGCTCATCCTGATATAAACCCTCTCTATCTCCTGTGAACATTTGCTTTGTTACCCCAGATGGAGGCGAGGGGAGAGGAAGATGCACCCAAGCTAACCTCTTTCCCTCCTTTCCTTCTCCCTTCCTCTTTAGCGACGGACTGTGTCTTCCCCTTCGAATATCAAGGCAAGTCATACAACAGCTGCACGAGGGATGGGCGGGCTGACAAGAGGCGCTGGTGTTCCCTCGCTAGCAATGCTGACACTGGCAAGACCTGGATCCTGTGCTGATTCTGGGAAGGGAACTTCAGGTGGGGATGGATCTATGTTTTATTATTTATTCAACACATTTCCATGCGGCCTATAACCAGGTTTCGAGGCAGTTTACGACAAATTTAAAAAGCTATAAACTTGAAAATGGGCAGATGAAACAGATACGTTAAATTTTTAAATCTGGTAAAAGCCTGATTGAACAGGTGCATGTCTTCAGTGCTCTTCTGGAGGCCCCCAGCGAGGGTGCAGCTCTTACTTCAAGTAGAATTTATGGGAATAATGAAAGTGGCACATTGAGAGCCCTTTCCAGGCATTACTCCTGTATTGGGTAACTGGCACAGGAAGGAGGCAAAAGAGGGAGCACACCAGCTAGCTACACGCACTGCACCAACATGCTCACTGACCACATCTCCTGGGCTTCTGTGCAGTTGGCATTTGACTGCAGAGAGCATACCAAATGCAGGGTGGCTACCTGCATCCAGCATGGATCCCTGTTCTCTTCAGGCAAACTTTTAGCATGTGGAGGCCCAGGGGGCATGGCCAGCAAGCATGTCAGGACAGCGGCCATAGCTAGCCAGTTGTCTTGTCCTTGGTTGCCCATGAGTCAAGGCAAGGCCGTTCTGCAGGACCTCAGGAAGGTGATAGAAACAAATTGATCTGATGGAGTCCCAGATCCAACAGAGTCCTCTCTTGGCCCTCACCACTTCCCTCATGCTCCACCTCTTTGCTGCAGAGTGTGGATCCCTACAAGCCTGGAGCTAAGCACTCCACTGCCCCTCAGCCCCCTCTTGCCGGATGCATTCCCTGCATCAGTGAACAGGCACTGAAGGGCAAGTCCTTCCTGATGTATCTGGGTCCAACCCCTTAGGTGAGTCCAGATACTCGCCTGGGCTCCAGGTGAGTATCAGAGGGGACCCTCTCTGAGGGTCTGGACTCCTGGGGCTCCTCATTGCCTGGGTCATCCTCCACGTTCAGCATGGGTCCTGCACATCAGCAGCTGGTGTTTATGCTGCAGATTTCCACGATGAAATGAAACTTTTTGGGAGGTTCACAAAGGAAAAAAAATGCAAAAAAGAACCCCGAGTAAAAACTCTCATTCTAAATACAGAAATAGCTTTGATCATAAGGTATCTCAATTTAATCAAATATGTTAAAAATATCACTTCATTAATATCAAAATACTGATCCCAGCTACTAAAAATCCTATTCACAGGTTAAAAACATACGTAAAAAGCATACATAAATACATAAAATCTCTTAAAGTCCAAAGATTATATTTTGGGGTGTGCCCCAATCCACGCAATCCAAATCCACAGATGGACTTTACTCCAGTTCCATAGACATAGATAAAGCTTTCATTAGAAAATACCAACAAATGCTGGGAGGTGCTTCCAATGACGTTTTATAGTGGGACAAAATCCATATGCAAACAATAGCTGTTCTGAAGAGATGCATTCAAAAGGGCTTCACATGTGTTTAAGCTGCTCAGTGGTGTTATTTAGCAAGTTCTTCAATGCAGTTGTGCAGAGACTATATATTGTTCTTGTATCTCAAAATGGATACAACCACTCCCTTTGCCTTCTACAGATTTGTCTGGCTCTTCCGCTTTGGGATCTAATCCCTGGCTGTCACCTGAGGTTTGGACCATGACACTTGTGCACTGCCATTTGATCTCCCTTATCTGTTGACCTTGCACTGCAGGAGTAGAATCTGCATAGGACTTGGCATTGTTGCCTATATGGACATAGGAGAGTTTCTGTGAAGCTACTTTTGATGCCCTGGAGTATGAGATATTCAGGCTGGTAGATGTAAGCTACAAATTCTAGCAGCCTGGAATTGCCGCAGTACATTAAAGGCCATTAAATAAGTGTCAAACTAAATCTTGAAGCCTAGAGTAAGAGCAAAGGAGTGTAATCTCTTCACATGAAACATACAATAATGACACTTTAAGGGGATTTGTGAATCACTGGAGGAAGTGGAGGTAGGGCTGCAATCCTGCACATGCTCACCGGAGAGGAAGTCCCACTGAAATTAATGGGGTATACTCAGAACTGAGTAAGTATGCATAAGATTGTGCTATAGTGGAGTTGGGGTACAGGAAATGCATGGATTCAGGGGTGCCTGCTTATGGAATATGCTAGTTCCCAAATGGATGCAACTCCAAGGAACTTAGTGTGCCATCAGAATAATAGCACAGGTAGAGATGCATGAAGACCTTCACTGTTAGTCAGGACAGTGATCTCTAGAGGTCAGGAGAGGTCATGGCTGCAGACTCAAACATGGTGAAATAAGCAAGTATGGTTGAAAGAATAAGCAACTATTCTCTGGGGTTGATTATTAAGCCATGTGGGCTTAACAGGAAGCTTGCTAAAATGGCTTCTGAAATCCCTTGAAGTGGGGTCTGTGTGCATAATGAGACCAGAGCATTCCCTGTTTGACTATGGAGGTAATATTATAGCATAGAAACTCCTAATCCAATGAGTCTATTTCACACTTTCTCTGGTCTCAGCTCTAAGTGCCTGGTTGGCTAATCCTCATGTCTAACCCAAATCAACTTTTCCCTTCCTTCCACCAGGCTGGCCTCTGAGGGCTAACCAAGGCATAAGCCCAGAAGCAAAACAGCAACAACAATAACAAAACTGTGATTGCGTTCACATATATATACCAAGACAAAACACAGAAGAACCGAAGTAAATCTATCTAATGTATAAACATATATTATTTAGAAATACAATACCTACAACATACTCATACTTTCATAAAATGTATAAGTAATTATTAATTCAAGAATAAAACCAGTATTACCACAAAATAAAAAAGTAGGAATATGTCTACTCCACAGTTCCACCAATAGCTAGTCCATGCCTAGGACATAATATGTTATTCTAGTGTCAATCCATTTCATAGAAAATCCAGTGGTGAATTCCCTTTGTAAATTCTGGAACTGAAGAAGTCCAAACACTAAAGTAACTGTCTTGATGAATTGCAAGACACATTTCAGTCTAAATAAGGCCTTCTTCCGTGGTGTTGCTCCAAAATACAGACTATGTTGGTTGTAACTTCATACTGTCCATCGGATCACTATAAATAGATACATACATATTGAAACCACAAAATTATCAATTCATGTTAAGTGAAACTGTTTAAGACAAAATCATACTACTCACAAAAATTCATCAATGGTCTGTTAGAGATGTGTGAGCCGGCTCGATTCAAACCAGGCTCAACATCGAACTGGCCCTGTTTGAGCAGTCCTAGTTCAAACCAAACTGGTTCTGACTGGCTTGGTGGTCTACTGGTAAAGGGGAATCCAGTGAGGATTCCCCTTTACCAGTAAAGGGGCAGGGGGGCTTCCTTAAGCCTAGAGGGGATGGGATGGGATGGGAGTCAGTTAACACTTACAAGTACTAGTGGTAGAGATGATGGCTCAGCCCACCCCTGCCAGCCTCCCCCAGAGTAGCTAGGGCTGGTGGTGGCCTGGTTCAGGCCTCTGCGCACATATGGAGGCAATTTTAGTGACCTCCGCACATGCACAGAGGCCATTTGCATGACCAAAAGGATCTCTCCAAACTGGGTGAGTGGATGTCAAAATGACAAATGTGATGTAAGCAAGTGTAAAGTGATGCATATTGGGGTGAAAAACCCCAACTTCACATACACTGATGGGGTTGGAGCTGTCATTGACTGACCAGGCGAGAAATCTTGGTTGTGGTTGACTCAGTTTGTGACAGCTGTGAAAAAGGCAAATTCCATGCTAGGGATCATTAGGAAATAAATGTCTTGACTAGCTTCCCGGCTAGTCATGATGCAGCCATTTTCTAGACATCGCCCTTCATCAAGAAGCTGCTGCTGGACACCTTTGTGGATGCGCCCAGTCCTATTCAAGGATCAAGTGGGAAGTTGGGCCAGACCTATTTGAGGATTAAGCATATGAACTGCAAACCTCCCTGAGCCATTTTGGAAGGGCGGTATATAAATCAAGTAAATAAACATACAAACATGAACTTTATCACTCCTTACAAGATATCCATTCACCACATACAGAGGCACTTCAACAACTACCACAGCCAAGTATGCAGTGGAAAGAGCATTCAATCACCTAAAGTCTTTCTGGGGCTCACTACACAAACTACTCAATGTTGAGGAACGCCAGGTTGTTGATGTGATAGTCATATGCTGCATCCTCCACAACATTTGTGAGTCCTGGAAGGATGTTCTACTACTAGACCACCATGTTCTGCTACTAGACCTAGCCACTTGGGGGGGATGTGGGGTGTGTTTGTGATGGTTCTGGGGAAGGCGGGGACATACCCCAATGCCTGTTCCCACCAGAGGTGGTGGGCAACACTGTGAAAGTTGTTAAAAGCGCATACTGCAAGCATGCGTAGGAACAGTTGTCAGCAGCAACCAATCCCTGATGAAACCAAACTGGCAAATGCTGTATGTGTGTGTTTGTGTACGTGCGTTCCTCCTTACCAAATGGATATTATCCTTTTACTCAGTAAACGTTTTAAATAGTAGATGGCTCTATGTGTCACATCCACAGTATTGGCCGTCTTTCCCTGTATTGTGACACAGTGCTGAGGAGGATTTGTACCTGTATTCAGCTGTCTGCACATAGGTATACATATTTTGTGAATGACTGTACTACGTTCATTTAAAAAGTGAACCTAGGCACAGGCCGTGTAAATGCAGGATATGGATAGGATGTGTTCTGCTGTGTTCAATATAATATGCGAATACCTGTACTAGGGATGGACATTCCCTATGCAGTGTGGAAATACAAGCAGTGTGTGCTGGGCAAACTGGGGGAATGGAAAAGGCTATGGTGCAGTTGCCATCCCTGGCCCCATGCCACTGGGTCTGTGTGCAGCCACATGGCTAGAGCAAGGCACATGCATTTTGTTGTGGGGAGCAAGGAAAGGGTTAAGCACCTTCGTTCTGGGCTACCAGTCAGGTGGCTAGGAGGTGGAGCCAGAGCATACAGATGGACTCATCCAAAGCCGTGTGGCAAGGCTGTATCTGCCTTCTTGCTCCTTTGGGGCCAGTGGAAGGACAGTCGCTGAAGTCATCATGCTTTCCCAGTCTGGTGACAAGGCAGAGAATGTTAAGAATGCATTTGGGCCTTTGGAGGGGTGGGACTTGCAGCTGCGGAGTTCAGGAGGGTTCCCACTGCCAGCCATGATTGTGGGTCTGCTGGCTTCACCGAATTCAGCAGAGATGTTCATCGTGTGCTGCTTATAGAGCTCCTATCCACCACAAAAACAGTTGAGAAAACAGGCCTATTATGTTGTACCTGCATTCAGATAGCTATACACAGGTACACACTTTTGAAAATGCAACTGGGCACTGGCTTCCTAAATGCAGGATACAGCTAGGGAGTGTACTGCTGTATCTGTGTTCAATACAATATGTGAGCACTGCAGCTGTGTACAGATATGAAGCTGTGTACATTGTCCACAGATTATACGAGTGTTGAACATAACATGTGAACAGGGCTCCTATCTTCCAACCAGACACTGATCAGATTGATCCCTACTTAGCTTTAGCAAGCTAGATTTGCTGAATTCTCTACTCTCATCCCATGTTCTGAGTGCCCATAGGGACTGCAGGCAAGTGAAAAGGAGTGAATAGAGGCTAAACAATACCAAACTATGAGAAATGCTTTATTTTTAATAGCTCGCAGGGAAGCCAGGGAGAGCCAGACAAACATGAGTCACCTCCTAGTGGACAATTACTGACGCTGGAATGGGGCATCTGGGGTTATTGCTTTGTGGGGCACCTGAAAAGAGAGGTAAATGGAGTCATCAAAACAAAACATAACTGATGAGCAGTCCAATGAAACCAGAGGTCCCAAGGACTTAAAAATAGCTGGTATAGTACATGCACACACAATTATTCACATGTTACATGTACATAAAGTAATACATTCCTATCTGCAGTTTGCCTTTTAGGGGGCCACTACACAGGTTCACCTTTAAAACAAACACAGGTGCAGTAATTCACAAAAAGTACATATACGCATACAGATTTCTGTATGCATGTACAACATAATGTCTGATTCAGGAGGGTGGTGGAACATGGGGCAGAGTCACCTTATACAGTCAGGGGCCAGTTCAAATGATTAAGCTACAGCACACCTGAGGAGGAAGGGGAGAATGCTGAGAACATGCCCACCAGGATATGCGCCACAGACACCCCAACATCCTGGAAAATCCCCTGATTATATGTGGGGGTTGTTCATCCGAATGCTCACCCAGCTGATATGCAGGCACGAGGCACCTTGTTAGCCAGCTGAGCAATGGGATGTAACCCCTTGGAGATCTACACACAGGCACAATTATTCACATGTTGTGTTGAGCACAGGTGCAGTTCTATAGCTCCTATCTGTAACATGCATTCCAGTGACCTGCACCCAGTTTCACTTTTAAAGTAAACACAGGTACAATCATCCACACCACACAAAAACATGTACACATATACAGACATCTGTATGCATGTACAGTATAATGTCTGAAGAGGGCTCTAGTTAAACCAGAAGTCAGAATGGTGATGGAACAGAAGACAGAGTCAATTAATGGAACAAGGGGAAAGTTCAAATGATAAGGCTATATAGCACATGTGAAGAGGAAGGGGGAAATCCTGAGAACACGCCCACCAGGACATCCTGCACAGATGTCCCAACATCTTCCTGGTGCACCCCTTGATCATGTGTAGGGGCCATTCATGTGAACAGCCCCCCTACACACACACGACTTGGAACATGTGTTTAGGGGTCATTTGGACGAACAACCCCCACACACGATCAAGGGACACACCGAGAGGGCATTGGGACATTCATGGAGGACTTCCCGACCTGGCATGCACCTGGCATGTGCCTTCTTCTTCACATGTGATGAGGTCATATAGTTTGAACCAACATGAAAAAGGAAAGGAGTGGGGGACATCCTCTTGTCCCTAGATATGTCAGGACAGAAATGTAAGTTGGTTGGAAAATTAATAAAAATAAATACATACTATGAAGCAATTCAAAGCACAAGGGGGTGTTTCTAACAGAACTTCCATTGGTGATCCTTGTCATAGTTGGCAGTTGTTGCACACCACTTCTTTTCATCACTTATTCCATTATTGGTGCAAGCGTAGTAGGAGTCCTGATTGTAAATAAATGGGAAGACACATGGAAGGGAGACTAAAAGGGGAACAGAAGACAAAGATATAATAAACTACAGTAGCTACAATGTTCCAAATGGAAATAACAGTGTTCTGAGCAATATGTAAAATCACATTTCAGTCTAGACCAACTCAGATCATTAAGACATTAATTCACAGTGCTTTTCTCCCAAAAAGAGAATTTCCAGAGGGTAAGCCTGCCTTTAAGCCTTATCCTTTGATCCCAAAGCTCTGTCTCCTAGATATATGGAAGCTGAATGGGTTTACTGAGGAAGTGACAATGCACATGCCTAGAGGCACTCTAACCTCCAAACAACCTTCAGACACAGAAGAGAACAGTTAGAGATAAAAAAGACTAGGGGAGGTACATTCTGGTGTGACCTTCAGTCACTTTATTACAGCTTCACGGCCATGGCTTTCACCAAACAACTCTGGGAGCTGTAGATTGGTTAGAGGGCTCATCATTCTCTCTTGGAGAACCTTACTTCCCTCATAGAACTATAATTTCCAGGGATGAGGACACAAAACCAGCTTGTCTACAGTATAGGCCAGCAGCAACTGCTGGAAGCTGGTATCTCTGGGGGCAGGGCGAAAGATGAACTATATGTTTAACAATAGGTTAATGCTCCCCTACTACCACTGCCTGGCATCCTGTGCTGCTGAATACCTGGGTCACCACCCTGACCACTCACCTAGCCGATGTGCCATCATAGGGCACATGGTGGCCAGCTGAGCAATGGAATGTACCCCCTTGGGGATCTACACACAGGTACAATTAATCATAGGTTATGTTGAGCACAGGTGCAGTGCTATACTTCCTATCTGTACCATGCATTCCAGTGACTTGTACCCAGTTTCACTTTTAAAGTGAACACTGGTACAGCCGTTCACACAAAAACAAATATATGCACACATTCATAATGCCTGAATAGAGCGCTAGTAATTCGGAAGGGTGGTAGAACACGGAGCAGGGCCATTTCATGGGAAAAGGGGCCAGCTCAATCAGTAAGACCACAGCACGTGTGAAGAGGAAGGAGGAATGCTGAAAACACACCCATTAGGACATCCTCCACAGACATCGCAATGCTCTCATGGTGCATTCCTTGATCACGAGTGGGGATTGTCCATATGAACAGCCCCCAAAACACTCACTCCAGGGACTTGGAGTACGTGTTTAGGGGCATTTGGATTAACGACCCCCACATGGGATCAAGGGACTTCCCCAAAAAGCATGCTCTTGGCACATTCTTTTCCTCTTCACATGTGCTGCAGTCATATAGTTTGGAACCAGACCAATAAAGGAAAGGAGTGGGGGACATCCACTTGTCCTTAGATATGTTATGACAGAAATGCCAGTCAGGCTGTTGATCAGAAAATACATAAAAATAAATACATACAGTGGTCCCTCGACTTACGAAGATAATCCGATCCGAACGCACGTTCGTAGGTCGGAATTTTCGTAAGTCGAAAAGCGCATCCACGGAGGTCCGGAACACTCGTAAGTCGAGGAAACCGCATCTAAAAATTCGTAGGTCGAGGAAGCTGCATCTAAACCGGCAACGACTTCCGGTATTTTTTGTCGTTCATATGTCGAAATCTTCGGATGTTGAGTGCTTCGTAAGTCGAGGGACCACTGTACTATGAAACAGTAGAAACTCCATGAAGAGGTGTTTCTAATGGGATCCTACACATCTTACCCTGTTGGGAACATTCCCTCCATTGGCGATCCTTGTCATAATTAGCAGTTGTTGCACACCACAGCTTTTTATCACTTTTTCCATCCGTGGTGCAAGAGGAGTAGGATTTCTGATTGTAAATAAATGGGAAGACACATGGAAGGGAGACTAAAAGGGAAACAGAAGACAAAGTACAATATACCAAATGGAAATGAAAGAAACTAGGAAGACGCAAAATCTCATTTCAGTTTGGGCCATCTCTGATCATTAAGGTGATACTTGGGGCATGTTTCTAGTGGCTATTGGATGAACCCCTACGTGCAATCAAGTGACCCAGCAAGAGGGCATCGGGACATTCACAGAGGGCTTCCTGACAGGCATGCTCTTGGCACATTCCCTTTCTCTTCACATGTTCTGTGGTAATATAGTTTGAATCGGTCCAATAAAGGAAAGGAGTTAGGGAAATCCTCTCATCTCTAGAGAAGTCCAGACAGAAATGAAAGCCAGCCAGTTGGTTGGAAAATAAAAATAAATACATACCATGAAGCAACATAAAATCATTCAAAACAATGAAAAGGTGTTTCTAACGGGATCCTACACATCTTACCCTGTGGGGAACAGAGCCTCCATTGGCGATCCTTGTCATAATTAGCAGTTGTTGCACACCACAGCTTTTTATCACTTCTTCCATCCGTGGTGCAAGAGGAGTAGGATTTCTGATTGTAAATAAATGGGAAGACACATGGAAGGGAGACTAAAAGGGAAACAGAAGACAAAGGTATGATAAGCTACAGGAGCTACAATGTACTGAATGGAAATGATAGAAACTGTGTTCTGAGGAAAACGCAAAACCTCATTTCATTCTGGACTATTTCAGGAGGGCTGGCTCTAGGATTTTTGGTGCCATAGGTCAAGTTTGACTTTGCCTCCCCGACCAGCCAAGACGTGTGGAGCCCTGGCTTTAACTTGAGCTGTGCAGGCTGCTCATTCATGGGGTTGAATGACTAGTCCATGTGGATGACCAGATGACGACTAGCACACAGGCATTTAAGGATACAGTGGGTGAAAGTTCCCAGTCTATGATAGGAGCCAGACTCTTTACACTTCAGAGATAAAAAGATGCTACTGTTAATTTGGAAATCCAGTCTGAGACCTTTTCTTTTTAGAAGTGAATGCTGAGGTATGCGATTCATATTCAAGAAAGGAAGTGCAGCTTATGAGACTCACTGATCAGTGGGGGGTGAGCTACAATGACCAAATAAGACTCTGTATTTTGGGGTGAAGAACGTGCAGACCCATTAGGGAGCAGGGTGAAGAATCACATATAACATGCTCATACCACTGTGCAGTAGGAAGAAGAGCAAGGATAATTGGCAGTGCTTGTCAGGACTCCAGCTGCGGCCGCTCCAATTCCAGGATGTGCTTTATTTTATTATATTATACCAGTTAAATCACTACATTCATAGTAATTATTAGGTTTTTACTTCCTTGCACTGCCACCATATGATAATGTTTGGTACCCTGCTCTCAGTGAATATCTCTCCTCGGCTATGTAGCCTTGTGAGTGCAGGATAGGGGTACATGTTGAGTGCATAAAAAGAAACAAAGCTTGAAGTGTAAAAACAAATAAGTTTTTTAAATTATTTACATAAGATGAAAACAGGATCTCTGCTTGGCAGGGCACACAGACTACATTACAATGTTGCTGTTTTTCAGTCAGCTGTTAAATATATAACAGAGAAGCTGTTCACAGGTGCAGGCAAAACTGGGCTAAGGAAGCGGAACCCAGTTTGGCCTGCACATGTGTACCGCTGGGATTGGGCCCAATCCCGGTGACGCAGTAGCAGCAGCAAATTCACCTCTGTAGCCACCCTTTAAAACGTTTCTGTGATTGCCGGCCAGCCGGCTGGCAGACTGCAGGGATCCCAGCCAGCTTTGGGGGGGGGGGGTTCCCATAATGTACCACACGCTCACGTGGTGCATTATGGGAGCTCGGGGGGGCAGGGCAATGCGGGGCAACACATCCTGGCACCCTGGCCCTCTGAGCTACTGGCAGCAGCTGGTCATTGTCTGGGTAGGCAATCCGCCCACCGAAGAGCCCTCGGTTGTCTGTGGAGAGGTAAGTTTTTTAAGGCTTCCTGCCTGCTAGCCCTTTTGCCCTTTCTCATTGCTTATGAGAAAGGGCTCAGAGCAGGGGCATAGCCACCGTTGGGCAACCGGGCTCAAAGAACCCGGGCCACTGCCCCTCAGGGGCTGCGCTTCACGGCCCTGACATGCCCCCTGTGTCTGACGTCAGATGTAGAGGGTGCTGGTTTAGCTCCCAAGCGGGGCTGTGCGGCCCCATTCAGGTAGATCCAGGCCAGTGCTGTGTTTGCAGCGCTGGCCCCAATCTAGCTCTTGAACGGGGCTATAAGGCCCCGTTCGGGAGTTGGATGGTCAGCTCTCCCTGCCTTTAAGGCAGAGAAGAGCCACTCCTGGCTGCGCTGTTAACACAGCGCTGGCCTGGATCTAACTCCCGAAAGGGGCTGTACGGCCCCGTTCAGGAGTCAGACCACACTGCCCGTGTCTGATCTCAGACGCGGGGCCATAGCTAACCCCCATGTCTGACATCAGATGTAGGGGGAGGGGCAAGCAGGGCCACCCTGTTAGAGGTTGTTGATTTTTACCCACAATAGGTAAAACAGCAGAGCACTAAGGAATGAGCACACACTCCAGTTACAGAGTAGGTAGCAGAGGATGTTGCAGCTATTTAGAGAAAAGACATGGAGATCCTTGTGTGACTAAACACTAAACATTTATTGGTTAAATACACTTAGACAGGAAAGACCTATATCTAATCTAAAGGTCTACATAGTGGATAGGTTAGGAGAGGGAGAGAGATGTTTCCATCTGCTCTCTAGGAGGAAAGCAAGGATTGTGACTCAGCACAGGAAGTGCTGCAGAGTCAGTTCAGGGGTCATAGAGTAGCGACAGATAGGGAGACCCTGACTCACTGTCTCTACTCCCAATGCCCCTAGTGGTCATTAGGATAGTTGGTGCGAAAGATCGATGCACTGGAAGTTCATCTCCAACACACCCTTGGTCTGGCTCTGCTAGTGGCTCAGAGAGCTTTATCCTTTTTGATATGTAGCTCTTAGGTATGCCAAGTAACTTAGGAC
The DNA here is from genome assembly GCF_027244095.1 of Hemicordylus capensis. NCBI lineage: Eukaryota > Metazoa > Chordata > Lepidosauria > Squamata > Cordylidae > Hemicordylus > Hemicordylus capensis. The sequence continues at coordinate 33,985,216 of NC_069662.1, read as the reverse complement.
AGGTGTATTTTACTTTGTTTGTGGAACTTGGTGTAACGACCCAAACTTCATGTCTGTTTAATGTGGTGTTTTGAATCCCACTCAGGCAGGTAGAAGCTGTGGCCAGGGGAACCTTTGCCCAGCTTTGTCTGGTGTGCCAACTGTGGCCTTACCTTGACCGGCAGGCCCTGGCAATCATAACTCATGCCCTTGTCACCTCTCGGTTAGAGTACTGAAATGTGCTCTACCTGGGGTTGCCTTTGAAGAAAACTTGAAAGCTTCAGCTGTCCCAAAATGCCGCGGCCTGGCTGCTTATGGGCAGCAGAAAATATGATCATGTTTCACCTTTGCTGCATTGGCTGCCAGTCCGCTTTCGGGTCCAATTCAAGGTTCTGGTCATCACCTATAAAACTGTTCAGGGTTAGGCGCCTGTGTACCTTCAGGACCGCCTCTCCCCTCAAAGTTTGACCAGCTCTGTGAGGTCATCTCAGGTGGGCCTTCTCAGAGTTCTGGGCCCAGGGGAGGTACACGGAACCCAGGCACGTTGGACCATCTTCTCTGTTGCAGCTCCCTCCTTATGGGACACTCTGCCTCCTGAGATTTGTAATGCCTCCTCTCTTCTGTCCTTTAAGAAGCTCCTGAAAACCTATCTTTTAATTTTTAAGGCGTTTAGTTTTTAATGTGCGTATGTGTGTGTGTGGGGGGGGTTTCTTTTTCCTTCCCTCTCCCCGCCTTTCCCCCCTTCTTCTCTTGTCTTTGTTTTAATTTATGTAAACCGCCTTGAGTCTAAGGAAGTCAGGTGGTTAATAAATTTGCTAAATAAATGAATGAATGAATGAGTGAATTAAACTCCACACTCGTACTGTGCCAGTTCACTACTGGCTTCTTACAGATTCTGTTACAGACACCACTCCCTTGTCCAGTCTCACACAGGAGCTCTTGCTCTCAGCTCCTTCTTCTATCCCAACCATTCACTATCTAACTCCCAAGTGCCCCACCTGTCATTATTTGAATCACTGCCCTGAACATTCCATATGTTTCCATGACGACTTCTGTTCTCTCATTCTCCAAAGCACTCTGCTTGTGAACATCTCATTATGTTGCTACATTCTGGCACTGTTTATAACCCCCATCCCAAGAACCAGCCTAGGCAACCACCAAGGTCTGCCTAGTGGATGGACCAGCCCTGCATCTCAGATAATTAAGGCATGAATTCACAGTGCTTTTCAGCCAAAAAAAAAAAAAAAAAAAGATTCTCCATGGCATAAGCCTGCCTTGGAATCTTATCCTTTGAACTCAAATAAAGCCCTGCCTCCTAGATATATGGAAGATGGATATGTTTGTCTATAACTGAGGAAGTGACACTCTAACCTCCAAACAACCTTCAGACACAGAGGAGAACAGTTATAGATAAAAAAGACTAAGGGAGGTACATTCCATTGCAACCTTCAGCCACTTTATGACAGCTTCACAATCATGGCTTTCACCAAACAATTATGGGAGTTACAGTTTGGTAAGAGGGCTGATCATTCTCTCTTGGAGAGGCCTACTTCCCTCACAGAACTATAATTTCCAGGAAGCAAGACATGAAACCAGTTTAAGCCTACCGTATAGGACAGTAGCAGCTGCTGGAGGCTGGTAGGGACAGTGTTCCCTCTAACAGGGATTCCCAGATGTTGTTGACTACAACTCCCAGAATCCCCAGCTGCAATGGCTTTTGCTTGGGCATTATGGCAGTTGTAGTCAACAACAACTGGGAATCCCTGTTAGAGGGAACACTGAGTGGGGGTGGGGCAGAAGGCAGGGTATGCCTTTAACAATTGGACACACACACACACACACACACACACACACACACACACACACACAGCAACATAAAATCCATGAAGAGGTGATTTCTAATGGGAACTTTCACATCTTACCCTGGTTAGAACAGAGTTTTGCTTTGCCATCCTTGTCATAGTTAGCAGTTGTTGCACACCACAGCTTTTTATCAGCTCTTCCATCTGTAGTGCAAGAGGAGTAGGATTTCTGCTTGTAAATAAATGGGAAGACACATGGTGGCCAGACTAAAAGGAGAAGAGACGACCAAGGTATAATAATCTACAGGTGCTACAATGTACTAAATGGAAATGACAGAAACTGTTTTCTGAGGATAATGCAAAATCCCGTTTCAGACGGAACCATTAAGGTGTGAATTCACAGTGCTTCCCTCACGCCCACGCCCCCAAAGAAGAGAATTTCAGGGCTTATGCCTGCCTTGAAACCGTAATCTATTGACCCCAAATCTCTCCCCCCAAGATATATAGAAGATGAATGTGTTTTGCTGTAATTGAGGAAGTGACATTGCCTGTGCCCAGAGGAACTCAAACCTTCAAACAACCTTCATACACAGAGGAGAATAGTAATAGACAACGTATAATACAAAAAACTGGGGGAGGGTACTTTATGAACTTAAGACAGTATGTTTGACAGAGACCTGCCTGTGGGAGGCAGCTTGTCCCAACAGGGTACTTGAACAGATGAAGGGACATGGGCAGGGAGTTGGTGTGGCTGCGGTCTAGCAGATTAATACGTCCCTTACCAGGATTCCAGTCCGGGAAACTGCTCATATTGAGTGTTTGTACTTAAATCAAGGGACCAGGGATAGACTGAGACTTCTGTGGGTGTACTGTTCACCCCACTGCCCAACAGACCCCCTACCTGAGCTGACTGACCTGGTTGCAGAACTGGTGTTGGAGTCTCCTAGATATATGATGGTGGGTGACTTCAATGTTCACTTTAGGACCGGTCTGTCAGGTGCAGCTCAGGAGTTCTTAGTGGCCATGACAACGATGGGCCTATCCCAAATGGTCTTGGGACCTTCACACACACTGCTAGTCACATACTTGATTTGGTATTTTGCTCTGATCAGGGTGGTATTCCATAGGTGGGGCTCCTGTGATCCCTCCATTGTCATGGACAAACCACAATCTGGTTAAGGTTTGGCTTGTTGCCACAACTCACCTCCACAGGGGTGATGGACGTATTAGGATGGTCCATCCGAGAAGGTTATTGGATCCAATTGGATTCCAAGAAGCCTTGGAAGGGTTTATAGTTGGTTCAGCCAGTGATTCTGTTGATGCCCTAGTTGAGACCTGGAATAGGGAAATCACTAGGCCAGCCAGAAAGCCAGGCATGCTGGCATGGTTGTGGTGGGGAACAGCGGTGGTGGGTGGGTTGGCCGGAGGTGCAGATGCTCTGCGCCCGACCTAGCTAGTAATAAATAATCTTTACACTCCTTATCAAACCAAGGATTTCCATAGTTGGTATGTTGGTTAGTTGAGACTCTTGATGATTTGTATAACAAAGCCTTTTACAAATCAGTTAACTGAACTATGTTTGTATACCTGGCATGATATCTGTAGCCTATATCACTTTGTCACATAAATTCATTAATTCCTCAGAAATTAAATTTCTGTGCCACATCTAGTTAGAGTTAAAAATTCCATTTTATCTTTTTATCCCTTGTTAAAATGGCTTGTTCTGAGATAAGCTCAAAGAAGGAGTTATGTTTTGTAGGACTGGGCCAAGGGTGTGCAAATGAAGAAGGCTGATGATCACTGGTTGCAATAGGAATATACTCAATGACAACACTTGCAAATTAAAACCATTGAGTGTCATTACATAATCTACAGTGCTAGCTCCTGCAAACCCTATAAATGTAAATTCCCCATCTGGATCAACCAAACCAGAACCATTTAAAATGGTGAGATTTAGCTTAAAAACTAACTCGTACAAAGCCAAACCAGATGGATTAATATGAATATCCTTTGACCTTCTACATTTTCTTATTTCCTGAATGTCACTGATATTCTGCGATAGCCTGGACACGTGGCCCTAACTGTGCACTGAAGACTGCAGCAATTATCACAACAGTAGTTGAGAACAGGGCCTCCAGGACTAATAGACAGTTATATAGTTCACTCCAGCATTCACCCTGATAATAAGGTGAAGATTGAGGGGGGATATAAACCTTTGGTAAGAACTAACCTACCTACCTTCCAATAACCGTAATTTTAATTGATAGTTACCATCTCCAAAAATTAGCCCGCTTGCACCTCAAACACTCATGCATCCACCATCTTGAATTGGAGTGGATGACCTCATCACAAACCATGCTGCTGAGGTATCCCCATGTGTTTCTACAACTGTACTAGATTTAGTTCAAATCAGTTAAGCTGTTCACAAGTTAGCCCACTTGTGCCTCAAATGTTCACGCATCTGCCATCTTGAATCGGGGTGAATGATATCATCACAGTCTATGCCATTGAGGTGTCCCTGCAACTGTGCCAAATTTGGTGAAAATCTGTCCAGGCATTGTGAAGTTGATAGGGACACACCCACACACACCTGGGAAATATCATAAACTTACTGTTCTTAAAAGAAGTAGGCTAAAAATTTGGAGGGGAATCAACAAAAAGTGCCATAACCCGAGCGTCTCTAGATCCTGTACTAAAATGGTTGAAACTCCTAAAGAGGTGAGGACTGAAATGGCCAGCCCAGCACTTCTTATCTCCAGATATCCTCTTTTCTCCAGGTATGTCCTGACAGAAATGTGCCAGTTGGTCAGGGGGAAAAGAACCCTAAAATATATACTATGAAGCAACATAAAATCACGAGGAGGTGTTTCTGATGGGATCCTACACATCTTACCCTGTGGGGAACACAAATTCCATTGGCCATCCTTGTCATAATTAGCAGTTGTTGCACACCACAGCTTATTATCACTTTTTCCATCCGTGGTGCATGAGGAGTAGGATTTCTTATTGAAAATAAATGGGAAGACACATGGAAGGAAGACTAAAAAGGAAACAGAAGACAAAGGTATAATAAGCTACAGACGTTACAATGTACTAGATGGAAATTGTGTTCGGAGCAAAATACAAAATTGCATTTCTGTCTGGACCATCTCAGAGCATTAAGGCATGGATTCCCAGTGTTCCACCCACCCCAAAGATAATTTACTGGGCTAAACCTGTCTTGAAGCCTTATTCTTTGTCCCCGAAGTCCTGCGTCCTCCTAGATATATGGAAGCTGAATGTGATTGCCTATAACTGAGGAAGCAACACTGCATGTACCCAGAGGTACTCCAACCTCCAAATATCTCTTCAGACATATAGGAGAATAGCTATAAACAGAATTCAGAAGGGTGGTGGAACAGAGAACAAAGTCACCTCATGGGACAATGGGTCAGCTCAAATGATAAGGTTACAGCACACGTGAAGATGAAAGGGAAATCCTGAGAACACGCTCATCAGGACTTCCTGCATAGATGTGCTAACATCCTTCTGGTGCACCACTTGATTATGTGCAGGGGCCCATTCATGTGAATGCCCCCCCCCACACACACTTTAAGGACTTGGAACATGTGTTTAGGAGTCATTTGGATGAACAACCTCACATGCAATCAAGGGACACACCGAGCGGGCATTGGGACATTGATGGAGGACTTCCTGACAGGAATGCACTTGGCATGTTCCCTTCCTCTTCACGTGTGCTGAGGTCATATAGTTTGACCTGACCACATAAAGGAAAAGAGTGGGGGAATCCACTTGTCCCTAGATATGTCAGGATAGAAATGTAAGTTGGTTGGAAAATAAATAAAAATAAATACATACTATGAAACAACATAACCTCCAAAATGAGGTGTTTTTAATCTTACCCTGATGGTGGCAGAATTAAGATTGTCTATCCTTGTCATAGTCAGCGGTTGTTGAACACCACAGCTTTTGATCACTTCTTCCATGTGTGGTGCAAGCATAGTAGGAGTTCTTATTGTAAGTAAATGGGAAGACGCATGGAAGGGATTCTAAAGGGGGATCTGAAGACAAAGGTATAATAAGCTATAGAAGCTACAATGTACTAAATGGAAATGAAAGAAATTGTGTGTTGAACAAAATGCAAAATCTCATTTCTGTGATTTCACAGTGCTTTCCCCACAAGCAAAAGAGAATTTCCAGGGCTTAACCTGCCTTGAAGCCTTATCCTTTGACCCCAAAGTCCTGCCTGGTCCTAGTTAGATGGAACCTGAATGTGTTTGCCTATAATTTAGGAAGCAACACTGCAAATGCTGAGAGGAACTCTAACCTTCAAAGAACCTTCAGACACAGAGGCGAATAGTTATATGAGATAATGGACAGTGCAAAAGACTAATGGGATGTGTGTGCGCATCTCGTTGTGACTTTCAGACACTTTTGAAATAGCTTAACTGTCATGTTTGCCAAACAATGATGGGTGTGTTTGGCAAGAGGGCTGATCATTCTCTTGGAACTATACTTAGTTCTCACAGAATTATACTTTCCAGCAGTGGTGGCTGGTCAGTACGGGCAGGAGGGGCAGTGCCCCCTCCACAAAAATAAAAGATCAGACTTACCAAAGGTTTTCCAGCCAGGGAAACCTTCAGAGCTGGAAGCTTCTTCCTGCCTCTCCTCCCCTGACTGTAACTTATATCAGCTTTATTTCGATCACTGACCAGAACAGACTGTAACTTCTTATTTTGGTTTTACTGGCTACTCAAATTGCTCCAGCCAATCTGATTGCTAGGGGGCTCCTCCTGGCATTGCCCCCAGGAAGAACTAAAATAATGGGTGAAATTACCCTACCAGACTTAAGGTTGTATTTTGATGCTGTTTGTTTGAAGTGGTTAAAAGAATGGATAACATTAAGAAATTCTAGATTACTTGATCTGGAGGGATTTGACAGAAGGTTTGGATGGCATTCATATTTGTGGTATGACAAAAGTAAAGTACATAAAGATTTTCTTAACCACTATATAAGAAGGAGTTTAATGAGAGTCTGGGTAAAATATTAAAAAATTGTTGGAACCTAAAACTCTGTTATGGGTATCTCCGATTGAAGCTTTAGCACGTAAAGAGGTAAATATGCAATTGCAATGGGGTACTTATAGGGATCTGTTATATTTTCAAGAAAAGGATTGCAAGTTAAAAAGTTTAACTGAAGTACAAAATTTGGTTAGTGATTGGTTCCAGTACCATCAGTTAAATGAAGTATATAAGAAGGATCTTAAAGTTGGATTTGAGGATCAGATGTTGAGATTTGAGAAGGAGCTGTGTGAAAATGATGAAAAATTAGTTTCTAAAATGTATAAGCTCTTGCTTTTGGAGGAGACAAGAGACGAAGTGGTTAAAACAACTATGGTAAAATGGGCTCAAGATGTGGGGTGCAATATAGAAATGGCAGCCTGGGAAAAATTATGGAAAACTGATTTAAAGTTCACTGCATGTTATGTTTTAAAAGAAAATTATTACAAAATGATGTATAGGTGGTATTTGACACCTAAAAAACTGGCAATGTATAAAAATGTTTCAAACAAATGTTGGAAATGTGGACACTCTGAAGGAACTTTTTTTCATATGTGGTGGACTTGTAGGAAGGCCAAGGCCTTTTGGGACATGATATATAATGAGTTAAAGAAAATATTTAAAATGACATTTCCTAAGAAGCCAGAATCCTTCCTGCTGGGAATAACGCAAGGAGTGTTTTCTACAACTAATTTAACATTCTTTATGTACACTACCACAGCGGCCAGAATAATATATGCACAGAAATGGAAGAGTAATGAACTGCCTTCAAAAGAAGATTGGCTGATAAAAATTTTGGAATATGCGGAGATGGCAAAACTTACAGTACTGATAAGAGACCAAAATTTAGAATGTTTTAAAGAAGACTGGAAACCATTCTTATTACATCTAAATAACTATTTCCCTAATATTGATTTTACAACAGGGTTTGAAATCTAGTAATATTAGCAAGTTGGGTAGATCAAAATCGTGTTTGTAAGGTTTAGATCTATGTTTTGAATTATTATTATAGCAAGGGTTAATTCTATAGTTGGTGATTCACGAGGAGGTGCGAGTGGGAAGTCCATATTTGTTCAATATGTTGTGAATGTTAAGATATTGTTAAAATTAATAAAAATGTAATTTAAAAAAATAATGGGTGAAAAATAAAGTTCCTGGTTGCTTCAGGGAGTATATTTTTAATACATTTCCCCTTTCTTCCTGGGGGTAGTGCCAGGAGGAGCCCCCTAAGTAGGGATGTCAACATTTCATTGTCAGAATGAGGGACACAAGTTCCAGAATGAGGGACACAAATTGGGGGGGAGGCTGGCGGGGGGGGGCTGGGAGGTGTGTGCAGTGGTAAACAAGCGCCTGAGTATCACTGATGTATATTTAACTGAATTATATGCTATTGAATAAATGTGGGACAAATGCTGTCCCTATAGGGACCAACATATCATCCCTGAGAGGAGGGACATCCTGCGTAATGAGGGACAGTTGGTAACCCTCTCCCTAGGAATCAGATTGGCTGGAGCAACTTGAGTAGCAGTTGTTCCAGCCAGTAGGACCAAAAGAGAAAGTTCCAGGCAGGGGACGAGGGGCTGAAGGAAGCTCCCTGCTGTGGTCGATTCCCTGGCTGCTGGTAAGTCTGATATTTTATTAGTTTATTTGTTTGGTGGGAGGTGGTATGCAACCCCTGCTATCTCTCTTCTGTCCCTCTTTCTGCCTTTTGCCCTTCCTTTCTGCCTTTCTCCCTGCTTTTTGCACTGGCTTCTTTGCTTTCTGCTTTATCCCCCACACCCCCACACCCAAAACCTTTTATTTTCCACTTTTGCCCTGTTTTCCCTGTTTTCCTCAATGGTGGCAGACTTGGGTAAATACCCACCAGCTGGCTTGGAGGAAAGCAGGGGTAGGCTTCTGTCTTGGTGACCTGGTTCTCCCCCCCGCACCGCCCCACTGCTCCAATGTCCACCAGCCGCAACTGCTTTCCAGGAAAAAGGACATGAAACAAATTTAAGTCTACAGTATAGGCCAGTAGCAGCTGGTGGAGGCTGGGGCATGGTAGAACCAGAGTATACTTTCAGCGATTGGTAAAAGCTCCCACCACCAGCACTGCTCCGTATCCTGTGCCACTGCCCTCACCCCTGACCACTCATCTGGCTGATATTCAGGCATCAGGCATACCACAGAGAAATGGGATGCACCCCCTTGGGGATCTACACACAGGTACAATTATTCATATGTCATTCTGAACACAGGTGCAGCACTGTGCCGCTTATCTGTTCCGTGCATTCTAGTGGCCTGTACCTAAGTTCACATCATCATCATCATCTATTATATTTCTATACCACCCTTCCAAAAATGGCTCAGGGCGGTTTACACAGAGAAATAATAAATAAATGAGATGGACCCCTGTCCTCAAAGGGCTCACAGTCTAAAAAGAAACATCAGATAGACACCAGCAACAGTCACTGGAGGTACTGTGCTGGGGGTGGAGAGGGCCAGTTACTCTCCCCCTGCTAAATAAAGAGAATCATCACATTAAAAGGTGCCTCTTTGCCAAGTTAGCAGGGGTTAAATGAATCTAGGTCATTCACACAAAAACATGTACCTATGGACAGACATCTAAATGGGCCAGTTCAGAGTAACACAGCCCCACTTACATAAAGACAAGGGAGTGGGGTGGAGGGATGCCTGGGGCTGTGGGACCCTCCAGCACTTCCCTCAACATGCCACTCCATTGCCCCTTATCCCTGCCAGTCTGCCCAGCCACCACAAAGGCCAGGTGTGCTTCTTCTTAATGGCCATGCATGCTCCTTTCTCCTGTATCATCACAAAGATGCACGCGGCATGGAAGAAACTAGTGGCACCCCCTACCCCTTTTCACCCAGCAAAGCATGGGCTCCAACAGCTGGAGGGTGAGGGGGCAACTGCACAACAGTCCTTCCCAGCGCCAGCCATATACACCTTGGAAATGATGCAGGACAGAGGGGCGTGGCCAGTGTGGTGGTCGGCAGCAGAGGGGTGGGGATGGGGAATGGGGAGATCTGTCTCTGGGCTGCTGCTGTCACTCAGCTTGCTATGTCCCTGCACAGTCCCAACTGGAGCCCAACATGTGATGAAAGATGGAATGTGCCAAAAAAGCACTCACCCCAACACCAGTAAAGGACGTGCCAATGTGTTCTTAGCATAACCCTTAATAATGTGCGAGGGATGTTTATTCCAATCGTCCCCTACAAGTGCTCTAAAACCCTGGGTTTGAACATGCCTTATATGCAATCCATCCCGAGGTTTCATCTTTTGAATGGCACTGTGCTATATGCGAGGGAAGAATAACCGACAGTTCCTCCAAGCTTCTGTAGAATGCACCTTTCTCACATCCTGTTCGCCCATTCAGCATTTGATGCAAAGAGTTCTAGGTCAATGGGGCTTCCAGGGACAAAGGCACAGTTTTAGAAACTCCACAGCAATTCCAGCAAGCAGTCTGAGGCTTGGGAGTGCGCTCCCTGCTGAAATAAGAGGCTCCCCAGATCTGACAGCTTTCAGAACGATCGTCAAGACACATCAGTTCATCCAAACTTTTAAATAGATGCTTACAACTCTGGTGGTTGCTGTTGTTGTTTTAAAAAATGTTTTCATTCTTGTTATAATTTATCTGATATTTGTCGTAAACCGCCCAGAGCTGGGACTTGGGGCGATATACAAAGATGCTGAATAACAACATGGGCAAAAGAAGTCTGGAAGGAGAGTGCACACCGACGCCTCCTCCAGCTACCAGAGAAAACTGCCAAGCAGGGAGAGGGGCTGGAGACACCTCAGTCCCTCGTCCACTGCGGGGCTGGAAGCCTTACCCTCATTCTGGAAAGTGCTGCTCACGGCCAACATCAGGAAGAGGAGGAGCGGCAGCAGCAGCCGTGGGGCAGCCGCGCAGGGCTCTCGAGGACACACGCACCTCATGTTGGGCTTCGCGGGCTGAAGTGCGCTGGGAGCAGCAGGTCCATCCCTTGGCGGGTCTTTTATCCCTCCAAGGCCAGCAGCGGAAGGAAGCCAGGGGCGGGAGCCTTGGGCCACCGTTGAGGAGGGAGTCGCCGCTGCCGCTGAGGGCAGAATTGCTGCTTTGCCAGGCAAGCACGCGACATGTTGGGCGAGGCCCATTCAGATGTGAGCATGTGTGCTGCCGTTGGGGCGCTTGACTGGAAAGGCGGCTTCATACTTCTATTACTGGCAGGATCCACTTCTTGTCTCCAAAAACAGATGAGCCCCTTGCAGACGTTTTATAAACATGTGCAACTGCAAGGAAGAGAGATTATGTGCACAAGTGAGGGTTTCTTCTAAGCTTTTGTGTCCCAACTGCATAAAATCGGGTGTACCCCTGCTACCTTGGCAAAGAGGCACCTTTTTAACGTGGTGATTCTCTTTATTTTAGCAGGGGGTGGTGGATAGGACCAGTTACTCTCCTGGAGAGTAACTGGCCCTATCCACCCCTTAGCACAGTACCTCCAGTGACTGTTGCTGGTGTCTTATCTTAGTTTCTTTTTAGATTGTGAGCCCTTTGGGGATGGGGATCCCTCTCATTTATTTATTATTTCTCTGTGTAAACCACCCTGAGCCATTTTTGGAAGGGCGGTATAAAAATTGAATAAATAAATAAATAAATAAATAACAGCCACCACCCCAGCCACCACTTTTTCTAACTGAAAAAGAGAGAAAAAAAACACAACATAGGGCAGGGAAAATTAGAATGAACAGAGCCCTTGATAAAAGGGAGGAGGAAAAGAAGTACAGGAAAATAGGAGGAAGGAAAAAGAAGGTGCCTTGCCAAGAATCGCCGAGACTATCTTTTTGCACCAAACTATAGTTGAGGATTGACTGTTGACAGTAAAGGATCCAGCAGTCAAGAAATATGCTGCAGACTAGCACTTGGTAAGGTTGCAATGAAGGCCTTGGAAAGGATATTTAGATGCCGTGATGTGTCTATACATACAAAGATTAGAATCATTCGGACAGTGGTTTTTCCTGTGACACTCTATGGATGCGAAAGCTGGACTTTGAAGAAGCAAGATAGAAAAAGTATTGATGCTTTTGAACTTGGGTGCTGGAGAAGATTCTTGAGGGTACCATGGAGAGGCAGGAAAACAAATGGATCATAGAACAAATCAATCCAGAATATACATTCGAGGCACAAATGACCAGGCTCAAACTATCCTACTCTGGACACATTATGCGAATATCCAGCTCAAGTTGAAGGAAAGAGAAGAAGAGGATGACCAGCAGCAAGATGGATAGACTCGATTACGGCAGCCATGAATGCACAACTGAGAGACCTTAAAGGCCAAGCTGAAGACAGATCATCCTGGAGAGAATCTATCTGTGTGGTCGCTAAGAGTCGACACCGACTTGACGGCACTCAATCAATCAATTAATCAATCATAGTTGAGGACTGAGACATGTTTTTCCTCATCTTTGTCTGCAACTCTGTTCCTTATTAAACCTCCCTATTGCACAAAATCAAGTTGTACAAAACTTTTCGCACTGCACAAAATGTGCCAAGCTCAGCTGCATATCAGAACACCATCTAAATGGCACAAATGTAGAAGTTTGTTCGCTTTCTGATCCTTGGATTGTTCTTCTTGGTATTTTAAAATAAAGGTGTGGATAATTGGTTTGTTATAGACATGCAGTTATGTGTGGATGAACACATGTTGATGCTGCAGAATACAGACTAGCTGATATACTGATTTTTTAAACTCCTGAATTATAATGAGCATTGCCATTAGAGCATTTCTCCACCTGAATTAATGGGGAGGGGGAGTTAGAGATGCTATGCGTTTTATGTATTTAGTTGCATATACGTACAGATGGGGATGAAATTCTGCCCACTCATGGCTGCTGACCCCTACCCCTGCCCCATATGTGTGATTGGGGAAAGGTGTAAAATAATCTATATGCATGCAAGTCTAAATGCATGGGGTCCATGCATTTGGCTATTCCAACCTGGGGTTTGGACAGGGCTGGCTGATTGCACAGCCCAAATGTTTGTTCAGTACTGGACAAGCCCTTTATGCCCAGCTGCCTCCTGGGCTGATGAGCAGGTCACCTGGGTCATGACCAGGCTAAGTGCCCAGTCATCCGGCCGAATATGATGATGCTTAATTTGCGGTGGTGGTGGTAGGGCCTCCAAAGGCCTTTAGGTCCAGCCTCCAAAAATATCTAGGTGTACCTCTGCCTGTTTCACACAGTGGTCCACCAGAAGTCTCTGAGAAGCCCACAGGCAAGAAGTGAGGGTATGTCCTCTCTCTCACTGTTGCTCTCCTGTAACTGGTATTCAGAGGTATCTTGCCTCTGAGACTGGGGGTGGCCTATAGCCAACAGATGAGTAGCTGTTGATAGACCTGTCCTCCTTGAATTTGTCTTAGCCATCCGGCCTTTATGGCATCTGCCACTCTCTAAGAATGCTCGCCTGCCTCCATGAACTTGTGGATTTGTTCCAAAGTGCTCTGGACTTTGCCAAAGGGTAGCTGAGAGCATTTGGCACTGCCGAGCCAACCCCTGCTGGCGTCGTAGCCCATGGGAGTGTGACTGGTGACATGATGAAGGCTTTCCAGTGTGAGGGCAGTGCAAAGGCTGCTGGGATCCATCCAGGTCCCTAGAGGCTAATGGTTTCTGCACTCAGTTCCTCCAGGGCCACTAACAAGATCATGTGGCTGCTGCACTGCAACAACCTGGCAGCAACTGCGACCGTGTGCCAGACTTATCCGCTGATCCTGGCTAACCTCCAGGGATAGAAAAGTGATCATTAGAAATGTGGCCAAGGAGTCACACATGCTCCAAGAAAAGCCTGCTTCATTTAGACCTCTGTCTCAACCCCACCCCAAAAAAAGAAAAAGAAAAAGAAAAGAGGTTATATTCTTATCAGATGCCTCAAGATGATTTGCACCACATTATTCTTGCATACAGCAATCATTCAACATTGTTGCATAGAAGTTGTGGCTAATGATTGCACAAGTCCTCAACGAAGCACTCAGTGGTCAGTGGCAAAATTTAGGACTGTTCTACCTTTTATGCCAACCATACAGAGGCTGGCTAAAACAGCAAGCTCCAAACAGCAGCCATTACATGTCAAATACGATTCAGCCGCTAAAATACATGGAATGAGGCACCCAGAGGGAGGGCAGGGCATGTCCCTCCTGTATGTAGGCAAAGCCAGTTCCTAATAAATCCGATATAGACTGCAAATTCTTCATATTTCTTTTCCTCTTTTAGCTCAGTGGATGGCCATCTGCTTTGCATGCAGAAGGTCCCAGATTCAATCCCTGGCATCTCCAGGGAGTTATTCACACTTGGCTTCAGGCTTTGGGGTAAACATTGAGCGAAGCCACTTCGAAGTACATTCGCTGCATTGAGGGAAGCAGCCCCTCCCCTCTGCTCTCGGTTTTATTTTGAAACAAGTCCACATGGCATGCTCCGTGTTTGCCTTCTGGCCAATGGGGTGGGGTGGGGTGGGGGAGAGCTCCTGCAGAGATAGACCTGCATTTCTGAAGAGAGCATGCCTCTTATCATGCTAATGATTCTTGGTCAGTGCCTCTCCCATTTGTTCCGGTGCTTTCAGAAAAAATAGCTTAAAACCAGCATTTTAGAAAACCCGTCGAGATAAGCTAGAATCCGCATCACAAAGCCCGGTTTGTGTGTGGAGTGGGTCCAAAAATCTCGAAGGGACTTTGAGGCAGGTTTGGCTGGTGTGTGAATGCACACACTCTCTTCTGAAGGAGATTCGGGGCAGAAGCCCTGTGTGTAAAGCCTCCAGGTGTTTCTGCTATGGCCACTGCTACCCTGAACCTGGATGTGAATGTGATGGGGGGGGGCAGAAGTATGCCTGTTGACCCTTCCCCTAACTTCTGCCTGAAGAAAACTGGGACCAAATTACCTTAAAGACTTTCCTCTGTATCAACATGCACAAACTTTGAAATCAGCTGCAGATGCCCTGTTTTCTAGCCCACCATTAAGAGAAGTTTCTTTGGTGAATACCAGAAGCGGGGCTTTTTTGGTGCAGTTATGGAACTCCCTTCCCAAAGAGGTTTTATTGCCCCCCACCTTGCTGTTTTTAAACAGAAGCTGAAGATTTGTTCTTCATATTTCCTCCCTGGGATGGGACCATAGTTCAGTGGATAAGCATCTGCTTTGCTTGCAGAAGGTCCCAGGTTCAATTCCTGGCAGCATCTCTAGGAAAGACTAGAAAAGACTCCTGCAGGGAACCTTGGAGAGCTGCTGTCAGTCAGTGCAGACAATACTGAGCTAGGTGGATCAATTGTCTGACTCCATATAAGGCAACTTCCTCTTTATTATCCAAACTGGCCCAGAGTTAATGATGGGATTATGCCTGTTCTGGATGGGATCTCCCTTACATTCAGAACTGGGGTGGGGGGGGGGGTGGAACTGTACCCAGCAATGTTCATGGATTCTTAGGTTGTAGCTGCAGCCCAGAGGTGCTTTCCAGATTACCCTCTGTTTGTTCAGCAGTAAAGTGCTTCGTCTTGGTGGGATCATTTTGAAATTGTAAATAGCTTGCACAACCCTCCTATCATAGGAAAATTACAGCTATTTATTTGTGATGCACATGCAACATTGTAAGACTAAAATGCAAGGATAAAATCCAAAAGAAGGCATCAGAAATGTGAACGGCACCTTGCTGTCTGCACAGGGACTATAATGTCGAAACACAGGCAGTACAGAAGCGCACACAGTGGACAGTGGACAACAGTGACACTGTTATAGCATGTAATCTGGAAAACACCAGAGTGCCTTTGATCAGATATACCTGATGTACCAGCTGCATCCTCAAAAGGAAGATAGAGACCTGGTTATTGTCATTAATACTTTGGTAACTCCTAGATTAGACTGCTGTAATGCCATCTGTATAGGCCTGCTTCTGAAGATGGCAACTTCTACTAGTGCAGAATTTGTCAGCCCACCAACTCACAGATATATATTCTCATATATCACAAGTCTCATATATCACATATATCACAAGTGATAATTAGTTGCCAATTCATTTCTGGACCTAATTAATGGAGTGGATTGTCCAGCATGAGGAATATATCCTCCTACATGAAGACGCGTGGGCGCGCGCGCACACACACACACACACACACACACGGTACTTGAGATCTTCTGAGAAGGTCCTGTTTCAGATTCCACCTTCTGGGAAAGGCTAGTTTGGCCTCCCACAGAGGCAGGGCCTTTTCTGTAGCAGCCCTGATATTCTTAAACTCATTTCCATAAGAGGTTCATGCAGCTTACTCCTTACTATCTTTTTGAAGAACATTTTTCTTTTTCTAAAAGGTTTTCTTCTTCTCCAGTATTAGCAGAGTTGGGTGCTGAAGACACCACTCAGAATGATAGTTCATAACTATAAGAAATTTTACTTAAAAATAAGAAAAATTTAGCTGAGTTGCATTTCTGTTTTGATGGAGAAAAAGGTATGTGCCTGTGAGTCTTTGTCTTGATCTCTATGTCTAGCTGACACAAAGGCAAGTATGTAGAGAATCCATTTACACAGGAATCCTATCACATCCCTTCACCTCTGGAGGTAAGATTAACCCTTTACTTTCTGGCTAGGAATAATCCTGCCACCATTGCAACTTCCAACATCCGTACTCCTTGTTTTCCTTTGTTTTTGGATGCTGCTGCTGGTTTAGCTGTGATACTTTGCTTTATTCTTTTGTTTTAATGCTGGTTTTATATTGTTCCAGTACTATACATAGAACATAGGAACATAGGAAGCAGCCATATACTGAGTTAGGCCATTGGTCCACCTAGCTCAGTATTGTCTACACAGACTGGCAGCGGCTTCTCCAAGGTTGCAGGCAGGAGTCTCTCTCAGATCTGTCTTGGAGATGCCAGGCAGGGAACTTGGAACCTGTTGCATGCAAGCATGCTGGTGCTCTTCCCAGAGCGGCCCCATCCCCTAAGGGGAATATCTTACTGTGCTCACATGCCATCTCCCATTCAAATGCAACTGGACCCTGCTTAGCAAAGGGGACAATTCAGTCTTACTACCACAAGTATATGCATCATTTCATATAAATATTCATCAATAATAGAGAAGCTCACCTGCAATATATAGTAATATTATATATATATATATATATATATATATATATATATATATATATATGTAATATAGTATTATTATTATTTTTACATTTATATCCCGCTCTTCCTTCAAGGATCCCAGAGCGGTGTACTACATACTTGAGTTTCTCCTCACAACAACCCTGTGAAGTAGGTTAGGCTGAGAGAGAAGCGACTGACCCAGAGTCACCCAGCTAGTTTCATGGCTGCATGGGGATTTGAACTCAGGTCTCCCCGTTCCTAGTCCAGCACTCTAACCACTACACCATGCTGGCTTATCTTTATATTATATAGTAATATCTATATATATAATTCTCCTGGGTGTGCCCAGGAGAAATGCGTCCCGGCAGCCCAGCTGATTGGCTGGGCTGCAGGGGGCGCCTGATTGGCTGGCAGCACACCCAGGAGAATTTGCTTGCTGGGCGGCTGCGGAGGCAAGGCGGCGGGCCCAGGGCAAGGCGGTGGGCCCAGCAAGGTGGCGGCGGCCCCGGCCGTGAGGCGGGGCGAGGCGGCGGGCCCAGAGCGATGGCGGCGGGCCAGGCCGTGGTGGCGGGGCCCAGCGAGCGGCGGGCCCAGCGAGGCGGGTCAAGGCGGCGGGGCCCAGCGAGGCGGCGGGGCCGGGCCCGGCCGCGGAGGCGAGGCGGCGGGACTGGCCGGGCTGGGCCCGGCCGCGGAGGCAAGGCAGCGGGCCTGATGGCGGCACTCTGGGGCCGGCCGCGGCATCGGCGGCGGCACTCTGGGGCCGGCCAGGCCCGCTGGCGGCGGCGGCCACACTCTGCCCCGCCGGAGACGGGGGGCGGGAGGAGAGAGAGAGGTAGCCTGGCCTGGCTGGGCCCGGCCGCGGAAGCAAGGCGGCGGGACTGGCCGGGCCGCGGAGGCGAGGTGGCGGGACTGGCCGGGCCCGGCCGCGGAGGCGAGGCGGCGGTGGCTGCACTCGGCCCCCGCAGGGCGGCGGCGGCCGCACGGGTCAGCTAGTATAATATATCGTATAGTAATGTATAGTAATAATAGAGCAGCTCACCTGCAGGTTGGTCTCTGGGTCATCTCGGAGAGACCATATAACTCTTGTATTGAAGGAGCTACACTGGCTGCCAATATGTTTCCAGGCAAAATACAAGGTGCTGGTTATAACCTATATAATAAAAGGCTAAGTGAGTGGCCGTGGCTTTGGAACGTTGGGGATCTGCGTCCCTGCCTCCCTGGGTTGTTCTGGGCCTGCGCAAAGCGCAGGCCCAGAAGAGCCCAAGGGACACAGGACCTCAGACACCAGTGTCCCACAGCCATGGGCGGCCATTAGCCGGTGTGTGGCGGCGGGGGAAAGTGGCCAAGGCGGCGGCAGAGCCGCCGCCTCGGCCATGAGCTGAGGCACGGCAAGAGGAGGCCGAGGCAACCAGAAGCGGCCGCCCTGAAAAAGGCGAGGGCAATGGCGACGGGGGAAGACCAAGACGGGGGACAGGGAAGCTGGGCGAGGTGGCGGCGAAGCCGCCAACGAGGCCCCCGCCCGCTCACAGCCATCGCCCCCGCCTGCTTACCCGCCCTCCCAGCTGCCCAAAATGAAGCTGGGCGAGGTGGCGCCGAAGCCGCCAACGAGGCCCCCGCCCGCTCACAGCCACCGCCGCCTGCTCACCCGCCCTCCCAGCTGCCCAAAATCACCTTCCCCGCTCCCCCCCCAAAAAGATTAAGGGCCAAAATGGCCCATGAGAAGGTTGCCGCCCCCGCCTATCGCCCTCCCAGCTGTCGAAGACCACCTTACCCGCTCCAGCCCGAGGGAAAAGAGAGGAGCTCACGAGCAGAGCTCCTCTCTGTGCTAAGTCACTGCTCAAACTGCCACTATGGACGCAAAGACGCCTATTGCGTCCATTGCGACAGTGTGGGCAGCAGCTTAACACAGAGAGTAGCTCTGTTTCCGAGTTCCTCTCTTCTCCTTCGGGCTGGAGCGGGTAAGGTGGGCTCCGGCAGCTGGGTGCGCGGGAGGGCGATAGGCGGGGGCGGCCACCTTCTCATGGGCCATTTTGGCCGTTATTCATCCACCCCCCCCCCAAAAAAAGTAAAAGCAAAATAAGGAAGAACAAAAACAGAGACAACAACAAAACAAAAAACAAAAAGAGAGAGGGGACAAGGGGGGAAAAAAGAGACAGAAAGAGAGAGAGAGAGACAGAAAAGACGGGATAGAAAGCTAGCGCCCGTTATCATAACGGGCTTGAAAATACTAGTAACCTATAAAGCCCTAAACAGTTTGGACCCTGGGTATTTAAGAGAATGCCTTCTTCGTCATGGACCCCACCGCCCACTGAGATCCACTGGAGAGGTCCGTCTGCAGTTGCCACCGGCTTGTCTGGTGGCCACTCAGGGATGGGCCTTCTCTGCTGCTGCCCCGAGGCTTTGGAATGCGCTCCCTAGTGAAATAAGAGCCTCCCCATCTCTGACAGCTTTTAAAAAGTCTTTAAAGATGCATCTGTTCACCCAGGCTTTTAATTAATATTGTTTTAATGGTTCTAATGCTGTTTTAAAATATTGTTTTAATTTTTTAAAATTGTTGTAATGTTTTAAACTTTTTGTTTTTGTTTTAACGAATATTTTACTTTGTTTTTATTCTGTTGTAAACCACACAGAGACGTAAGTTTTGGGCAGTATAAAAATATGTTAAATAAATAAATAAATAAATAAATGACACATGGAATGCCTATATTGATATTCTTGTGAGAATGATATTGTGTTGTATGAAGTGAAGGAATGACTATATCTAGGGTTTTCTTTGGCTTGATGTCCCTGCTAAATTACATTGATATGGTGGCTCAGGGCTGCACAACTTCAGCCCCCCAGCTGTTGGACTACAACTCCCATAATCCTCAGCCAGGGGCCAAGGTTTCAAGGAAGGGTTTCTCCCAGACCTGCCACAAGAGCCTGGGGAGTGAACCTGGGACCAGTTTTTTTGCATGCAAAACAGATGCTCTACCACTGAGCGAAGGTCCCATCCCCCAATGCAGATAAAACATCATGTCTGTATAGGGCAAGAGTGTTCCATGCATCTGTTTATCTGATTGTTCTTGAGGCTGAAGACAAAACCAGGCACTTCTAATATGAATAAGGAGCATTACTGCCCATGTATGAAAATGCATTTACTGAACTTCATCTATAACTAACTACCTTTCAACAACCAAACTATGGCTTCTAATCCATTAGTCTCTCAGTTCACATACTGCTGTCAGCACAGCAACTCAGTTTCTTGTCTTTGTCATAACTCTCAGTTATGGCATACCGGAATCTCCCTTTATGTTCAAGTTTGTTGATGCCTTACGTACGTCTTGTGCAGATACATAAAGGGAAACAGAGATGGTTGTCCTTCAGAATCACCTCCATAGTCTAGACAAAGACATGAGCAGAACTTATGCATATTGATAGAAATAGTTTGCTTCCCTTCCATCTTCTGGGGAGGATGGCACCGCACATTAGACACAGTCTCTTTCCAGAGGTTGACACAGGTCTCACTAGGAGAATTAAACCTATTTTCTTCCTGACATCAGAGTCCAACTGAACATAGTGCACAAATATGGAAATTAGAGTTCCAGGGCCCCATTTTCAAAACCAAAACCGATGTGGGAGGGTTGATTGAGAAACAGTGTGGAACATGTGGTTTCTGAAGCCTTATCTCCAAATTTCTTCTTTCAGTGGCTTCTCCTCCCTCCAGTGTTTTGACATCTTTGTGAGGGAAAAGATGAATTTTGAATGCAATGGAGGGGGAAACTGCGGGGGAGGGTATTTGGCAAGAGAATTGGTAAGAAAAGGGTTTCTTCCTGCTAAAGCTGCTATTCTAAAAATTGAAAAGGGGGGCTTTGGGATTAATTCATGCAATTGGATATAGTTAACTTTTATCACTGGGAACTGGCCTTAGAAGGTAAGAACAGCCCTGCTGGATCAGGCCCAAGGCTTATCTAGTCCAGCATCTTGCCTCACACAGTGGCCCACCAGATGCCTCTGGGGAGCCCACAGGCAAGAGGTGAGGGCATGTCCTCTCCTGATGTTGCTTCCCTTCAACTGGTATTGAGATGCAAGAGCTGAGGGCATGCCCTCTCTCCTGCTGTTACTCCCCTGCAAATGGTATTTTGCAAGCTGTTAGAATTGTAATCTATTTGTTTTCATGTCTTTGTATTGTGACTTCCCTGCAGTCCCCAGAGGAGGCTATGGGAAGTACATATCTAAATTCTGCAGGACAGATCATTAACCCAAATTAAATTGTTCTGGTGGAATTGTTCTAGTGAAATTCTGCGTCCCACACCAGGAAGAGAACATATCTTGTGATGGTGATCCAGTTGTTGGCCACAGGGCAGACCACAGCTGCCCAGCTGCCCATCGAAGAGTACAGTCTCTCCTCAAAAATGTAGGGAAATACACAGGAGGATCTGAAAATGAAACTGAGGGGGAAAGGGGAAATAACAGAAATTACACTATATTAAATGGTCAAAAAACCTGCTGGTTTCAGATCAGAGTTAAGGCTCGGGCTCCACAAAGCTGGGAAATGGGAATCTAAGGCTAATGCTTTAACAGACATACCACATGATCAATAATGATGTTGTGCTATGTTACAAGTTGTGCTCACTTACAACTTGCCCTCTGTGAACCCACACCTTTCCTAAGTCTTTGAGTCTCAATTCAAGACGGGAAGGATGGGGTGCCTGGAACCAGCAAAGATGCCCCGTGTCGTCCCGTTCCTGTACTGCTGCATGAAGTATCTGATCCTTATTGCAGCAGTTTTCAAATTTGGGTTGCCAGATGTGGTTGGAACATAACCTCCATCATCCCTAGCCATTGTCTTGCTATATTGTACAAGAAAACTCAATGAGGCTGTTCTCACACACAGCTGAACCCAGGCTAGGGAAGCCCAGCCGGGGTTAGGCTGTGTGTGAGAACCACCGGGATCGGGCCTGATCCTGGCAGGGCAGTGCTGCCTAGCCTGGCTTTTAGCTGAGGTGAAGGGAGTGAGTGCTCCCTTAACCCAGGCGACCTGTTTGTATGCAACTAGGGCTGCTTCCAGCCCAGCCACACACACAGACTGGCACAGACACAGCCTAGAGTGCCTGTCTCCTGGGGGAATCCCCCAATGCACTGTGCTCAGTGCATTGTGGGATACCCAGAGGCCGGGGCGGGCTGTCCCAGTTCTCTGAAAATGGATCATATGGGAGTGTGAACAGCACTCCCAACAACAGTTTGCTAATCATCTGGGGGAAGGTGAGTGAAGCAAAGCCTTCCCCTGCCCACCCGGTTGTGTGAACTAGATCATTATGTTATATTCCCGATCTAGAGGGGAAAAAACAGCCCCTAGAGTGCCAGGAAAAGCCTCCTTGCTTGGGCTACCATGTGACCCTTCACCTGCCGGAGCAGTGTCCTCCTCGCCCTCCTCCTCTGGTGCTCTGTGCTCCAGCTGAGGCTTTAAAAACAGAACAGAAAGGGACCAGAGACAAAGACACTAGTGACTCTAGCTGGGGATGTGTACAAAACCGGGTTCAAACCAGGAGGGGGAGGTTCGGTTTTGGTTTTGTTCGAACCCCTCCCTGGTTTGGTTCAAATTTGAACCGTTTTGAACTGTTTTGAACTGGTTTGAACCTCCAAACTTGGGTGGGGTGGTAGATGGCACCTAGGGGTACCTACCATCCAAACTCCAAAGCAATCTGAAACTCGTATGATTTTTTATGATTTTTTAAAATCACTTAAAAATGAGCTTTTGGCCCAATTCCTTTCAAATAATTCTGATAACTTCCTTGCCGACCTTGGGCACGACCACCCACCACACTCTGCTCTAGGCCACCCCTTTCCCCCAACGTGAAGCTATACATTTGCTGCAATCCTCATTATTCCCTATGAGGAATTCAAAAATACTTTAAAAATTCACCAAATCAGAGGAGTGTCCAATTACCTTGGGGGTTTGTGGGTGGTAGGCACCCTTGGGTGCCTACCACCCACCCCACTTTTGTGCCCCTAGGTGCTCCACAATAGGGGATAATGGGCTGGTTTGGGTCCCATTATACCCAATGAGAAAAATAATTAAGAATATTTCAAATATTCATAAAAAATCGTAGGAATGTCTGATTGCTTTGAGGTTTGGGTGGTTGTTGGCACCCATGGGTGCTCCACAATAGGAAATAATGGGCTAGTTCAAGTCCCATTATACCTTATGAGAATATATATATATAAATTTCAAAAAATCATAAAAACCGTACAAGTGTCTGATTGCTTTGGGGTTTGGGTGGTAGGTACCCCTGGGTGCCAGCTACCACCCTACCCAAGTTTGAAGGTTCAAACCAGTTCGAACCAGTTCGAAACATTTCAAATCGAACCACCCCCAGTCTGGTTTGAATTTGAACCTGCCTCTCGAACCTGATGGCTGGTTTCGTTTGAATTTGAACAATCGAACTGACCCGGTTCAAATTCGAACTGGTTCGAGTTTGAACTGGTTTGTACATCCCTAACTCTAGCATCTTCTGTAGGAACATCTTCCAAACATTTAGCATCCTCTAAGTCTATAGTCCTCAACAGAAGAAAGGCAAGCCAGTGATAGAGGGGCCCCTGACAACCTTTCTCCCTGAGCTTGGAACAAGCTCTGGATGGTGCTGCCATCCAGCCTTTACTGGAGTGCACCATAAAACCTCCTTTTTGTTGGGTCTGGATATGGATGATGAAGGCTGCTAGAAGAGGGCCCCCTCCCAACTACAAAATGTGCCCTGCAAGCTAATGAAGTAAACAACAAAAGGTCATGGGTCAACTCACAGCAGAATTCCTCTGACAATTCAGATGCTCCCCAAGGCAGTTCAGGAAAAGGACAACATGGGTATTTTTGCTGGCACCAGGCACCCCATCCTCCCCATCTTGATTTTTTCCTCAAAGACCTAGGAAAAGTGTGGATGCATGGAGAGCAATTTGGAAACAAGCACAGTTTGCGACATTGCACAACATCATTACTGATCACATGGCACGTCTGTTAAGGCATCAGCCTCAGATCCCAATTTCCTGGCTTTGTAGAGCATGAGCTAAAATTTAATCTGGTCTGGAACTGGCAGGTTTTTTGATTACCTAAATTCCATAGTTTGTGAAAAGGAAATTTCACAAGTGGGGGAGTCAAAGCCATCAATTCAGTACCACCCCCTGGGAGTTTGCTCCATTGAATTCAATGGGAACTGGCCCAATCCGGGGAGGGAGGTTACTGCTTTGGGCGCCCATGCTATGAATCCCCCAGATCCTCAATTACTACTACTCTACCACTTTTCAATAAAAGTTCTCAAAGTGGTTTACACCCAAGAACCTCAACCCCATTTATATATTATATTCAGTATATGAGAAAAAATTTAAGTGCTAAGGACAGTTATCTTCAAGAACTTTATTCTAGCTCCCTGAGGAGTTATCCAACAACAAATATTTATATAACGTTTTTCAACAAAAAAAGTTTCCAAAGCGGTTTACATAGAGAAAGAATAATAAATAAGATAAGATGGATCCCTGTCCCCGAAGGGCTCATAATCTAAAAAGAAATATAAAACAGACACCAGCAACAGTCACTGGAGGTACTGTGCTGGGGGTGGGTAGGGCCAGTAACTCTCCCTCTGCTAAATAAAGGGAATCACCGCATTAAAAAGGTGCCTCTTTGCCCAGTTAGCAGGGGCTTGTCTTCATGATGTGGGGTAGCCAAAGAGCTAATCTGCTTCACAGATTCGGGTGATTAGATGGGCCCTTCACATAGGGTCAATCCTTGTCCGCATTCCCTGCGGATCTTTTTCCTGTGTGCGTTCTGATGAAGGAAAAACAGGTTTGGCTGGTTCTGACCTGTGTATGTCAGCTGGTGGGAATATGAATGTAATAACTATATTTGGGTTATTCCTTTTGCACACGGTTACTTCCTTTTGCATACAGTTAATATGTTGCTGTATTCAATGAAACTGTGAACTAGTTCTCTGATTGGCCACTGAGGCTATGCTCTGTGATTGGACTAAACTACCTCTCCTGAAGTTGTTTGCCTTATGATGTCAGTGTTACTATATCAGCTACTGTAGCTTCCTTTTCCGGTTGTCTCCATTTTAGGAAGTTCCCGACATTGTTAAACCAATAATAAAGTTCTTCTCTGAATTTCCAGCAAATGATGTAAAGGCCTCCACTCATTGAATTGATCACAGGCGGGATATTCCCCACGTCAGTTCCCAAAGCTTGCTCCAGGTTTTTTCTCCAAACAATTGCATCCCAGGAGGAAGCGAGAGACCTCTTACTTCATTAATACTTTTTTTAGTTTGACAGTCGGCAGCATTCCGCAAGATTGACTAGTCAAAAAACCCAGAATGTTTAACCCAAACCTGTTGAGTTTGACTCAAGTCTTTGCTGATTTTTATAATGAGCTTGCCTTTGTGACTGCCTTCATCACTTCATGCCCCCACCCCAAGATCATTTAAGAGGCCATGGAAGCTGAAAGTATCAAACATTGCTTTCTCTCTGTGATGAAGAAAAATGCAGCCTCATGGAATCAGCTCAGACACAAAGGGCTCAGTTACACTGAACCTGTAGTCTCCATTGTTCAGCTTCCAGGTATCTTCCAACAACATCTGCATATGTAAAGCCTGCCTATCTGCCTGAGTTGCAGTGTCTATGTCCCTATGGTGACCAGGCTTCAATAAGACAAAGGCAGAGATTCATATATGAATTAAAAGGAGCCAAAAGACTGGATTAGCACTAGCAAATCTTGTACATGTTGGAAGCATAGGAAGACCCACATTTTGCATTCCCATTTGTGATTGTGTTTAACTCAGGAATTCCCCACCCCCTTTTCTGGACTCCCTCCACAGAATTTCACCAATCTGCCACAATCCCTCGACCTGCCTCCATCCAGTTCCTTGTAAACTGCAAGACTCTCTCTCCCCTTGCCTTCAAATATTTTTGGAAATCAACCTGGCAAGGAGCGACCTGCTCAACGGTTCAGCAAAGGGGCGGGTGGGGAGAGAGAGAGAGAGAGAGAGAGAGAGAGAGAGGAACAGCTGTTATTGGTTGGAGATAGTCACTCCTGCTGCCAGCCCCCTCCCATCCACAGTCACGGCATAGGGCGGGTGTCAGGAGTTAGGACACATTAAGACAATCTTGCTGAACTGATCCGCTGAACTGATCGGACCTGCTTTGGCAGGAGGTGAGAAAAACAAAGTGGAGAGGGAGCAACAGCTGGGTTTGGGGGCAGGCAGGCAAGGCTTCACACCTTCTCTTCTGATCCCCAGAGAAAAGCCCCTCCTGAGCTGCAGGCTCTTTCTGAAGCTGATCGGCGCTGCTTGAAGTTTTTTTTAAAAACCCACAAAAGTGCGAGTTTTTGAAAAAGCCGAATTACTGGCAATGGCCCCTCCACACATTGCAGGAGAAGCGGTGAGGCATACCAGAAAGCTTGTTTTTCGTTTTTTTCAGAAAAAGCTGCTGCAAATAGAGGATTTTTTTTAAAACCCTGGACATAATTCGGGCTAAGATAGAAAGTGCGGCAGTAATTCGGGGGAAAGCAGAATCATGTGTGAACTGGTCCCTGATAGCCCGCTGCGACTTCGGGGTAGATTCAGCTGATTTGTGGACTTGCACCCTCCATTCCGGAGGAGATGCGAACTAAAAGCCATGTGTGTAAAAGTCCCAGGAGGCAAATTGCATTCAGTGCAGCAAAGAATTTGCCTTTTTAAAAAAGGGGTTGGGAGCTTTTCATATGCATTACTGGGAAATGTTGGAAATGGCAGAATCTGTTATTATTTATTTATGTATTTATTTACTTACTTTTCTAGGCCACCCGATACCCAAAGGCCTCAGAGCGGGTTACAATAAAACCAATATAAAACATAATTAAAATTCAGCATCATAAAATAAAAAAATACAATTAAAAATACAGTGCCTGAGAGGGGAAGAACCACTACATCTCTCGTCAAAGGCCAGGGTAAAGAGGTGCATCTTCACCATCTCCAGAATGTACACAATGTCGGAGCTTGGCACGCCTTGGAGGGGAGGGCATTCCGCAGCCTAGAGGCCACCACAGAGAAAGCCCTCTCGCATGCCCCTACCCCTTTAACTGCTGACAATCGTGGCACTATCACAAGGGCCTCTCCTACAGATCTTAACTGACAGGCAGGCCTATATGGAAGAAGGCATTCCTTCAGGTATTTGGGGCCCAGGTTGTTCAGGGCTTTATAAGTCAGTCAGTGTTAAAACCTTGAATCGGGCTCAGTGGCAAATTGGCAACCAGTGCAATTCCTTTAAGACCGGTGTGATGTGCATCCAGCTAGAAGTGCCCATCAGAAGTCTTGCTGCTACATTCTGCACTAGTTGCAGCCTCTGAACCGTCTTCAGGGGCAGCCCCACATAAAGCACATTACAATAGTCCAGTCTGGAGGTTACCAGAGCATGGATCACTGTGGTCAGGCTATCTCTATCCAGAAAGGGCTGTAGCTGGCAGACAAGCCTAAGTTGAAAATAGGCACTCCTGGCCACCGCTGCCACCTGGGCCTCCAGCAACAGAGACAAATCCAGGAGTACCCCTAAGCTACACGCCTGTTCCTTCCGGGGTACTATCACCCCCTCAAGAACAGGATATCTCCTCACTTCATGGACTCCAGAGCCCCTGACAGACAGCACCTCCAACTTATCTGGATGCAGTTTCAATTTCTTAGTCCACATCCAGCTCATTACTGCCTGCAGGCAACAGTCAAGCACCTCAACCGTCTATCCTGATCGAGATGGAATAGAGAGATATTGCTGGGTGTTATCAGCATACTGATGGCACCTCACTCCAAACTTCCTGATGACCTCTCCCAGTCGCTTCATATGGATGTTAAAAAGCATAGGGGATAAAATTGACCCCTGAGGAACCCCACAGGCCAACTCCCAGCGGGGTTGAACAAAATTCCCCCATGGTAACTCTTTGATATGGACCCTGGAGATGCTGTGCTTCCAACCCCCAACTCCGGAAGCCTTTCCAAAAGGATACCATGTTCAACGGTATCAAAAGCCACTGAGAGATCAAGGAGAACCACCAGGGTAGCACTGCCCCTCTCCCTCTCCCGGTAAGGGTCATCAACCAGGGCGACCAAGGCCGGTTCAGTGCCTTGACCAGGCCTGAAGCTGGACTGGACTGGATCCAAATCATCAGCTTCCTCCAAGCATGCCTGACGCTGAGTCGCCACCACCTTCTTCAGTACCTTGCCAAGGAAGGGTAAATTAGCAACCGGGTGATAGTTATTCAATACTTCTGGGTCTAGGGAGGATCTCTTAAGAAGGGGCCGCACCACCACTTATTAAAGGGCCAGCGGAACAACCCTCTCCCGCAATGAGGCATTAACCACTCCCACGCTATAGTCTATTGATTAGCACTTATCAGCCATGATGGGCAAGGATCCAGGAGACACGTGGTCGGCCGGACCCCTAAGAGCAGGCTCTCCACATCCTCAGACCGCAACAATTGAAACTGATCCATAGTAACTGAACCAG
The DNA here is from genome assembly GCF_027244095.1 of Hemicordylus capensis. Taxonomy (NCBI): domain Eukaryota; kingdom Metazoa; phylum Chordata; class Lepidosauria; order Squamata; family Cordylidae; genus Hemicordylus; species Hemicordylus capensis. The sequence goes on along the minus strand of NC_069662.1, from coordinate 33,956,789 downwards.
ACAGTTCTCCGGACACCTGCAACAGACCATCTTGAGACATGTCCTCAAATCCCATGTGGAGCTGTGTGATTTGAGCCTCAAAGTGCCTCGTAAATTTATCACAGCAGACCTCCGAGGGCGCAATACCATCCTTTTCCCGGCCTGATGTCACTAGGCCATTCACCACTTGGAAAGGCTTTGCTGGATGGCTACTTGAGGAAGCAGTAATGGTGGAGAAATAGTTCTTTTTTGCCACCATCACTGCCACATGGTAGGCACGATAATGTGCTCTAACCCATGCTCGATCAGACTCGCGTCGAGAAGTGCGCCACCTGCCCTCTAGCCGTCAACCCTCCTGTTTCATTACCCGGAGCTCTGAGGCATACCAGGTTGCTCTATAGGTCCCATAAGGACATCGAGGACATTGGGGAGTGATCATGTCAATGGCCCTAGTCATATCACGATTCCATAGAGAGACCAGGGCATCAGCAGGACCACCATCCATGCTAACTGGTAATTTCCCCAGCAACACCCTCTCCCCACCCCATTGATCTGGAACAGTGCTGCACTGAGTAACTGAGGGGGTAAAGCTGGGTGAGACAAGGCCCACCCAAATCATCCACCCAGGTCTTGGTAATACACGCCAAATCCGCCCCCACATCCACAAACAAGTCATGGATGATCAATGTTTTATTCCGGACTGACCTTGTGTACAGTAACACCACCACCAGAGAAGTGGGATGGTTGACAGGACTCCCCAAAGTCTTCTGGCTGAGAGGCGGACCAGAACGGGCAATAGCTTTAATAATGCTAACACCCCTTCTCCTAATTAATCTCCTCTGCCTTCCAACACCATATCCCCCCGCCCCTGCCCAACATTACAGAGATGGGTGCCCCCAAAAACATTTCCTCCCCTCCTTCCCTGCCCAGACACAGTTTCCTCTCCGCACTATAAGAAAATATAATATAATCGATATAAAACAGAATTAAACAGTTTTAGATTAAAAACAAAATACCCCACAAACCATTCAATGCCACCCATAAATCCCAAGGTCCTGAACTAGGGGGAATGGCCCTTGCCCTCGGTCCCCCTGAGGTGGCTCTCCAAAGGGGCAACACCCTTGGTGCCCCCCTGCTGGTGGCAGACCCGCCACCACAAGCAGCGTGTCTATAGGGCCAGCAGAGCCAGCCAACTGCTGTTAATGGCTCCTCCCTGCCCTGGGGCCCGGTCCTGCAACCACTTTCCACTCACAACAGCCACAGGAGCAGCAACAGCAGTCCAACAGGTGGAGCGGCAGTAGCAGCCCACAAAGTTGCACCAGTTGGATACCCTAGCCTCTCACCCTGGGCCTCTGACTGGGAGAAGATGAAACTCTCTTCTGGAGTGGAGCTTCTAGCTCCATTCCTGGTGTTACATCATGGTGTCTCTCATTAACAGTGTCAACTGTTGTAAATGTATAATTATGTTTTGGGAGTGCTACCTTTAATTCTATAGCTGATTTCCCACAGCCCACTTTGACCTATCCCATGGACCTATATTGAAATCAATAGGCTTAGGACCTGCCAACACCAGACCAGAGGGCCATTCAAACAGAGGACTATCAGGATCAAGGGAGGACACTTGGACATCCTAGATAGGCAAATAGAATGAACGAATGAACAAAATGAGCAAGCACCAGAGCAGGTGCAGGATCTGAACCTAGGAGCACCGTGTGAAAAGGTTTTTGTCACTTGATTTCAGGGCTCCTGCCAGGTCAGAAGCAATGCCTCACATCCAGCAGCTGCCCTGAAGAAAACCCAGAGCTCAAGGTGCCTCTACAATCTTACAGAAGCCCGGGAGGCATTCTCCTATTGCCCCATGTGGTGGTGGTGGTGGTGAGGGAAGCCTGAGAGTCATGCTGGCAAAGCATAGGGTAGCACCATCCTTAGGCTTTCCTCCCAGATGGGGCAGTCCTTTCATGAGGCAACACACCTCATGTGTTTCCTGCTATCCGCCACAATCTTAGCAGCTCTTTGTTGTAGCTGCTGCTAAGCAAAGAGCTCCTTTGGGATGGTCCTCCACCTCTGAACTTCTCCCTGACCTCCTTGCAAGGCTCAGATCAGCTGCCTTCCTGTCCTCACACTCCTTGCAAAGCGTACGATGAAAGAAGAAGAAGCCGCTGGCAATGTTTCAGGGATCAGTTTTGAAAGGGGGCTGGCCCTCCCCAGGGCATGGAGCACACCCCAGTATTTAAATTAACTGTAATCTTTATCAGGACACTGTAGTAGGCAAGGCTCCAATCCAGAAATCACACATTGTGGGGTCATGCTCACAAAGATATTGTAATGACAATAATTGAACTACTAGGCTTAGCTAAAACAAATAACGTAAGTAAAGAAGGAGTCAAGTTATTACAATATCCATGGCACGGTCAACTTGCAATTTGCTCTGCCAAGTTTATTTGTTTTTCTGAAGAAGCCATAGAGAGGGGGAAATAAGTATCAGGAGGAGGAAGATCCCTATTGGTACACGGAGGAGTTGAGGGGGATGAAGCAGCTTGGTAGGCGACTGGAACGCAAGTGGAGGAGAACTCGGCTCGAATCTGACAGGATGCAGCATAGAACCCATTTGAAGACCTACGCAATGGCAGTGTGCGCAGCAAAAAATGCGTTTTTGGTCAGCGCGCATTGCGTCTGCGGGTTCGCGTACAGCAGAGTTATCCTGGGTGGTGAGGAGTATAATCTCTGCTCCTTCTGCCTCAGAAGATACTCTGCTGTGATGCCTTTAGTGGGTTCTTTGCGGATAAAATCTCCTGTATTCGGGCCTACTTGGACTCTACTATTTTTGCATGGTCTGTGAGGGAGGTATCCAGCGATCCCTCTTGAAGTATTAGATTGGATCAGTTTAAACCTGTGACTTCTGATTATGTGGACAAGCTGCTTGCAGCGGTACGGCCTACCACTTGTTCTCTGGATCCTTGCCCAACCTGGCTGATTCGATCTAGCGGAGAGATTGTTGGAGATGGCCTAGTTAATATCATAAATGCAGCACTGCGGGAGGGTAGGGTGCCTCCCTGTTTGAAGGAGGCAATAGTTACACCTCTTCTTAAGAAGCCTTCCCTGGGCCCCTCAGCAATGGATAGTTATAGGCCAATCTCCACTCTCCCCTGGCTGGGCAAGGTAATCGAGAGGGTGGTGGCTAACCAGCTCCAGGCAATTTTGGAGGAAACTGATTATCTAGACCCATTTCAAACTGGCTTTAGAACGGGTTATGGAGTTGCGACAGCCTTGGTCGGCTTGATGGATGACCTTTACTGGGGAATTGACAGAGGGAGTGTGACTCTGTTGGTCCTCTTGGATCTCTCGGCGGCGTTCAATACTATCGACCATGGTATTCCTCTGGGTCGCCTGGGGGAGTTGGGAATAGGGGGCACTGCTCTGCAGTGGTTCTGTTCCTATCTCTCGGGTAGCTCCCAGATGGTGGAGCTTGGTGACAGTCGCTCCTCAAATCAGGAGCTGTTATATAGAGTCCCTCAGGGCTCTATTCTGTCACCAATGCTTTTCAATATCTACAAGAAAACTCTGGGTGAGGTCATCAGGAGATTTGGTGCTGGGTGTAATCAGTATGCTGATGACACCCAAATCTACTTTTCCCTCCCTTCTTCAGGAAATGGCACTCATTCTCTAAATGCCTGCCTATAGGCAGTAATGGGCTGGATGAGGGAGACAAATTGAAGCTGAATCCAAGCAAGACGGAGGTGCTCATTGTGGGGGCTCAGAATCTGAGGGGTGAGTTAGATATTCTTGTGCTGGATGGGGTTACACTCCCCCAGAAGGAGCAGGTGCACAGCTTGGGAGTACTCCTGGACCCAGGCCTCACCCTGGTTTCTCAGGTGGAGGCCATGGCCAGGAGTGCTTTCTATTAGCTGATTCGACAGCTGCGCCCATTCCTTGAAGAGGATGACCTCAAAACAGTGGTGCACCAGCTGGTAACCTCCCGGCTTGACTATTGCAATGTGCTCTACATGGGGCTTCCTTTGTACGTAGTCTGGAAACTTCAGTTAGTTCAGAATGTGGCAGCCAGATTGGTCTCTGGGGTAACCCAGAGAGACCACATTACGTCTATTTTGAAACAACTGCATTGGCTGCTGATATGTTTCCGGGCCAAATACAAAGAGCTGTTTATTACCTTTAAAGCCCTGAACGGCTTAGGCTTGAGTTACCTCAGAGAGCGCCTTCTCTGCGTGATCTCCATCGCACATTAATATCATCTGAGGAGGTTCGTCTTCAATTACTACCAGCTCGTCTGGTGGCGACTCTGAGGCGGGCCTTCTCTATAGCTGCTCCGGGGCTGTGGAATGCACTCCCTGCAGAAATCCACAATTTGAATTCTCTATTAGCCTTCAGGAGAGCCCTTAAAACGTATTTGTTTGGCCTGGCTTTCCAGGGTTTTAAAATCAGTTTTAATATTTTAACTTGATTTTGGGGCTTTTAAATACTGTAATTGTTTAATTGTTGTTTTAAAATGTTTTTAAATTGTTAATTGTTGTTATATTGTTTTTAATTTGTTTTAGCTCTTTACTGTTTTAGTGGTTTGTTTTAATTTTAAACCGCCCTGAGCCATTTTGGAAGGGCAGTATACAAATAAAATAAATAAAATAAATAAAATATTGCCCCCTGCCATGGTCCCAGCAACAATCATTGGCTGACATAGAGCAAGGATGCACGGTTGCAGCATCCTTATCTATCTATCAAATTTGTACACTGCCCCAAACTTTCGTCTCTAGGTGGTTAACAATAGCATAAAACAAGTTAAAAATATATACAAAAACTTAAAACAATTTAACAATTTAAAAATAAATCACAGATTAAAACCCAAAAATTTTAAAGAGCTGACAAAGCTTGGATGAGGAGGTGAGTTTTCAAAGGCTTTTAAAAAATTGTCAGAGATGGGGAAGATCTTATCTCAGTAGGGAGCGCATTTCACAGTCTCCGGGCAGCAACCGAGAAGGCCCGTCCCTGTGTGGCCACCAGCTGAATGGGCGGCAATTGGAGACGGACCTCTCCACACGACCTCAAAGGGTGGTGGGGCTCATAATGAAGAAGACGTTCTCTTGAACATCCTTTACATCAGCATGACTGGCAGTGAATGCCTCCTTACTGCAATAATGGCATATGGTAAATAGTGGGGTCAAAGGCAGAATATAATCTGAGCCTTTGCAGTGTCAGCAAAGAGCGGAAGAGAGATGATGGGGAAACAGGAATATAGAAAGCTATCAAGAGCACATACATCTTAGTTGTTCTTCCATCATTGGATTCAAGTGGCATTCAAAAGGTTCCCAGGTGATGTCCCATCCAGACACTGATCAGAACTGCTTAGCTTCAGCAAGATGGCTATATCCTGTGTTCTTAGACTGTGCTCTGAGAGAACATACAGATTGAAAGCAAGAGAAATGGGGGACGGGCTGGGGGCTGGATCACACCAAACTATACATTTCAAATGGAAGCCAGGAAGAGATAAATATTGGTTGGGTTATTGGGAAATTGCCACCGCTGGAATCACTGGAATGGACAGTATTCACTTTGTTGGTCATCTAGAAAAAAGGAGGAAAAATGAATATTCAAAATGACATCTGATGAGCAGGATCAGTGAAACCAGAAGCCCTAAGGACTAGCAAAAGGGAAGGACTTTTCTATTGGTTACTATGAAGCAAGCTTTCATCATTTACATGTACTTCATCATTTACATGTGTATCTTCTTCTGGAGCTGCCCTGTAAGTTCAGATGCAGAATTGCCTCCACAAGCTGAAAATATGTGACCCATCACAACACGGCTGTCTGACACTGTCAAATCAGCTTTCAGCACCATGTCATAAAGCCCACACATCAAATTCAGGGGCTATTTTCACAATTGCAGCAAATCGGGCTAGGCTCCACTAGCCCGATTTTCTGTAATCGTGAGAACCACCGGTCTCGGCTGCCCGGTGGTTCTAGAGTGGGTAACCCGCTCTAGTACACCTCCCCTAAAACCAGGTTTGCTGATCGAGTGCTCCGCAAACCTAGTTTTGAAGATTGTGATTAACCGTGGCGCGGCTCCGCGCCTACTCACAAGGAGACCCCGGGGGAGGCAAAAAACTGCCTCCAAGCTCTGGGGGTCTTGGCAGCATGCCCTGTGCGCTTGCGCAGGGCATGCTGGAGCTTCTGGAGGCCCTTCTGGACCCCCTAGCAGTGTAAGTCCATAGTTCGTCCATGCAATGCATTAGGGGTTTTCGATACCCCAAGATCTTTATTAGTAAAAAGTACACGTTAGGCAATATTAAAAAGGCGTGTGAATGAAATAGCACAGGGCCCTTAATTAATGCTCCGAATATTTATATAACACTTTCCAACCGGACATGGAAGACAGGGTTGCTAAATACTGAACACAAAGCCCCATACCAACAGGATACAGTCCATCCCAATGTTGACAGAGGTAAATAATCATATGCAAAGTGAGGGGCTGGTGTGCAATTTGAAGTAGGGTATGGGGGCAGGGGTTGCTGAACATCCTGTCCATCCACCATTCTTCCTTCAGCAACCCACCCACAGGATACTTCATCTCCCAGGCAGACTGTGGTGCTTGGCCTGGAAAACTGCAGGGGGCCCCTGGAGAGCAGCTGCAAGGTTCAGAGCCTTCTGTCCATATGCCCCGTCGGCACCTTCAGCTGCAACTCCAACCCTACTCTGCACATGGCTGGAGCAAATCCAGGTTTAAAAAAACACAGGTCTCCTGCCTTCCACTATTCTTGTTCTTGTTGTTTTGGCTTAAATTGGTTGGAGTTCAAAGTGTTAAATGTTCTTGCTCCAACAGATCAGTCAAGCTGCTCTTCAAGAATGGTTGCCAAAGGAATGGTTTGAAAGAGAGGGAAATAGTGGAGAGAGGAGCAGAAGCAAACAAGTCTGAAAAGGAAGGAGACGCTGCAATCTGGATCAGGGCTGGCATCAGATTATGGCATCCTTGTAGGCAGCTTCCAGAGACCAAAGGGGTTGTCATGACTCCTATCTGAGTCAGAGGAGGGGGGGGCGGAGTTCACTGGGCTTGATCCCTTGACTTCCAGAGTTCAAAATAGGCTGCCACCACCACCACTTTATTTTGATGTGGGAAAACCCACTGTACATATAAAGTTCCTGGGTGTTAATGTGGTGAAACCCTCCCAAAATGGGGCTGAACAGTCCTAGGATTTCAGAGGTGTGTGAACAATTATAAGAGAGAGTTTTTATTAACTTAGGCAACACAGATTTCAAGTAATACAGAATAGAAAAATAACTTTCCTAATGCATCTAGCTATACCGGTCCTTACTACACACAGGCTGCGGCCTTCCCAAATGCCCAGCAACACAGTCTGCTGCTTCCTCAGGGCTCTCCTGGGACAGACGGACTAACAGAACAAAAGGATCCTCCCCTCCACTGGGTAGCTGTGTGTAAAGCTCCCATCCAGCCCTCTGGATTGGTCCTTCTGCAGTCCTAGTCCTCCCTCAAAGCCTTCCCATCACTACAGGGGGGCACTACTGACACCTGCCTTGCCCCTCTGGGGAAAATCGAGTCTGGGAAGCAAGAGGCAGCCATTGGCCACGTCATCTCCCTGAGAAGACACAGAAGGAAAATGGTGGCGGTGGTGGTAACCATTGCCCAGATATGGAACAAGACCACCCAGGTAGAAAGGGGCCCACCATTAGGCACCTTCCCAAGAGACCCCCTCAAAATTTTGTTGCTGAACTGGATAACAGGTCAAAACTGGATATATTGAAAAACCCGTATTTTCCTGTTTCCCCATGTAGGGGACTCCCTCAGCCTTCCCTGTACTTATGCCTGCTCCAGTCTACACTTCAAAGCACTGACCAGATCTGTCTGCATCTTCTTCAGCATTTTTTCCTACCTGAGGGGTTGCAGTATGAACATTTTGGATCCACATCATAGTTCTTGGTGAGAGAGCACCAGGGTTTTTCATCTGATGACCCATCTGTTGTGCAAGATGAGTAGGACTTGCCCTTGAAGATGAAGGGGAAGATGCATGGCCCTGTCGGTCTTGAACTTAGCCCTAGAAGGGGTGGGGGAAAGAGAGGGTGAAAGAGATGGACAGCTTTTATGACAAGAGTGCTTCCCTCTGATGCTGTGGAATTCAGATTGTGGCATTCAGAAAACCTAAATGCTATTCTTCACAGTTCCTTCTGCCTGCATTTAAGACACCAAGTCGCCACAGCTGGAGACAAAAAGTTGGGTAGCATGGTTTTGCAGGTTAACAACATTCTGGTTGGGAAGTTGCGAGGTAGTTATTTAGCTTACTTGTGTCAGCACAGTAGCTCCACTGCTCATCCTTATCATAGTTCCCAGTTGTAGCACACCAGAATCTCCCACCGTCACTATTCTCATTGGTGCAGGTGTAGAATGTCCGGCACTTGTAGATGAAGGGAAAGACACATGGACGGCCTTTGGAGTTCCCCTCATACTCTGCAGATGCGGGAACATAACAATAAGGAGGTCAGGTCTTAGCCCAGGTTTGTCAAAAAGGAAAGAGGCTGAATGTTCTGCATTCAGAGAAGTGGTTGGTGTTCTTGTAATGTTTATATGCCAACATTAGTACACTCATCCCTTGCCAACCGCGGGCTTCCCAACCATGGTTATCCATGAGTGGGAAATTCTGGCAGGTCTCTGTTGTGAGCCAAGCCTGATTTGCACTAGCTGTGCTCTGGAGATAGCATATGAAATTAGGCTTGTTTCACCAGTGTCACAAAGTGACCAGTTCTTTATATGGAGGCCATGTATAGTCTGGGCACAACGGTAGGAAGAAGACCAAATACTCTCAATCCAATGGGCTTTATTGAGTATAAGAGATTACCAGAGCAACAGCAACAGTCTGAGCAGAAAACAGAACAATCAGTCATAGCTACTAGTAATATCTCAATTAAAGCTAGTAATAACATCAACAAGTGTTCCTAACTATGACATGTGTGTGGATACATGTAAGATCAGTATTAAATCTTCCTAAAACCTAACACAAATCAGAGATGGATGGAAAGAGGAAGCGGAGGGGGTAAGGAAGACACTCAGGAATGGGAAGGTTGGGAATCAGGAGTTAGTAGAGTGAGGAGAAAAGGAGAAGGGAAGTGGAGACCAGGGTTGTAGAAGCAGCATATTTACCAGGATCTGGTGTGAAACAGCAAGTGTGTGCAGCTTGGGCATGAGGCTTGGTAACGATGAGGCTTCAGGCAGTCAAGCAAGTTAATGGTAGATGCTCAAAGCAAGGCACAGAGAGAGAGAGAAAGCGCCATGGTTGGGTAGTCTTGACTTCTCACTACGCAGCAGAAGTGTCAGACAGTCCCTATCCATGGATAGAATTCCTGGTTTAGCCGTGCGGCCTGAGGAGCTAACTCTGAGGCACTGGTGGAGCCAGCTAGTCATGCCCCCGCATCTGATGTCAGACGGGGGGGCGTGGTCTGGCCGAACGGAACCTTGAGGCTCTGTTCGGCCTCAGACTCAATCAGTTGCCCTTTAACTGCCGGAGGGGCCACTCAGCCCCTTTGGCAGTTAAACAAAGGCTGGCGCTGCTTTCGCAGGGAAGAGCCGCTCCTGGTTGGCGCTGCGAACACAGCGCCAGCCTTTGTTTAGCTCCCGAAATGGCTGCGCGGCCCCCGCTCGGAAGCTAAACTAGCCTCCCCGCGACTGACGTCAGACTCGGGGGGCGTGTCGGGGCCGCTCTTGCAGCCCCTGATTGGTCAGCAGCATTGGTTCTTTTAACCCGTTGGCCCAATGGTGGCTCCGCCCCTGCTCTGAGGATCGCTCTTGAGCAATGGTCTGCTGGCTAGGCAAAGTTGCTGATTTGCCATGTCTGAGATGGCCTCTTTTATACAAGCTGGTCCTTTTGATCTGTCATGAATCTCAAAAGTGTAAATCGCTGCTATCCTCTAGATCCTGTTTCCTGACATTTTTCGATCAGTTCAGGATATTAGTTCAGTCCGGGGTAAACAGGATCTGGGTCTCATCTCCTGTTGGTGAGCGGGTGAAGGTACGACATGTATTAAGGGGAGTTGATGCGTGCCCTCAGTCCATCAGTCTCCCGGTCCCAACAGCAGCAGAGGGGTTCGGGAGCCCGGTGAGTGGTGGCAGTGTGCTGGAAAAGCAGTGACGCATCTGACAGCCCCGCAGTGCTTCGCCACCAATCCTGCCACCCTGTCCTCCAGCCAGCGTGCCAGGGCCAGTTTACAATTCTGCAACCGGTGGGGCAAGGGGATGGGGGCTAACGGCGGGGGGGGGCACCGGCCCACCCTCCCCTAGCTATAAATAATGTAAATTATTGAACATTATTAAACTATTAGATATTGATTAATTATTTAAATTTTTTGCTTGTTTTAATTTTGACCTTGTCCCCCACACGCCAAATCATGGTCGGTTTTGGCCCACCGGGGCATTTGAATTTTGCACCCCTGGTGTAAACCTACCTAACATGCATCTGTAAAGGCATTCCAGAGTGATAAAATTTGAATATATGTGAGACAGGAAAACAAGCCTGGCCACTGTGTTTCTAGATTGCAAGCTGCACAAACATTGTGAAACATCTTCCACAGGAAATGCTGGATTACCCCTACCTTCACAAAGCAATTACCATTTGTCACAAAAGCAAGTCATGAGGCCTGCATGCCATGTACTGATCAGTTCATTCAGAGTTGAGTGAGACGTTGCATCAGTGCCTCTCTGAGCTGAACATTGCTATTGGAAATGGGTCTGCGTTATGAACAAAATTCTGGGTCCAGCCCACTAACTTTGGCCATGCTGGTCGCAACATAATCCCAATTAAATCACTTCTTGTGTACATCTACCTAGTGTTGGAGACTAGTTAATCAATGCATTTGACTAAGGCAAAACAATAGAAGTGACATCAACATGGTAAACACTCTGTCAGAGGAAGAATAGGATTAGCCTCCAGCTTTTCCAAAGCCATTACCTGAGAGCAACGTCCAGACAATTTTAGGAGTTAATCATTTCACTCAGAGTTCAGTGATTCCACACAAGAGAGAATCTCTCAATGGACAACCTGGCATTGACACAAGCCTCAGCCTGGCCCACTGGCCCATGAGTTTTGGTCCAACATGAGTGACCTGGGCCACAACATTTCGCCAACCGCGACCTGAATATCTGCGGTTTGGCAAGATTTCTTGGTAATTTGTGGTTTATGATTTCTGGGGGTCAGGGGTGATTTTCAGGGGCTAGAGAATGATTTTGGGGGGGTCAGGGGTGATTTTTGGGGTTCCCCATCACTCTTCTTACTGACTCATGGCAATTTGTGGGGACCTGGAGGAATTTTTTTCTATCTTCAACTGTATTTTGCAGTCTTTTTGTGACTGTGATTCACCTAACCCCATTGCCGATGATTTCAATGGCTTGCCAAATGCAAATTCACCAACTGTGAGGTTTTCCCGGAATGGAGCCCTCGTGGTTGGTGAGGGACGAATGTACTTGTCTTTTACTTAGGCCTTCCACTTCAAAATCAGACTCAAATTCCTGCTTTCAAAGGCATAACCGTTTTTGTTGAGGCAGTCCATCCACCCTGCATCCATTTTAGATAGAATCTGCTTTGGGCAGAAAATATCTCACATACACCATATGTACATGCCTTAAGACATTGGCATTAACTGGCCAGCAACAACCCTTAATCACTGGCATTAACAGACAATGAAGATACTCCAGTTTACTGGCATGAGGGTAGCAGCAGTGTCTGCCGAGATTCCGGCCATTGCCAGGCCTCCTACCTTGGCTTGCACATGCCTTCCATTTACTATCCTTGTCATAATCAGCAGTTACGGCACACCACAGTTGGTTATCAGCAGAGCCTTCTTTGGTGCATGCAGAGTAGGATTTCCCCTGGAAAATGAAAGGGAAAATGCAGGGGAGGGGTTCTAAGAAGGAAACAGAAGTATTGGCAGGGGAGGGGGGGGAGGGAAATGAAAAGAAAATACATTAGGAATAGGACTTGGAAATGGTGTAGTTGGAGGAAAAAGGTCTGGGGCCCAGGTCCAACTGTATTATGCCAACAGAAAGAACAGGACTTATGTATACTAGACACCTTTAAGGACCATATCCCAGATCAGTACAAAGCAGGGTGCAAATCCTATGATCATGTGCATCTAGGGGGCTCAGGAGATAAAGGGGGCCTTTTTTGGGAAGCGTTTGAGAAACACTCAGCCCTCCTTCGGAATGGGTGCTTTCTCCTGGGTGCCTTAAATCCACGGACAGCTGTAATTTAAGCAGGGGAATGCAAAGCATTTTGCTGTAAAGCACCCAGAGACATGTTTTGGGTGGTATATGAATATGCTAATAAAATAAAATAAAATAAAATAAAATTAAATTAAATTAAAAAAAATAAAATAAAAAAATAAATAAATACAATTTGCAACCCATTACTGAGCATTTGCATCTCTGCATTGGGACACTAATAGGGTTAAGGAAGACGGGTATTAAGGAGGACAAGAAAAGGGCATCTCAGCCTCCCACTTAAAACCAGGGGCTACCCAGGAGGCGAGAGAGAGAGAGGTTGCTGTGGTGTCTCTCTTACGTTTCTTTTTTAGATTGTGAGCCCTTTGGGAGCTATTATATTTATTTATTTATATCTTTATAAACTGCTTTGTGAACCTTTGTTGAAAAGTGGTATATAAATATTTGTCGTAGTCATATGGTGTGTCTCTGTGCCAAACGACCACACCTGGAACTCTGTACCCTCCCGGGGTCACAATTTCCCCAGAATTCAACCCTACAGTTTAAGAACCACTGAAATCTGTGAATGCACATAGATAGGCTCTGTACCAATACAGACCAGTAGCCATGCACACGTTTGCCCCCACCACCCAGTGATCAGGATCCCTCAGGATCAATGCCTACACCAACTTCCTAGTACTTTCCCCCTGCCCTTTCTTTCTCTTTTTTGGCACCTGAGGGGTCGCAGTATGTCCATTTTGGATCCACATCATAGTTCTTGGTGAGAGAGCACCAGAGCTTTCCATTTGATGACCCATCTGTTGTGCAAGATGAGTAGGACTTGTTCTTGTAGATGAAGGGGAAGATGCACGGCCCTGTCGGTCTTGAACTTAGCCCTAGAAGGGGTGGGGGAAAGAGAGGGCGAAAGAGATGGACAGCTTTTATGACAAGAGTGCTTCCCTGTCTTCAGGGCCGTAATGATAGGGGGGGCAGGGGGGGCAGATGCCCTGGGCGCCACTTGGTAGGGGGCGCCAAAATGTGCCCCCGCCGATCCCCTTGCTTTCCAGAAATTTTTTTAAAATCATTTTCCGCTGCCCGTCACACAGACCAAGCGACTAAGCAGCCAACCGCACCAGCCGCCGACTAGCTCGTGTCTCCCTACGGGTCGCCCAATGCCCATGTTGCGAGCAGCAGGAAGCGGGGGGAAATGGACCAGCCATGGACCGACACAACGCGCCGTCTCCCTCCGCCAGACACAAACGCACTGGTTGGGAGAGAGGAATGGGGCAGCAGGCGGGCGGGGGGAGCTACCAGCAGGTTAAAGAGTCCGTCCACGGATGGGCGGGCGCGTGCGAGCGCGGTCACATGCCCCAGAGAGAAGGAGAAGAAGTGAAAGGCAACAGGCTAACACAGCAGTCACTCCCCGCCCCACGTCGTGCATGCGTGTGGCGTCACGCATGCGTGCCCTCCTCCTCCCAGCTTGCTGCCTGCACATTGCAAAGGAGGCTCCGGATGCCAACAGCGAGCTGCTCAACATCTAGGTGAGCCAACTAGCCCGCATGACGCTCGCTGACCCTGCCGCCTGCATGTGCAGAGAGGGCCGATCCTGGGTGCTTGCTCCGGCGCCCGGAGGGGCCTGATGATCCCCCACACCACCCGGCCACCAGAGCTCCTCCCACTCCGCTCCCCAAGTCCAGCTGGCAGCTGGACGCTGACCCCGCCGCGCCGCCTCTGGGTATTTGCAGAGGGCCGATCCTGGGTGCTTGCTCCGACGCCCGGCGCCGCCCGATGACAGGGACACAAATGTTTGCAGTCTTGCAGACCCAGGCGCGCAAATTCCTTCAAGCTCGTCTTGGCTTGTCCCATCCTCCCCGCGTCCCCTCTCCCAATGGCTTCTCCCGTGGACCTTCTGCCTGAAGGTAAAGTCTGCCTGTTATTTTGTATTTTGTGCGTGCGTCTATCTGGTAGGAGAATGAGTGCAGTGCTTGTGCGTCTTTTGTGGCCGGGGAGAATGAGGCTTCTCTGGAATGGGCTGGGCTGGGCAGGGCAGACGCGGCAAGGTGGGTTCCTGGAGTGGCCAGAGGTGCTGACGGACGGGTGGGAGGGCGGACTCACTGGGTGGACATTGATCCTCCCACCTGCGCAGGGGCCACTCTTGCTGCAAGCTTGGAGCAAGAGGCGGAGGCCGCCATAACTCGAGTCCCTCTCGAGATGTGAGTCTGTTTTGGCAGCGGCAATGCCCGTCTTACACTGCGGAGTGGTGACACTACTTCTCCCTAACCTCAAAACTATACGAGGTCCGGCTCTCTCTCAAGTCCGCTACAGAAGAGTCTTGCAAAAAGAGTTTGGCTTTGAGCGAGTCCAGGGTTTCCCTGCTCCACCCTAGTGTACTGAGAGAGATTTTAAAAAAACGTTTCTGTAGCACCTCGCCCTTGAGGATCTCAAAGGACATGATGAATCATTCGCTCAAACACTAAATAAATTAAGCCCTGCAGCATCCCTCTGAAGTGCAGCAAAATTACTGTGAAAAGTTGCCTTCTCCTGTAACTTTTGTGAATTCCTCTCTACTGTATATCCTTCAGCAATAACACATTTCTACCTGTCCTGAACATAATTTGGCTATAAACGTTTTTAAAATTAAATGACTTACAGAGGGGTTGTTATGTTAGTCTGTTGCAGCAAAACCAGCAAAGAGCCTGGTAGTACCTTAGATACTACCACATCTTTTTCCCCCAGCATAAGCTTTCATGGACTAGAATGGAAAGCTGCATGAAGTGTAATCTGCATTTGGCAAGTGGATATACGGCCACAGAAAACATGAGCAAAATGTTCGGGGGGGGGGGGGGGGCGCAATTTCAGTGCTTGCCCTAGGCGCCGTTTTCCCTAGTTACGCCTCTGCCTGTCTTGTGCTGTCAATTGACTGTGGCGCTCAGAAAACCTGAATGCTTTCTTCACAGGTTCTCTGCTTGCATTTTATACACCACAGCTGGAGACAGAAAGCTGGGCAGCATGGTTTTGCAGGTTAACAACATTCTGGTGGGGAAGTTGGGGGGCAGATCTTTCGCTTACTTGTGTCAGCACAGTAACTATATTGCTTATCCTTATCATAGTTCCCAGTTGTGGAACACCAGAATCTGTCTTGCATAGCATCTTCATTGGTGCAGGTATAGAATGTCCGGCTCTTGTAGATGAAGGGAAAGACACAGGCTTGTCCAAGGGAATTACCGTCATACTCTAGAAAGAGTTTGAGACAGAGCTTAATGGTACTGACATATACAATCTGCTTCACTCTTCTATAACCATTTAGAAGGAGGATGTTATGTGTCCAGCACAGCATACTGATGCTTTCAGGGTGAATAGAAGTTGCAGGGACTGTGTTTCAGTGTGAAAACGGCAAAGGTGCAAGGTGTTAACTGGTGCTGCTTGGTGTCTCTCACCACTTCTGGTGAATGCAACGTGTCACCCCTTACCCTATCGCTTTGCCCACCCTGTCCTCTGGGATGGAGATTAGGGTAGCAAGGGTGGAAGTGAGCTGGAAAAGCAGTGACGCATCCATCCCCAGTCTCAGCCGTGCACCATCCCACCACGTGCCTGCCACTCTTTGCCCCCACCCACTTGCCAGGGCCAGCTCCCAGCCCTGAAAGCAGAAGAGAGGATCCAGAACAAGGGTGAGTGGAGCGGTAGCAGGGAAGTGGCTTGCAGCGCACAGCGGCAGCACCCGTGCCTCTGCTCCCCATCTCACAGCCCTGTACTGCTTCGCCACCAATCCTGCCACCCTGTCCTCCAGCCAGCTTGCCAGGGCCAGTTTACAATTCTGCAACCGGTGGGGCAAGGGGATGGGGGCTGACGGGGGGGGGGGGGGCAAACACCAGCCCACCCTCCACTAGCTATAAATAATGTAAATTAAATTTTACATTTGAATCAAAATTATTGTACATTATTAAACTATTAGATATTGATTAATTATTTAAATTTTTTGCTTGTTTTAAATCTGACCTTGGCCCCCACACGCCAAATCATGGTCGGTTTTGGCCCACCGGGGCATTTGAATTTTGCACCCCTGGTGTAAACTTACCTAACATGCATCTGTAAAGGCATTCCAGAGTGATAGAATTTGAATATATGTGAGACAGGAAAACAAGCCTGGCCACTGTGTTTCTAGATTGCAAGCTGAACAAACATTGTAAAACATCTTTTCATAGGAAATGCTGGATTACCCCTATCTTCACAAAGCAAATACCATTTGTCACAAAAGCAAGTCATGAGGCCTGGATGCCATGTACTGATCAGTTCATTCAGAGTTGAATGAGACCTTGCATCAGTGTGTCTCTGAGCTGAACATTGCTATTGGAAATGGGTCTGGGTTCTGAACAAAATTCTGGGTCCAGCCCACTAACTTTGGCCATGCTGGCTGCAACATAATCCCAATTAAATCACTTCGTTTGTACATCTACTTAGTGTTGGAGACTAGTTAATCAATGCATTCAGGGGCGTATCTATGGTAGGGCAGGCAGGGCACGTGCCCCGGGCGCCACTTGAAGGGGGCGCCATTTTAATTTTAAAAAAAAATAATTTAAATGGCCACCATGCATGCTCAAATGGCCTCTGTGAGGCCCTAGGCCATGCCAGGCCTAGGTATTCTGAAATACTAGAATATATTCCAAGCAGTGACACAGTTTACTCTGCATAGCCTTTAATTATTTTCAGAGTATCTGGGAAAAGTCAAATTCTCCATTAATTTTTAAAACTTACGTATGTATGTATGTTTATTTTGGCCCAAGGCCAGCATATAAAACTTATGTAATAGTGATGCTACAATGCATAGTAGAGAATTAGAGAGGCACTTCTGTTTAGTTTTCCAAGTACATCTCCACATAGTATTTGGGTATTTCATGAGCCCCGGCATACTGAAATTTGTAGTTTTCAAGCATTTTTTGGTCTGGCTACATCCACTGCTAAATAGTTTTTGAAATATTAAAAGATTAATTAGCTTGACTTGTATTTTTCAGCTGATATTATGGTAAAGTTATCAGAAAGATGGGTGTCAGATGTTTGGACAGGGGGCGCAATTTCAGTGCTTGCCCTAGGCGCTATTCCCACTTGATACGCCTCTGAATGCATTTGACTAAGGCAAAACAATAGAAGTGACATCAACATGGTAAACACTCTGTCAGAGGAAGAACAGGATTAGCCTCCAGCTTTTCCAAAGCCATTACCTGAGAACAACGTCCAGACAATTTTAGGAGTTAATCATTTCACTCAGAGTTCAGTGATTCCACACAAGAGAGAATCTCTCAATGGACAACCTGGCATTGACACAAGCCTCAGCCTGGCCCACTGGCCCATGAGTTTTGGTCCAACATGAGTGACCTGGGCCACAACATTTCGCCAACCGTGACCTGAATATCTGTGGTTTGGCAAGATTTCTTGGTAATTTGTGGTTTATGATTTCTGGGGGTCAGGGGGTGATTTTCAGGGGCTAGAGAATGATTTTGGGGGGGTCAGGGGTGATTTTTGGGGTTCCCCATCACTCTTCTTACTGACTCATGGGAATTTGCGGGGACTTGGAGCGATTTCCCTCCCTATTTTCAACTGTATTTTGCAGTCTTTTTGCTACTGTGATTCACCTAACCCCATTGCCGATGATTTCAATGATTCGCCAAACGCAAATTCACCAACTGTGAGGTTTTCCCGGAATGGAGCCCTCGTGGTTGGTGAGGAACGACTGTACTTGTCTTTTACTTAGGCCTTCCACTTCAAAATCAGACTCAAATTCCTGCTTTCAAAGGCATAACCGTTTTTGTTGAGGCAGTCCATCCACCCTGCATCCATTTTAGATAGAATCTGCTTTGGGCAGAAAATATGTCACATACACCATATGTACATGCCTTAAGACATTGGCATTAACTGGCCAGCAACAACCCTTAATCACTGGCATTAACAGACAATGAAGATACTCCAGTTTACTGGCATGAGGGTAGCAGCAGTGTCTGCCGAGATTCCGGCCACTGCCAGGCCTCCTACCTTGGCTTGCACACGCCATCCATTTACTATCCTTGTCATAATTAGGGGTTAGGGCACACCACAGTTGGTTATCAGCAGAGCCTTCTTTGGTGCATGCAGAGTAGGATATCCCCTGGAAAATGAAAGGGAAAATGCAGGGGAGGGGTTCTAAGGAGGAAACAGAAGTATTGGCGGGGGGGGGGGGGGAGGGAAATGAAAAGAAAATACATTAGGAATAGGACTTGGAAATGGTGTAGTTGGAGGAAAAAGGTCTGGGGTCCAGGTCCAACTGTATTATGCCAACAGAAAGAACAGGACTTATGTATACTAGACACCTTTAAGGACCATATCCCAGATCAGTACAAAGCAGGGTGCAAATCCTATGATCATGTGCATCTAGGGGGCTCAGGAGATAAAGGGGGCCTTTTTTGGGAAGCGTTTGAGAAACATTCAGCCCTCCTTCGGAATGGGTGCTTTCTCCTGGGTGCCTTAAATCCACGGGCAGCTGTAATTTAAGCAGGGGAATGCACAGCATTTTGCTGTAAAGCACCCAGAGACATGTTTTGGGTGGTATATGAATATGCTAAATAAATAACATAAAATAAAATAAAAATAAATACAATTTGCAACCCATTACTGAGCAGATGGATCTCTGCATTGGGACACTAATAGGGTTAAGGAAGATGGGTATTAAGGAGGACAAGAAAAGGGCATCTTAGCCTCCCACTTAAAACCAGGGGCTACCCAGGAGGCGCGCGAGAGAGAGAGGTTGCTGTGGTGTCTCTCTTACGTTTCTTTTTAAGATTGTGAGCCCTTTGGGAGCTATTATGTTTATTTATTTATATCTTTATAAACAGCTTTGCGAACCTTTGTTAAAAGTGGTATATAAATATTTGTCATAGTCATATGGTGTGTCTCTGTGCCAAAGGACCACACCTGGAACTCTGCACTAGTGATGTGCCCGAAACGTTTTGGAGGCCATTGTAAAGGCCTCCGAAATGTTTTGGCCGAAGTTTCTCATGTACATCCCAACTCTGCACCCTCCCGTGGTCACAATTTCCCCAGAATTCAACCCTACAGTTTAAGAACCACTGACATCTGTGAATGCACATAGATAGGCTCTGCACCAATACAGACCAGTACCCCCCAACACCCAGTGATCAGGATCCCTCAGGATCAATGGCTACACCAACTTCCTAGTACTTTCCCCCTGCCCTTTCTTTCTCTTTTTTGGCACCTGAGGGGTCGCAGTATGTCCATTTTGGATCCACATGATAGTTCTTGGTGAGAGAGCACCAGGGGTTTCCATCACGTGTTCCATCTGTTGTGCAAGATGAGTAGAACTTGTTCTTGTAGATGAAGGGGAAGATGCACGGCCCTGTCGGACTTGAACTTAGCCCTAGAAGGGGTGGGGGAAAGAGAGGGAGGCAGAGATGGACAGCTTTTATGACAAGTGTGCTTCCCTGTCTGGTGCTGTCAATTGACTGTGGCGCTCAGAAAACCTGAATGCTTTCTTCACAGGTTCTCTGCTTGCATTTTATACACCACAGCTGGATACAGAAAGCTGGGCAGCATGGTTTTGCAGGTTAACAACATTCCGGTGGGGAAGTTGCAGGGCAGAACTTTAGCTTACTTGTGTCGGCACAGTAGCTCCACTGCTCATCCTTATCGTAGCTCCCGGTTGTGGAACACCAGAATCTCCCTTGGGCAGCATCTTCATTGGTGCAGGTGTAGAATGTCCGGCTTTTGTAGATGAAGGGGAAGACACAGGCTTGTCCACCGGAATTACCGCCATACTCTAGAAAGAGTTTGAGACAGAGCTTAATGGTACTGGCATACACTGTATGGACAATCTGCTTCACTCTTCTATAACCATTTAGAAGGAGGATGTTATGTGTCCAGCACAGCACACAGATGCTTTCAGGGTGAATAGAAGTTGCAGGGACTGTGTTTCACTGTGAAAACAGCAAAGGTGCAAGGAGTTAACCAGTGCTGCTTGGTGTCTCTCACCACTTCTGGCGAATGCAACGTGTCACCCCTTACCCTATCGCTGCGCCCACCCTGTCCTCTGGGATGGAGATTAGGGTAGCAAGGGTGAAGAGGGGTGGCATCAATGCCAAGCTCTGGTCTAGGTGCATGGATGATGTGGCAGGCCTCAGTGAGTGGAAAGAAAGGCAAAGGTCCAGAAAACATGCAGCGGGCGTAGAGAGGTGGTGGCATCAAGCAGGTACAGTTAGATTTTCTCCTGTGCAACTTTTATGTTAATCCATAACAGCAATAGTTATCAATATAAATGAGTTTATAATTGGTCAAATTTAACCAAACTTAAGTAGCAGGCCTCTTGTCTTCACGAGTGACCTTGCAGACATTTGTCAGTCAGAAGCTGTCTAAGTGGGGAAATCAACATATGCCGAAGCTAGAGATGTTAGAAGGCTTCTAACTGCTGTGGCGCTCGGTAATAACCTGAGTACAATGTGCTGCGTCAATTAGAGGCTTCACCGACTGCACCAAAACCAGCCAGCAGGCAGAAGAGGATGGAGATGCAGCTGGTGGGGATGCAGGTGCAGCAATGGGGACAGGCATGGTGCAGTGGGTGAGAGGACTGGGGTGGTGGGCATGGTGGCAGGTGCAGGGATGGGGTGGTGGGCACAGTGGTGGAGATGGGGCGGCTGGCACGGGGAGAGGGATGGGGTGGTGGGTGCAGCATTGGGCGTGGGGATGGCAAGGTTGGGGTGGCAGAAGAGATGGGGCAGCTACGAGTGCAGGGACGGGGGCAGTGGGCATTGGGACATCCAGTCTGCAGCCAGGCTATGGGGACGGGGGCAGCAAGGCTTCACCTGGAACGCCAGAAATCCTTGGGCTGGTCCTGCTAAGCACTACACCACGCTGACTCCAAGACATCATGATGGAGGTCCTTTTGACTTTATAGGTTGACTCAGCCTTCCATCCTTCCAAGATCGGTAAAATGAGTACCCAGAATGTTGGGGGGCAATATGCCAAATCATTGTAAACCGCTTAGAGAGCTTCCAGCTATAGAGCGGTATATAAATGTAAGTGCTATTGCTATTGCTATTGCTATATCAGTCAAACTGTCACTCATCCTCAGCCCATGGAACATGGCAAGATAGAACTGTAAAGAAGTATTGCACATCTTACCGACACTGGAACAATATTTCCACTGGGAAGACACATAATTAGCCGTTGTGGCACACCATAGTTTCTTACTGTTGATCTCAGTACAAGAGGAGTAAGATATTTTTTGGTAAATAAATGGGAAAACACAGGGAAGCGGGACTGAAATGAAAACAGAAAACAAGGGTATCAATAACAGGAGCTACAATCCACGAAGTGGAAATGTCAGAAATGGTGTGGTGAGAAGACAAAAGTTCATTTGATTCCGGTTTACTATCTAGGATGATCAAGATATTCCAGAAGTGCTCCCCTCCCGCCACCAACCCACCAAAGAGTACTCTGGGTGTCAGTCTACCTACAAGCATTATTGCTTGACCCAGGAGCCATTTTGGCTGCTTGTGGAAGCTGAATTTTCTTGCTCACTGTTAAAATGACAGAGTGCAGGCACATTCAGAAGCACACTCGTTTCTTTCAAAAGGGTTTCTAAAGAAACCTGCAGAGTGAAAAAAGAATAGTTTTGCATCATCACAAAGATGCAGGTGGCATGGATGGAACTAGTGGCACCCCCTCACCCCTCGTTGTCTCCAGCCAGCAAATGGAGAGGGCAAGGGGGCTACTGCACATTCCTTCCCAGCGCCAGCCACGCTGGGGAAAAATGATGCAGGACAAAGGGGTGCGGTCAGTGTGGTGCTGGGGGAATGGGGCATGTGGAGATCCGTCTCCGGGCTGCTGCCACTCAGCTTGCAATACCCCTGCACAGTCCCCAGTGGAGCCCTCCATGTGATGAGAGGTGGAATGTGACACAAAAGCCACATCTGTCAAGGAACTGCCAGTGTGTTCTTGGCATGACCTGGAATCATGTGTGAGGAACATTTATTCCAATCGTCCCCTACAAGCGCTCCAACACCCTGGGTTTGCACATCCCTTATATGTAATTAAAGGACATGCCAGGGACATGTTAGCATCTCCTTGAGTGACATTGGGGCCAGCACATTCTCTATGTATCCCAGCCTTCATCGTGTGTAGGGGGCCGGTTGGCGGCCGTGTTAATCTGAACCAGCCTAATGTCTGAACAGGGTTTACAGTAGTACAGTAATCTGTACCCTCCATTTGAGGGGCTTGTAATTAAAAGAAATGCATGTACAATTATTCACACCAAAAACATGCACGTGTCCAGAACCTGTATGCACTTACAGCATGTCTGAATAGGGTCATAGAAAGCTTAACCATTCTCTCCCTGCATCTCCCCCACACACCTAAGGGATTCCATGGCAGAAGGCACTTCGCTCCTAGATTTGGAGATAAAGCACTGCCACAGCTCTTAAAGGCACAGGCCTTCTTTTGGCCCATCTTCTCCCATCCATCCATCCTGAGGTTTCATCTTTGGAATGGCACTGCTCGATGCGAGGGCATAAGAGCAACAGTTCCTCCAAGCATCTGTAAAGTACACTTTTCTCACATCCTGTCCACCCACCCAGCATTTGATGGAAAGAGTTCTAGGTCAATGGTGCTTCCAGGGACAAAGGCACAGTTTTAGAAACCCCACAGCAATTTCCAGCAAGAAGCCATTTCTGTTGTCAGCCTGAGGCTTGGGAACGCGCTCCCTGCGGAAACAAGAGCCTCCCCACCTTTGACAGCTTTCAGAAGGATTGCCAAGACAGATCTGTCCATCCAGACTTTTAAATAGATGATGTGTACAACTGTGGTTGTTGTAAAACTGTTTTCCATGTTTTAATTCTTGTTATAAGTGATCTTATCTTTGTTGTAAACTGCCCAAAGCTGAAAGCTTGGAGTGATATACAAACATGCTAAACAACAACATGGGCAAACTATGTATGGAACATAGGAACATCTAGCTCAGTACTGTCTACTACACAGACTGTCAGCAGCTCCTCCAAGGTTGCAGGCTGGAGTCTCTCTCCGCTCTATCTTGGAGATCCCAGGGAGGGAACTGGGAACCCTCTGCATGCAGGATGCTCTTCCCAGAGCAGCCCCAATCTCTCTCACATGTCGTCTCTCATTCAAATGCAACCAGGACAGACTCTACTTAGTAAAGGGGACAATTCATGGCTGCTACCGCAAGACCATCTCGAGTGCAGGGAAATGCTTGACTAACAAGCAGAAAGTTGCCAGTTCGAATCCTTGCTGGTATGTTTCCCAGACTATGGGAAACTCCTTTATTGGGCAGTAGCAATATAGGAAGATGCTGAAAGGCATCATCTCACACTGAGAGGGGGGGGCAATGGTAAACCCCTCCTGTATTCTACCAAAGACAACCACAGGACTCTGTGGGCACCAGGAGGAGTTGAAATCGACTTGACAGGCACACTTTACTTTACCACAAGGCTTGCTCTCCTCCATCTACCAGAGAAAACTGCCAAGTTGGGAGAGCACCCCCCACCGCTGAAGACGGCTTTGCTTCTTCCCCGCCCAGTCCCTCGTCCACTGTGGCGCTGGAAGCCTTACCATTGCTCTGGAAAGTGCTCACCACTAACATCAGGAAGAGGAGGAGCGGCAGCAGCAGTCGCGGGGCCGCCAAGCAGGGCTCTCGAGGACACACGCTGCTCATGTTGGGCTTCGCGGGCTGAAGCGCGCGCTGGGAGCTCCTCCATCCCTTGGCGGGTCTTTTATCCCTCCTCCGAGCCCAGCCAGCAGCCCCTGGGCCAGTCCGTCCAAAAAGGACTCGCTACCGCCGAGGGCAGAATTGCTGCGTTGCCAGGCAGGCAGGCGACGAGTTGAGCGAGGCCAGTTCAGACTGCTTCTGGCCTGGGGCGCTTGTGGCTTCTAGTGCAGACATTCCTGGCAGGATACACTTCCTGTCTCCAAAAACAGATGAGCCCCCCGCCCTGCCGCCCCTGCAGACGTTTTATAAAGGTGTGCAAGGAAGACAGAGAGATCACGTGCAGAAAGGAGGGTTGCTTCTAAGCGTTTGTGTCCCAGCTGCACAACCCCCGCCCCCCCCACCTCATCCCCACTCTGCGAGTACCTCCCACACTTTTTCTAACTGAAAAAGAAAGAGAGAAAACATGACATAGGGCAGGGAAACTGAGAACGAACAGAGCCCCGATGATAAAAGGGAGGAGGAAAGGAAGTATAGGAAAATAACCACCCTGAGCCGAATTGGGTAGGGCAGTATAAAAATAAAATAAAATAAATAAAAAAGTAACAAAATAAGGTAAAATGTGATGTCGAGTCGGTGTCAAATCCTGGCAACCACAGAGCCCTGTGGTAGAATACAGAAGGGGTTTAGCATTGCCTCCTCCCACACAGTGTGAGATGATGCAGCATCTTCCTATATTGCTGCTTCCCCAGGGATTTGAATCCGCCACCTCAGGCTTACGAATCAAGTCATTTCCCCGCTGCACCATTAGGTGGCTTAGGAAAATAAGAGAAGAATAGGGATGTGCAGGGAACGACGCACTGGGGTTGTGTGTGTCTAGCTTTAAGGGCAGGGGGTAGTACTTCCCCCTCCCGCCACCCTTCCCCCTCCGGCTCTCCACTCCTGTGCAAAGTTTCAGGGGCGGCAGCATTCCTCCCTGCTGCCCCTGGCCCCATTGTTGCCCGGAAATAGGGGAAGTTGCCACCACGCATGCGCCTGTTGCGGCGCGTGCGCCCATTGTCGCCGCCGCGCGCCGCACACGTCAGATGTTGCGCAACGTATGACTTGTGCGCCGCGCGCCACACGGCAGTGACGGGTGTGTGCCGTAACGGGCACATGTGTGGCGGCAACTTCCCCTTTTTCCGGGCAACGATGGGGCCAGGGGCGGCGGGGAGGAATGCTGCCATCCCTAAAACTTTGCACAGGAATGGAGAGCCGGAGGGGGAAGAGCGGCGGGAGGGGGAAGTACTATCCCCCCACACTTAAAGCTAGGACACCCACCCCAGTGCCGGACCGACCGGACCAGCCCAATTCCGAAATGGTTCGGAGGTCTCTAACATGGCCTCCAGACCGGTTCGTGCACGTCCCTAGAGGAGAAAGGAAAAAGACTCTCTCTCTTCCCCAAACTATAGTTGAGGACTGATACATCCCACCCCCATCTATATCTACAACTCTGTTCCTTATTACATCTCCCTACTGTACAAAACTTTTCACACTCCTACTCCTCCCTGCTAAGCCAGCTGGAGAGTATGTTGAGGAGGGTGAGGAGAAACAGTAAAGTCCCCTGGTGGTAAAAATGCTTAGCCCAAAAGATTATCTGGAGACAGTAGGTTGAATTAAAAAAAACAATTAAAGAGGTATTAAGAAACTAAACATAGGAGCAGATTCCAGCCAGGAGAACATTCCAAAGCCTGGGGGCAATGACTGAGAAGGCCCTGTCCTGCGTGCTTGACAACCGAGCCTCTCTCACTGTCAGCATGTGGAGCAGAGCCCCCTCTGATAATCTTGTCAAGTGGGCAGAAACCCTTGGAAGCAGGCAGTCCTTAGATATCCAGGGCCCAAACATGAAGGGCTTTAAAGCACCAATACCAGCACCTTGAATTGGACCCGGAGTCAAATTGTTAGACCAGTGCAGCTCTTTCAAAATGGGTGTAATATGATACCAGCGGGCAGTTCTGGATAAAATCCTAGCTCCCATATTTTGCACTAGCTGCAGTTTCCAAATATTTTTCAAGGGCAGCCTCACGTGGTACGTGTTACGGTAATGCAGCCGTGATGTGACTCAGGCATGGGTAACTGTGGCCAGATCTACTTTTGTGAAAAGGTAGCCGCTCGCTGCACCTCCGTGGCGTGGCTGTTTTGTCCCGGCCCCCTTACCCAGGGAGGACGTGGGACAGGGAGCCGCCTCTAATTGGCTCCCCAGGGCACTTCCTGTGCAAACCAGAAGTGCTGGAAGTGCTGAGCCCCGCAGTGTGCCTGCGCGGGCTCAGTCTGCCTCTCGAGCTTGGAGAGAGCAGACGCGCCGGGACGAGCTCCGGCTAGGCCACGATAGCACGTGGCCTGGCCTATCGGAGCGTCCGGCGATGGGCGCAAGTGTGGAGAGTCAGGCCGGAGGCCTGCCCGCGGCGGTCTTTACCGCTCCCAGGTGGCGGGCGAGCTAGGCCTGGCCCGGACTCGGCCAGCGATGGGCGGCGGCCGCTGCAGGCGCGGCGGCTTCGCCAGCTCGGCCCGGCCATCCCCAGCGGCGGTCTTTGCCGCGCTTCCGGGCGGTGGGCGAGTGCAGCCCGTCTCAAGAGCGGCCGATGCCGGGTGCCATCTTGCTTGGCTGCACGGCCCTTTCGGTGGGGCGGCGGGCCCGGTCTTTAACACCTGCCCTCCTCACCTGTCCCCCTTCCTCCCCTGCCTGGGGGCTGTAGCCTTGGCCCAGCAACGCTGAGCGGAAGTTCGTGCTTAGACGCCCGCCCGTGACACCCCCCCTCAACTGCCCTCCTTCCTCTCCCTGCCTGGGGGCTGTAGCTTTGGCCCAGCAGGGCCGAGCGGAGGTTCGGGCTTAGACGCCCCCCCGCAATGCCCCACCGCGGTGCCCCCCTCCCAGCGCGGTCCCATAAATCGCCTAGTTCACCTCCTTTCCTTCCTGCCTGGGGGGCTGTAATTTTGGGCCCAGTGGGGCTGAACGGGCGTTTGGGCCCAGCCGCCTGCCTGCGGCACCCTCCCTAAGCCTCGCGAGCGGCGGCGCACGGCCAGCGGCGCGCCATCTTCAGGACCTTCAGGGCTGCTGGTGGAGGATCAACAGGCCGGGTCCATCCCGGCTCAGGTTTGGGGGTCGCGGCAGAAGGGTTCCGGCAGGCTAGGGATAAGGCCTGGGTGGGCACACCTCGTGGGTCTCCACCCCCCGGCCATTCACTGGGGGCAGTGGGAGGGCTGCTGGGGTGACCTTGACTGGATCCACTGGGGCGGGTGCTCAGGGCGTTCAGGTCCCTTCCAGCCCGACGGGCAGCGCACCCACACCCACACGCACGCACCATGGGGCCCAAGAAGGCACCGGTGGGGAAGGGTAAGAGACGTGCGTCAACGCGCAAGGGGCCCCCAGCTCAACCAGACTCCTCTGCCGAGGACGAGCGGGACAGGGCTATCAAGGCCCTGATTGCCCGCCTGGAAGCCATAGCTGGTGAGCTGGAGGCTTTGCGGAGGGATGGCGGGGGTCCATCTGGGGTTGGGGCCCACAGGGAGTGCGGCCCCTCCCCGCCTCCATACCTGCGCAAAATGACCAGGGCCACTAAACTCATGCAGGGTTTTACTGACCGTTTAGAGGCGCTTGAAGCAGCCGTGGTGGCTCCGGCTAGCAGCAAGACACCGGAAGGACCCTGTGCTGGCAGCGCGGCTAGCAGCGAGACACTGGAGGTTCCAGCGGGAGCAGTGCAGCGGCTGCCGGATCCGCAGCGGTTGATGCCTCCGGGGAGCAGGTGGGTCAAGGTGGTTAGTCCCCACTGGGGGTCTGGCCTTGGGGCCCGCCATGCGCCCTTCGGGTGGGCCCTCTGGGTGGTTCCCCGGGCCGATGAACTGGGCCTCCCCACACGCAACGTGTAATCAGGTGTGGCAAGGAGGAGCGGGGCAGCCTGGGAAGTGTGCCACCCTGGCTGGGGTACCCACCGCCCACGGCGGTAGCGGGGGCCCTCGATGGGGGGGCCGGTCCCTCTGGGCGACCACCTGCTCCCGCATGTAAAGGAGCGCATTTGGAAGGGCGAGTATATAGACGTCTTCCAACGGCTATTTAAAGAACCCGAGCCCATGGGCAAGGAAGGGGAACCAGAAAGGGACAAGGAGAGGACCAAAAGGAAGCCCATTGAGCGCAACTGGAACAACTGGGTTTCCGGTTTCACTATCTACATGGGGGTGGTGACTGAGAAGTACCCTGAGAAGGGCCCCGCCCTAATCAAGTACTTCGACACCATTCACAGGGCTTTTATGGACTTTGCCGGCAACTCATGGGAGGCAAACTCTGGGAACTCAGCTGGAGCTGGGGCGCCATCGAGTGGTGCAGGCGAAGGGGAATGCGGAGAGCACAGCTGCTGCCGATGCTGTGGGAGTACCTGGAGCAGAACCCTGCACCGGACATCCTGCTCTTCCATTCAGTCAGGTATTTCCCTGGCCTGGCAGACCGAACAGGACCTGGCTGTGGTTTTGTCCTGGTGCCCTGGGGCGGTCGTCCTCTGGTCTGACATCACACAGCGCAGGGTCTGGCGTGGGGCGCTCAAACAGAACAAGGTGGACAGGGCGAGAAGGGGGGTCAATGCAGCTATGGCACGCTTCCTGGCAGCCAATGGCGGCAGATGTATACCACACGATGACATAGTCTACTCGCAGCCTGCCCTCTGCCAGGGCAACGGGGTCCACTTGTTCTTTTTAGACGAACTCAGGCTGGGATTGGCGACAGCGATCTTGGGTTTGTGGGGTGCGGGTTGTTAAGCCTGTGGCAGGTACACTGCGGTGAGGAAATGCTAATTAAGCGGGTGTGGCACGTTAGGGAAGATGTAAATCAAGGAGGAGGAGCTGATCCCTTGAGGCTTGACAGATCAGGGATGACGCTTGACTCCTGCCCCTCCTCAGGCAACACCCCATCTGTATGGTTGTGCAGCATTGGTGGGGTTGTTGCTGGGAAGTCAGAAACCTGACCTTAGGTTGGCGGAGAAGGGCAGCTCTGCTGGAGAGCGGGTGAGCTGCCTGGAGCCAAGGTGCTATCGCCATGGTCGGTTAGGTGGGGGCGGCCACGGCGTGGCTGGCCTATTAGGCACCGCACTGTTGTGGGGAATGTCCATGCAATCCCAGCCAATTGAGCCTGTACCATAAACTTCAATAAATCGACCGTTCCTTCCATAGCAATGTCTCCGTGTCTCCTTGGGGGGGTCTGGGCACAAAGTGACGCAGCTGGCACACTAGCTGAAGGCCTGAAGCTGTGCATAAGCATCTCTGGCCAGTGCCACTGCCTCCAGATGGGCTTCTAAAAGCAGAGTCAGGTCCAGCAGTACTCCCAAGCTACACACTTGCTCTTTCAAGGGGAGTGCAGCCCCATCCAGAACTGGTTGAATCCTTTCATCCCGATCGGTTTTCCTACTGACCAACAGCACCTCATCTGAATTTGATCTCAGTTTACTAGCCCACATTCAGCCCATCACAGCCTCCAAGCCCCAACCCAGGTCATCCACTGCCTCCCTAGGATCAGGTGATGAGAGATCAAGCTGAGTATGAATGAATGAATGAATGAATGAACAGCTTTATTATGATCACAGACACAAACACAACAAATTATACAACATTCAGATAAGAAATCTATCCTACAATACACCAACAAAGTAAACCTTTTATGGTAAGATCTAAAGGGCGGATCTTAACAGTGGCTGCACAAAATTTAGCAATCTTGAGTGTGTCAGAACATTTATTGTTTGCAGGGAGAAGTGTGACATAAAATTCATCAGTTTGGCCGGGGTATTGTAATAACAAAGGAGTAATAAGACCTAATGGCGCAGCGGGGAAGTAACTTGCCTAGGGAGCAAGAGGTTGCTGGTTTGAATCCCCACTGGTATGTTTCCCAGACTATGGGAAATACCGATATCGAGTAGCAGAGTTTCAGCAGGAACATGCTGAAAGGCATCATGAAAATTGAAATCCATTCTTTGGATTCCATCCTCTGTAAGGCTGGTTCTAACCTTAGTGCAGCATTAGAAATAGATCTGGGGTCCCTGAATACAGCTCTTATATGCTTAGATTGGACAATTTCCAGTGATCTGTAGTAGGAAAAGGGGCCCAGTTTTGCATTGTATAGAAGCTGGGCCAGAGGTTTGGCAGTGAACAGCTTTAGTGCTGTTGGAATAACTTCTCCTCCTTTTGAGCAGAAAAATTGGAGCAGAATTGCTGATGGAGCTGAGAGTTATCTGCATATTGCTGACAATGCATTCCAAGTCCCTGAATGGCCTCTCCCAGCAGTTTCATGTCCATGTTGAACAGCATGGGGGATAAGACCAAACCCTGCAGCACTCCACAACCCAATGGCTAAGGAGTCAAGCAGTAGTAGGCCAGCATGGTGTAGTGGTTAGAGTGCTGGATTAGGACCCGGGAGACCCGAGTTCAAATCCCCATTCAACCATGATACTAGCTGGGTGACTCTGGGCCAGTCACTTCTCTCTCAGCCTAACCTACTTCACAGGGGTGTTGTGAGGAGCAACCTAAGTATGTAGTACACCGCTCTGGGCTCCTTGGAGAAAGAGCGAGATATAAAATGTAAAGAAGAAGAAGAAGAAGTCACCCAGCACCACATTCTTGACCCTTCCCCCAAGAAAGGACGGAAGTCACTCAAAAGCAGTGTCTCCAATCCCCATACTCAAGAGGCGTTCTAGAAGGATACCATGGTTGATGGTTTTGGATACCACTGAGAGGTTCAGCAGAACCAGCAGGGATGCACTCCCCCTGTCAGGCTCCCGGCGTAGGTCATCCTCTAGGGTGACCAAGGCAGTTTCAGTCCCATATCCAGGACAGAAGCCATATCGAAAGGGATCTAGATAATCCATATCATCCAAGATCGTCTGCAGTTGAGATGCCACCACACGCTTTATCACCTTTCCTCAAAAGGGGAGGTTAGAAACAAGCCTGTAATTGTTCACATTGGAGGGATGAAGTGAAGGCTTTTTTAATACTGGTCTCACCACTGCGTTCTTGAGGCATGATGGCATCCTGCCCTCCCTTAATGAAGCATTGATTTTAGCCTCCATCCACCTGCCTGTACCTTCCCTGGCAGATTTTATTAGCTATGAAGGGCAAGGGTCTAGAGTGCATGACCTTGCCCGCACACTGCTCAGGATCTTATCCACATCTTCAGGCTGTACCGACTGAAAAGAATCCAGCACAACAGGACCAGACGGTACCCAAGGCACGTCTGCTGGAACTGCCACAAACCTGTTGTCCAAGTTTGCATGGATGTGAGTGACTTCATCTGCAACTGTGGCATGCAAACTGGTCACAGCAGGCAATAGATGGTTCATTCCCCATTACACATGGGGATGTGTGAAGCAATAACTTTACTACACGATAAAGCTCTGCTGGCC
The DNA here is from genome assembly GCF_027244095.1 of Hemicordylus capensis. Lineage (NCBI taxonomy): Eukaryota > Metazoa > Chordata > Lepidosauria > Squamata > Cordylidae > Hemicordylus > Hemicordylus capensis. The sequence continues at coordinate 33,925,495 of NC_069662.1, read as the reverse complement.
TGCACTGAGCAGATGAAATGGACACGGAAAAAATACGTTTCTTCACTGCTGTCCAGCACCACCACCATGGAGTAGTCCCGAAAATTGGTTATAGCCCGTGTTTGATAGGCTTTGTCATGAGTCTTCCACCAGTGTCGTTCCAGCAGTTGTCCGAGTTGTTTCATTGCCCTAAGCTCTTCAGGAAATCAAGGAGCAGGACGGGCTCCACCAAGCCAGAGAGGGTGTTTAGGAGCAGCTGTGTCAGTAGCCTGGACTGTCTCCACGTTCTAGAGATTCACCAGGGCCTCTAGAGAGTCACCAGCTCTGGACACTGGAAACTTCCCGAGGGCTGTCTGGAAACTGAACAGATCCATAAGCCTCGGGGTGGACCATTCTAATTGGTCCAGCACCCCTGCAGAGGGTAGACAAAGCAGTCAAACTAAACCCCACCAGATAATGATCTGTCCATGGCAAGAGAGAGATTTCCAACTCCCCCACCTCCAGATCCTTTATTACCTGAATCAAAACCAGATCCAAAGTATGCTCTGCCACGTGGGTCAGACCCGATACCAATTGAGATAGGCCCATGGTTGCCATGGAGGCCATGAAGTTCTGAGTGGTCCCTACTAGGGGGGCCTCAGCATGGACATTGAAGTCCCCCAAGACCATAAGTTTGGGGGAACCCAATGCTAACTTCGAGACCTCCCCTGCCAGCTCAGGTAGAGAGACTGAAGTGCAGTGCAGAGGAGTGTTCGGTGCATCACCAGAATCCCCAGCCTATCTCTTCCCCCAGAGGCAAGTCACATGACTGATCCCCCAGCCACGCACCCGCCCAGGCTTCCTTCAGTTGTATTCATCCTCCAAAATTGATGTGAATGTTAAGACCTGGAGCTACCAGAACAGCATGTCTTTCTCTAGTCCCATTAAATGACTTGCATCGCCCACAATTTACAAAATCTTTTTAAAAATAATTTAGGATGATGTTCTATTGTGGCACATAGGGGAGATGGGGAGATAGATAGATAGATAGATAGATAGATAGATAGATATGCTTTTTGTTACCACTATTCAGCTTCATTTAAGATTTCTTTACTTCATGAGCTGAGCTTCAGTGTGTGTATGTGTAGGGGGGTGCATTTTAAAATCTTGTCTCTGGGCCCACTCCAACCTTGCTATGCCCCTGGTGTAGCTTCTCCTATATAACGCTGATGCTGAATTTTCTGGGTGTGCTTTTTGCTTTGGAAATCATTCCCTTTAGCACCATTTATTCTGCAGAATAAAAGCTGATTTCTAGATCTCCACCATTGGTGTGTTTTATTGGCTCAACGTACACCAGGCAAGAACCCAGTTCTTGGACAACATGCCCTCTACCTGAGAAGTCACTGTGCCCAGACCCTCCCCAATCTTCCACTCTCCTGAACACATTATTTATCCCAATACTCTCAGTTCCTATGTGTCCTCAGCGCCAAGACCAAATTTCCTTGGTCATGCATAAAACCACAGCCACACAGCAAACAGTGAAGTAGGGTAGGCTGAGAGAGAAGTGACTGGCTGAAGGGGGATTTGAACTCGGGTCTCCCCGGTCCTAGTCCAGCACTCTAACCACTACACCACTCTGGCTCTCTTGAGAATGAGCAAGCACCAGAGCAGGTGCAGGATCTGAACCTATGAGCACCCTGTGAAAAGGTATTTGTCACTTGATATCAGGGCTCCTGCCAGGTCAGAAGCAATGCCTCACACCCAGCAGCTGCCCTGAAGAAAACCCAGAGCTCAAGGTGCCTCTACAATCATACAGAAGCCCGGGAGGCATTCTCCTATTGCCCCATGTGGTGGTGGTGGTGAGGGAAGCCTGAGAGTCATGCTGGCAAAGCCTAGGGTAGCACCATCCTTAGGCTTTCCTCCCAGATGGGGCGGTCCTTTCATGAGGCAAGGTGAGGCAGTAGCCACTTCAAGCAGCTTATTATCGGGATGGCAGTGGGGCAACAAGATGCTCCCAAGCACCTCATGAGTTTCCTGCTATCCGCCACCATCTTAGCAGCTCCTTGTGTAGCCGCTGCTAAGCAAAGAGCTCCTTTGGGATGGTCCTCCACCTCTGATCTTCTCCCTGACCTCCTTGCAAGGCTCAGATCAGCTGCCTTTCTGTCCTCACACTCCTTGCAAAGCGTACGATGAGAGAAGAAGCTGCTGGCAACCTTTCAGGGATCAGTTGTGGAAGGCGGCTGGCCCTCCCCAGGGCATGGAGCACACCCCTGTATTTAAATTAACTGTAATCTTTATCAGGAAACTGTAGTAGGCAAGGCTCCAATCCAGAAATCACACATTGTGGGGTCATGCTCACAAAGATATTGTAATGACAATAATTGAAGTACTAGGATTAGCTAAAACAGATAACGTAAGTAAAGAAGGAGTCAAGTTATTACAATATCCATGGCATGGTCAACATGCAATTTGCTCTGCCAAGTTTATTTGTTTTTCTGAAGAAGCCATAGAGAGGGGGCAATAAGTATCAGGAGGAGGAAGATCCCAATTGCCCCACACCATTGTCCCAAGAACAATCACTGGCTGACATAGAGCAAGGATGCATGGGTGCATCTATCTATCTATCTATCTATCTATCTATCTATCTATCTATCTATCTATCTATCTATCTATCTAATTTGTACCCCGCCCCAAACCTTTGTCTCTGGGTGGTTAACAATAGCATAAAACAAGTTAAACTCATTATCAAAAACTTAAAACAATTTAACAATTTAACAATCAACCACAGATTAGAACCTAAAAATTTTAAAGAGCTGACAAAGCTTTGGCGAAGAGGTGGGTTTTCAAATGCTTTTAAAAAATTGTCAGAGATGGGGAAGATCGTATCTCAGTAGGGAGTGCATTCCAGTCTCGGGGCAGCAACCGAGAAGGCTCGTCCCTGTGCGGCCACCAGCTGACCGGGATCACGGGATTCCATCGTGGGATTCAAGTGGCATTCAAAAGGTTCCCAGTTGATGTCCCATCCAGACACTGATCAGAACTGCTTAGGTTCAGCAAGATGGCTATATCCTGTGCTCTAAGACTGTGCTCTGAGAAAACATACAGATTGAAAGCAAGAGAAATGGGGGAGGGGCTGGGGCTGGGGCTGGGCCACACCAAACTATGAGGAACACTACATTTTTACAGTTCAAAGGGAAGCCAGGAAGAGCTAGTCAAATGTTGGTCAGGTTATTGGGAAATTGCCACCGCTGGAATCACAGGCATCCATAGTCTTCACCTGTTTGGTTCGAGTCACCTAGAAAAAAAGGAGGAAAATGGAGTATTCTGAATGACATCTGATGAGCAGGATCAGTGAAACCAGAAGCCCTAAGGACTAGAAAAAGGGAAGGACTCTTCTATTTGTTACTATGAAACAGGCTTTCATCATTTACATGCACTTCATCATTTACATGTGTATCTTCTGGAGCTCTCCTGTAAGATCAGATGCAGAACTGCCTCCACAAGCTGAAAATCTGTGACCCATCACAACACAGCTGTCTGACACTGTCAAATCATCCTTCAGCACCATGCCACAAAGCCCACACATCAAATTCTATGTATCTAAGAAAATAGTTTCCCCTACACATCAACCCCAAACAGACCATCCAACATGAGCTGAACACAGCTGAGAATGGGAGATGCAGCCAGCCCACCCATGTTTATGTCTGACTGGCTGGAGGGGTGAGTGTGAGAGGAGAGTTCGTCTTCCCTGGGGAAAAAGTGTTTCTGATCTCTGGGAGTAGGGCTGGCATCTGTCTCCCCAAGTTTTCTAAGATGACGGCCAGGGTGATTTCACTACCCTTGTTGAGCATTGTTTGTTTTCATCAAGACTTCCAGACGCTTTGTCCGGAGACAATCTTCCTGTGAAGGACGTAGGGGGTTATTGGATAGCCTTTTTCCTGCCAGAAAGCTTACCTCCTGCAGAGATGTGTGGATTTGGGTTCCTTGCACAACTCTGCAGATGCAGTGGGGTTGTACATCCTGCAGTGTGTGCCTGATTGGTTAACATGAAATCCATGAAGAGCCAAATAACCAGCTGATAGTTCATAAGGAAGGTTCCAACGATGAAAAACATGTTACTGCAATTCACATTTGTAAAGGGTTCATCCTTGAGGTGTTATTTAACCCCAAACTGTTTGTAGGCATATTTGAATAGAGTGTGTTTTCTACTAGGAATTTAGGAGCGATCCAGCTAAGCCAGTGTGGTGTAGTGGTTAGAGTGCTGGACTAGGACCAGGGAGACTGGAGTTCAAATCTCGATTCAGCCATGATACTAGCTGGGTGACTCTGGGCCAGTCACTTCTCTCTCAGCCTAACCTACTTCACAGGGTTGTTGTGACAGAAGAAACTCAAGTATGTAGTACACCGTTCTGGGCTCCTTGGAGGAAGAGCGGGATATAAATGTTAAATAAAATAAGTCTTGGGTGTTCAGCTTCAATGCTTTTTCCCCCTGACAGGAAATGGAAATAAGAGATTCTGGTCTAAGCATCCATGGACATCACAAGCAGCCTTTCTTGGGTAGGTGAGAGTTAACCAAGGAACCTGAATCATCAGGTTCAAATTAAAACTGAAAGATTATAAAAAGCTAAAGAAGCTAAAGAACCTACCAGATATAACAAAAATATAATAATGGAGTATTAAAAAGCCTCCTTAAAAAGGTGTGTTTTAAGATTAAAAAAAAAAAAAAAACCAGAGGGAGGGAGCATGGTGAAGCTCTTCAGGGAGGGCATTCCAAAGCCAAGGGGCCACAACCGAAAAGGCCCTTTCTCTAATCCCCACCAACCAGATCTCTGTTAGTGGCAGAGTCATGAGCAGGGCCTGAGATGATAAGCGGAGGGCCCTGGCAGAATCATATGGGCCGATGTGGTCCGACAGGTACACCGGCCCCAATGACAAAGAGGTCAGATTTCTAGATATGCTAAATGACTGTGCCCTAGAAGAGTTGGTCTTGGAACCAAACAGAGAGAAGGCGACCTTGGACTTAATTCTGAGTGGCACCAAGGACCTGGTGCTGGGTCATTGACAACCTCTCAGCACTCTCTTCTGCTGTTACTCCCCTGCAACACTTTCATTTTCTTTAATCACTGCCCTTGTGCTTGGAACTTTTTTGAGACACCACAACACTCCCAGAAACTTCCAGAAGTGGATTATGTGTTGTGTGAAAAAGTACTTCCGTTTGTTGGTCCTAGATTTCCCGGCAATCAATTTCATGGGATGACCTCTGGTTCTAGTGTTATGGGAGAGGGAGAAGAATTTCTCTCTATCCAATTGCTCCATACCATGCATGATTATATAGATCTCTATCATGTCTCCCCGCAGTCTTCTTTTTTCTAAACTAAAAAGCCCCAGGTGTTGTAGCCTTGCCTCATAAGAAAGGTGCTCTAGGCCCCTGATCATCTTGGTTGCCCTCTTCTGCACCTTTTCCAGTTCTACAATGTCCTTTTTTAGATGAGGTGACCAGAATTGTACGCAGTACTCCAAGTGTGGTCGCGCCATAGTTTTGTATAAGGGCATTATAATATTAGCCGTTTTATTTTCAATCCCCTTCCTAATGATCCCTAGCATGGAACTGGCCTTTTTCACAGCTGCCGCACATTGAGTTGACACTTTGAACGAGCTGTCTACCACGACCCCAAGATCCCTCTCTTGGTCAGTCACCGACAATTCAGATCCCATCAGCGTATACATGAAGTTGGGGTTTTTCGTCCCAATGTGCGGCTGCTCCCCCCCGGCAGTTCATCCGTCTTGTATACTGTGCAATAAACAACGTTCACACCTGCGCATTGTATACAAGCCAAAGCGTTACTTTTAACCCCAAAGGTTTCGATTTGCTTCCAAGTGCCATATTTCTCACTCACAATTCCCAAGAGATCTGGCTCTCTGATTGTGGCCTTAGCCTGATTCCCCTTCCCGCTGGGACATACTTTCAAGCAATGTAAAATATCCCGGAGGCATGGCGGGGGGGATAACAGCTGCCTGTGTCATAGATAAGGCATGTACAGTTTGTGCTGTGCAAACCAATCGTGCTTTTTGGCTTTTGAAAGCAAGTTGCAAATAATATTCCAGCACCTGAAATGAGGGAAGTTCCGTGTAATGAGGGACAGTTGGTAACCCGAACACTGTGACGTTTCTTGCAATCATCTAACAAAAAACAACCATGATTTTGAGAAATCCGGAAGGTACAAGGGGTATATAGTACCTCTGTGCAAGAGCACAACAAAAGACCCACTAGAAAATGTTTTGTGTGTATATATACCTAAAGAGAAGAAGCAATGGAAAGCTTGGGTAGCTGAGAAGAGGAAATTTTGTTTAGTGAGGAATCCATGTTTGTGTCAGGACCATTTCAATGTCAGTACAAATAAATTATAGCATGTTTATTATCCTCCAATATTGTATTTTTAATTATTTTTATTTGATTGTTTTCTGCCCCTTTGTAAAAACAGGGAACAACTTTGCATAGTGGGATGGGTAAGTGCCTGTTTCCTGCTCTTTTTGCCTTTCACAACTTTTCTTTTTGCTGATGATAATTTCTGTCAGGGTGATGGGGCAGGGTATAGCTATTAACGCACCCCCCCCCCACTAAGCCAAAATGTGGATGTGATAGTCAGCTGACTGCTTTAACTGCTCAGCCTAGCTTCTAGCTTCTCCTAGCTGTGCTTGTAACAAATTAGCCATTGGTATGTGAATTACCTCTATTTCCCATCACAAAGAAGGGAGGAGAATGGCCCTTTCCTCTGTGGCTGCAGGAGGGAAGGAATGCACAAAGCAAGCTACAGAGGGATAGTGAGTGTGCTAGATCATCAACTCTCACCCCCCTTAGTGTCCTCTAAAGTCTGTCATGGCCAAAAAGGAAGCCATGGAGAGCTTTAGAATTCAAAATCTAAAAGTCCTTGGTAAGAAAAACATTTTAGTCCTTCAGTTGAGAACCAAATGCTCTTGTACAACGTTGCAGGATTTTGGCTATCCTGGATGTTCTCTGATCCTTGTTGTCTTGGCTTGTTTGGCTAGTGTCCATAGACAAGCTCGAATGTTCATGTGTTTGGGAGCCTTGACTCCCTCCCTTGTGGGCAATCTGAAATAGTGTCTTTGGCAGAATTTGAAATAGTGTCTTTGGCAAGGTATCTTACCCAGGTGTTGCATGTATGACTCCAGAGAAAAGTGAACAAATTGGCTTGCCTGTTTGTTATCAGGCAGTCTTCAGGTATTTGTGGTCTATCCTTCTCCTACAGATGAACTTTGCATTAGGCCCTCTTCCTCGAACACAGGACAGGGTAGCAGATGGACGTTCTGTTACCATTGGGTTGGATTGGAAATGCAGATAGGGACTGCCCTCTGGTAGCTGATGATGATGATGGTTGGTTTTTCTGGGTCAGTGTTGATGTCCTCTGGAGACTCCTTTGGGATCACGTTCTGGCGATGGATCCAAGTATTCCTTCGATCTGGGGAGGACCAATCCTTCTTGGAAAGACAATTCAAGGCACTGTTGGTTGCAAACCTGTTTACTTGAGAGAAAGACAGGCAAGTGAGTTGCCAGTTCCCTCCCCCCATGTAGGGACAGCATCCTGAGACTAAGTCTCTGGGTGCCAACCGTCAGTACAAAAGGAAAATCAAGTTTTCAAGGCAAATAATACAAAGGATGGATAAAACCTGAGGCTATTTTCAATTTGGTCTTTTGGCATCCCCCCCCCCACTTATATTTTTGTTTTCCCTGCTTGCCCTGGGCCCCTCTTCCCCGAAGACCAGAACAGGGGATGACGTCCTCATTTAGGGCTTGGTGGCTTGTGTTGTAGGCTGGTTTCTGATCATGAGAACAAAACACTAATCCTGGGCAAAAAGGCAAAGCAATAAAGTTAAAAAGAAAAAGGCATTCACATTTTTTTACCCCCCTTGTGAGTTTGGGGTGTTGAGGAGGCATTAAAGCCTTTCAGGTCAAGCATAGTCACTGCTAACAAAGTCCAGTTTCCATGTGGCATCTCACATTCTCTTCTGTATCCTGTTCTTCCTCCTTACAACAACCCTGTGAGGCAGGCCAAATCATTTGAGTGGCAGGCTCTGTGTCACCCAGCAAGTGCCATGGTTGAATCCTGGTCCTAGTCCAGCACTCTAACCACTGCACCACGTTGGCTGGCAATCATACTTACAGGCCTTTATCAGGGCAATCAATCTCCATCCAGTATAACTGACTTCATTCTCCGTCAGTAACATCTGGCTTTGGGATCTTTGGTGTTCCAGCTCTCCATCTTTAGCCTCATAACTTTGCAGATGACCAATGAGTAAGGGTTTAGGGGTTGACATCTTTGTAGGGTAACAATATCTTCTTGGAAAAACCTATATAAGAAAGAAACAGTCCATGCCCCAAATAGGATTGAGACTTCTGGATGAGGCCTAATGTCTCATGAAGCAAGGTAAAGTGTCCCTTTTTACAGGCCTCTTTAGTAAAAGGTGTTATCAGAAAAATTGTCCATAACCTTGCAGAGGGGTGAAACCTGTGATAATAAAGTCAAGTCTCTCATTAGGAGCTGTGAAAACAGGGTATGGGTTTCACAGTATCACACAAAGCTTGATCCTTTCAAACTGGGAAGTCTTCTAGGTAAAATGCAAATCGGTACTTTGGAACTCCCTTCCACTTACAGGATTGGCAAAACAAAATTCCGTTCATTAAATCTCATGTGGAATTTTAAGATTCAGCTACTGTGAAGGCAAAGCAGGGCTGGTGGATGAGACGAATTTAAAATTTAAACCTTAGACCATTTGATTAATAGCTCTCAGTTTACATCAAATCAGTTAGCAGGAATATTGCATAGATTTTGCAAAAACATAAGACAATAATACAATTAGACAATTTCCCCCCTTTAAAATCCATTTTTCCTTCTCACCCACAATGAACTGGATGGAACATTAACTGCTTTACAGAGAACCTCCTTCCCCCTCCCATCTGGAAACGGGCGGAGTTGTCATTGTTCATCAGAGATCAGCTTTTATTGTGAAAAAGAGTTGAAAGGGGAAACTTCCGGTTTAGAGAAAGTTTGAGCTCAGAGAAAATAGGTAAGATAAGATAGACCATCTCAAGGAAATCAGTAAACATAACATATAAAGGCTTATGATACTCAGTAGTGGCAGAAATATCACAATCAACTTGATATAAGAATGAGTGACATAGAGCTTGCTCTTATGCTAATGCATTTAGCCATCCATAAGCAGCACTTTTGCAGAGGTGGGAGAACCCAGAAAGTTCCCCCTGTTGCTCAGGCCATGACCAATTTCATGCTTCAATTTATATAATAACTGTGAATTTTGGAATTCAATGTCAGAGCAAGTTTGGTCTGGAACAGTTTACAAAAAGAAAAAGAAAAAACATGTCACTAGTATAAATACATTCACAAATACAACAGAACCTCATCTTTGTAGAGATGAGTTATAAGATTGATGTGGGGTTGAATTCCTACACAGAACCAGAGCTTTGGGCTCGCACTCAGAAACGTGCGCGCGCGCACACACACACACACACACACACACACACACACACACAGGCTTGTCTTGTGTATTTCACAGAACAAGGGACTAAACAAAAGAAATTTCATAAATAATTTTATAACATTTTCAATATGTTGGCCATAAACTCAGTTAAGAAAGTAGCTTAAATAGAACAAACTTATCACAGTCATCTTAAGAAACAATCTGTAATTCCACATTACCTCTCCACAACTTATATTTTCCAACTTACTGGTTCCTTTCAATCAATTTTCTTTTTGTTTAACAACCTTCCAACCAAAATTCTTTCATGTCTCTTTCTGGTTTCCCCCCCACCCTGCAATACCCTGCACAAACTTCAATATACACATTCCTTCAGCCTTTTGTTCAGAGAAACTTTTTGCCGCAAGAACAGTGTTATCTTTTGGCTTCCTGCTAACAGGACGGTAGCAGCAAGAATTTAGACTGTTTGCAACTCAAGGGCAAAGCTTGGAAACAGCTTGGAAACAGAACACAGAGACATGATTTTTGCTAAGACAATCATTCTTTCTTCTTTAATACTTTCTTCAGACCCCCTTGTTCTCCATTCCAAAGGTTCAGATTTCGTGTACTTGCTATTTCTACTTCCCATAGCCCCCCCAGTTTGCCCCTGCTCGGGCCGTCTATATTTGACTCTAAATCGACCCTCCCTCGGGCTTTTGGCTTAGATTGCCCCTCCTTGGGCACTAAGCTTAAGTTTGCCCCTCCTTGGGCAGCCCTTCTTCGGCTGTGAGTTTCCCCCCCTGCTCGGGCTGAAAGATTGCCCCTCTCTGGGCTTTCCCCCCTTTTTGCCCCTCCTTGGGCTGGGTACTCACCAAGAGACATCTCTGGATTTCACTCTCTCACTCACTAACTCTCTCTGTTCACACTTTCATTCACTCTTGCCTCGATTCCCAGATGTGGAGCGTTGTAATGACTGGCGCGTCCCGGGCCCATGAGAATCCTCCACAGACAAAACGCTGTGAGGCGCGCTGGATCTCATTGTCCCGTGACGGGTCAGACTGTCCACCCAGGTCACATCCGACTCTCACGGCACCAGATTGATGTGAATTCGATTCGTCCCTGGGTCCGGCTTTTTGCCAATCAAACAGACTCAGTGGGAATACATTAGAGGCATCTTATTGCACTGCAGTTGCAACAGGTAATCAGAGGGCTTTACGCTCTCAAACTGATTACAGTTTGGTTACAGGTGCATCTTACATTTATACAAACAATCTGAATGATGCTTACACCCTAGACACAGCGTACATGGCAACAAAATGGTGGACTAAGTATCTAGTACGCATGCGAATGATTCATTGTTCATCTGGTGATCACTCCTTATTTGGTTACATCCTGTTTTCTTAACTGTCAGCAAAAGAACAATGAGAATCTTGTGAGAACCAAGTTTCATAGATACAATTTAGTGGAGAGAGATAATGACGTTGATCATGAGAGGCCTTGATGTCCCTGAGCTGGCCTGAGCTGGGCTGGGGTTACTTTAAGTTAGAGTGAGGTATTCTAAGTAAAATGGAGTTACCTATATTGTCTATACGGTCACCCAGAAGAATGAGGCAGCAACTTCTTGGTTTCTACACAGCTGATCACAAGCTTTATACAGTTTGCAAAAATTGCATTATCATGACAGCATAGAGAGAGGTTTTCTGTGTACACAATGGGAAATTGTCCAGAAATCCAAGGCCAGATTTCTGAGGTGAGATGAACAAGCATTATGAATATGCATAACGGAGCTGAAGAATAGGCATATTTATGGAACGAAATGGGGGTTAGAATTCCTGATAAGTCATCTGCAGGAGTATTCCAGAACTCATAGTTACTGGCAGCATTGTTCCCTATGACTCTGGTGGAAATTTTCCTCTTCATCACTTGGGTTCACAGCTCATAAAGCCAGCCTCATATGTGTATGCAAAGATAGGCTTTATTAAGGCAAAGAAAGTAATCAATTTAATCTCTGCAAAAGAGAATGGGCAGAATTTACCACATCATCAGCAATCAATGCTTCATCTACAGCTTTAAAAGTTTATCCAGTCTCCAAAAATTATACAGCCATTAAACATTAAATGAGAATGCCATTAAAAGGATGTGATCAGTCATTCACCACAATCATCTGCCAATTACACATTTGTGTGTATAGTACATCAGTTAAAATTATATCACTCATAGTTAAGATAACCTTACTCCATTGAAGTTTAAGATCCTATAGTGGTACAGGAGAGCCAGTTATGCAGGTACCTAGTATAAATAACCTCCTCAATTTTTAATTGTAAATTCAGCTCAGCCTGGATTACACAGTACCACCTTTTCAGCCTCACTGAACTATTTCGGAGTCAATCCCAGCGGAACCTTTTGTCTTCAAATATTTCATTCTAACAAGCAGAAGCCAGCGAACAGCAGCCATCGATAAAGATAAGATTTGGGGATGTGGCACTCCTCTCTCCATAGCCACTCCCTTATCCCACCCCACCTTCTAACATTTCACTAAGCACTGGCTTATCATTCTTAAGGTCTTCCACATAGCCATAAGGACTAGAAACACCAGATTATCTTTGATGTAGAGGATAATACAACATTATATATTAAGGTGGCGAAAACATGGGATGCACACAACTGGGAGATGCTGGCTGGCATTCTAATGAAACACTGGGGCAACAGTGTTCTGGACTAAGGAAAAAGGATCTCCCCCTTCTTCTGCAGCTGCCTGCACCAACTGAAAATATCATACGTCCCTGAGGATATATTCCTTAGTCTGGACAACACTCTTGCCCCATTAGTCAGGCTGTCAGCTACTAGGCTTCTTCAAACAACCCTAAACAGGGTAGAAGGAATTCCCAGTCTGGATAGGAGAGCCATGCACAGCCCCATTCAGCAGTCATGTCTTTGCAAAAATAAGAAAGAGGAGGGGAGAGTGAACGTCTGGAACTGGGAGTGGGACAGGATACCTTTTCATTCACCCTCAGTTCAATGCTGGGGACAGAATGTGGGTTGGCCATGACCATCCTACCCAGCTCCTGGCTCCCACATCATTACTTTCCCCTCCTCCTACCTGGATTTCCTCTGATCCTGTTTAGGGTTGTGTGATCAATTCTACTGTGTACAAACCAGAAGCATGCACTCCTTGTAAGAAGAGTATTCATGTGGGTGTGCAGAAAAATAAGAGAAGAAGAGATGGGGTCCCCCCCCATAAATCAGTTAAGAAATCTGGAGTAAAACTGGGGCTTTTGCTTCTGAGCTGTTTATAGATGTTGGAGATGAATCATTTGCAAGGATCAGGACCCATATGAAATTGAAGGCAAGAAATGAACAGCATCTGAAGCTGACAGTGTAGGAGAAAAACCTTATTCCTAGTTGAGGCATAGCCCAGAGAAAGTAAAACTAGAGAAACAATGGTCACATTCCACCGATGAATTAGCATATTGAGGAATCACATATGCATGTTCAGAACGTTGGTCGATCAGGTTTGGTACACTGGAAATCTGGAAAGAGGATCACAAAAACATGTCTGACAGGCATGAAACCAGTTCAATTAAATCAGTAGCTCAAAGCACTCAACAGAAGGGTTCGGCTTCATATATATTAGCTACTGATACATATGATATAGTATGATAGGATATAAGTATGACAGAGATTACCCAAATCTTCAGATGTTGTTGGACTATAACTCCCATAATCCCTAGCCACAATGATCTTTGGCTCCCAAAAGAGAAATAGATAACCTACTTAACCTACATAAATTGATGGACCTATCCGGTAGGCTCAGATCTCAAGAAATATATATATTTGGGGGGGACCTGGCATATTACAGACTCAGGCACCCTTGACACATTTCCTAGAGTCCCTCATGCCTGGGGTGCAGGCAGTACAGCATTCAGAGGCCCAAACAGGGAGGGAGGCCTAGGAGTGAGCTATCTTCATGGTGCTGCTGCCATCAAGGTAAAAGGGTGGCAAGGCAAGGTCCATGAGCTCACAGGAGGCAAGGGAGACATTCAGACCCTGTTGCACTCCCCACTATATTGTCAGGGGTGCCAGAGGGTCCAGATTTTGGATCTGGGCTCAGGAAAAAAACACGCAACTCAATTTCTATTGTATTATTTATTTATTTACAAGGTGTGTTCTCACAATAAAAACTCAGGGTAAGAGGATTGCCTAGTCAGCGCTGAAGAGCCACATGCACTCCTGATTGGCAGTTGTGTCTTTGCAAAGATCAAGGAAGGAGGAGAGGAGAGTGATCACTGGGTCGGATGGCTTTTCATCCACCCTTGATAAAAAGCTGGGGACAAAATGTGGGTTGGCCATGCCCATCCTACCCAGCTCCCGCAAGATCACTCTCCCCTCCTCCTAGCTTGATCTTTGCCAATCAGAATTGCGTTCCAAACAGAGTTTGCCTATCACTAATTTCTTCCTACAAAAACCTTTTGCCATTCATTGTACACTGACACCCTAAGTATCACAGCATGATTAAAAATACCAGTAGGAATCCCAGATGTCTGTACTATACATGTAGACATGATGGCCAAAAGAGACAAACAAAAAGGATGGAATAATGGCAGCTATGAAATACACTTACTTTGCTGGTGAGTGTATGCCTCCACAGTCTTTATTACAGCTTTTGTTGTTCTTGCTATTCTTATTGTAAATCTGTTGAGAATCAAACGAGGGAGAAAGTGGTGCAATATAAGTGCAGACATAATGCACAGATTGTGCATAAGGACTGATCAATTAACTGGAAAAATGAAGGATGCTTGAAATGCATCATACCCTACTGCCATCTTTTCACTCTTCTTCTCACCCATGCATGGCTCCAAATATTCCTGGAAGCACCAGCAAGCTTTGCCTGCACTTTCATCTGATTTTCCTACCTGAAGGCTCACAATATCTCCACATCATGTCCACATCATAATTGCTGGTAAGAGAGCACCAGGGGAACCAGGAGATGATTGTTCCATCCGATGTACATTGCAAGTAAGAGTTGCCTTTGAAGATGAAAGGAAAGCTACATGGCATATTCATATCTGCGACTGGAATAGTTAGGGAGAAGTGAGAAAGTGGGAGTGAGTACGTCTGGCACAAGGAGAGGAGAGCTAGTCTTGTGGTAGCAAGCATGACTTGGCCCCATAGCTAAGCGGGGTCCACCCTGGTTGCATCAGAATGGGGGACCAGAAGTTTGAGCACTGAAAAATATTCCCCTCGGGATGGAGCTGCTCTGGGAAGAGCAGAAGGTTTCAAGTTCCCTCCCTTGCTTCTCCAAGATAGGGCTGAGAGAGATTCCTGCCTGCAACCTTGGAGAAGCTCCTGCTAGTCTGTGAAGACAATACTGAGCTAGATAGACCAATGGTCTGACTCAGTATATGGCAGTTTCCTATGTTCCTATGTTCCAAAGTGTGCACATCCTAGGCAGCAGTGCCTATATCATAACACCTGTGATACTCTGGAACAAAAATGATAATCTGTCTCCAAGCTTGGAAGGGCGGGTAGGAACCTGACTTCCCACAGAGAGAGGCACTTTCCAGATTAGACCCTACAACAGGGTCACAACGTATCTGCTACGTGAATTTCCGCACTTCCTGTGTTGTGACACCGCAGTCCTTATGCTGTCATTAGAGTGCGGTCCACATTTTGGATGCCTTGTTTATGATTTAATGGCTGATATAAAGTGCTTTAACGTATGTTCAGCGGAAAAAAAATAGCTGTATTTTCCAGTTGTGGAGTTTTCGCAAGACTGCTCCACCTGCTGGTAGCTTTGCACAACAGCCTTTATTTATGTTTTGAATGTGATCTGCCCAAACTGAAGCATTTTACTGCCATTGAGTGGGTAAACTGGAAAGTGCCAAAGTCTGGGTGAAAATGAAGGCTGCTTATAATGCATCATACCCTACTGCCATCTTTCTACTCTTCTCATCCATGCAAGCCTCCAAATATTCCTGGAAGCACCTGCAAGCTTTGTCTGCATTTGCATTTGGTTTTCCTACCTGTATGTTCACAATATCTCCACTTGTTATCCACATCATAGTTGCTGGTAAGAGAGCACCAGAACCAGGAGAAGACTGTTCCATCCGTTGTACATTGAGAGTAAGATTTGCCTTTGAAGATGAAAGGAAAGCTACATGGTTCTTTTGGATTTGCGTCTGGAATGGTTAGGGAGAAGTGAGAAAGTGGGAGTGAGTCCCTCTGACACAAGTGTGCACATCCTAGGCAGCAGTGCCTATATCATAACACCTGTGATACTCTGGAACAAAAATGATAATCTGTCTCCAAGCTTGGAAGGGCGGGTAGGAACTTGACTTCCCTCAGAGAGGCGCTTTCCAGATTAGACCCTACAACGGGGTCACGACGTATCTGCTACGTGAGTTTCCACACTTCCTGTGTTGCGACACTGCAGTCCCTATGCTGTCACTAGAGTGCTGTCCACATTTCGGATGCCTTGTATCAGATTTAATGGCTGATATAAAGTGCTATAATGTATGTGCGGTGAAAAAAATAGCTGTATTTTCCAGTTGTGGAGTTTTCGCAAGACTGCTCTGCTCTGCCTGCTGGTAGCTTTGCGCAACAGCCTTTATTTATGTTTTGAATCTGATCTGCCCAAACTGAATCATTATACCGCCCTTGAGCAGGTAATCTGGAAAGCGCCAGAGTCTGGGTAGTGCACATTCCTTCCCAGCGCCAGCCACATACACCTTGGGAAAACATGATGCAGGACAAAGGGGTGCAGTCAGTGCGGTGCTGGGGGAATGGGGCATGTGGAGATCAGTCTCTGGGTGGCTGCCACTCAGCTTGCTATACCCCTGCACACTCCCCACTGGAGCCCTACATGTGATGAGAGGTGGAATGTGACACAAAAGCCACATCTGTCAAGGAACTGCCAGTGTGTTCTTGGCATGACCTTGAATCACGTGTGAGGAACATTTATTCCAATCGTCCCCTACAAGTGCTCCAAAACCTTGGGTTTGCACATCCCTTATATGTAATTAAAGGACATGCCAGGGACATGTTGGTATCTCCTTGAGTTACAATCGGGCGAGCACATTCTCAATGCATCCCAGCCTTCATTGTGTGTAGGGGGCTGGTTGGCGGCCATGTTAATCTGAACCAGCCTAATGTCTGAACAGGGTTTACAGTAGTACAGTAATCTGTACCCTCCATTTGAGGGGCTTGTACAATTAAAATGTGTGTCAATCTTTAGTACAGTCATTGACCCAAGGGAAAAAATAAAAGGACAAATTGAAGAAATTTTTAAAAAACAAAGTAATAAAGCAAGATAAAAATTCATAGTAAAATAGCAATTAACATTAACATTAATAGAAGCAGCTGACTAATTATAGCACTACTACTGAGTCCATTGGCCACAAGACAATGTTACAAGCTCATCAGATATAGCACAAATACTCATACTCAGTATTATGCATACCCTTCTGCAAACTATGTTTTATTAATAACTTCCAGTCGAATCCGGTGGGCAATATAACAAAATTTGGCCACCTTGTATAATCTGGCTTCATTCTGATCAGCTAAAAGAAGGGTTAAATAAGAATTATGATCAAGCTCTGGATACGTAGCAAGTTCTGGGGAAATAAGCTTAGATCTGCTATCTCTGTAAAGCTGGCAATATAAGAGACCATGAGCCATATCTTCGATCTCCCCCGTTCCACAAGGACATACGCGATCTTCCCAAGGGATACTATAATATCTGCCTTCTAGCATTGCCATGCACAAAGCATTGCAAGGAGCTAGAGTAATGGCTCGACGAAATTTGGGCACAGTTGGTTGGAACAGATAATTAGTGGGGGATTGTCTCGTAACCTGAATACCCAGAAATTATGGATGTTAATGTTAATTGCTATTTGACTATGATTTTTTATTCTTTATTTTACTATGAATTTTTATCTTACTTTATTACTTTGCTTGTTTTAAATGTCTTCTATTTGTCCTTTTATTTTTTTCTTTGGTCAATGGCTGTAATAAAGATTGACAATTAAAATAAATGCATGCATAATTATTCACACCAAAAACATGCACGTGTCCAGAACCTGTATGTACTTACAGCATGTCTAAATAGGGCCATAGAAACCTTAACCATTCTCTCCCTGCATCTCCCCCACACACCTAAGGGTTTCCATGGCAGAAGGCACTTAAAGTAAAGTGTGTCATCAAGTTGATTTCGACTCCTGGAGCCCACGGAGCCCTGTAGTTTTCTTTGGTAGAATACAGGAGGGGTTTACCATTGCCTCCTCCTGCACAGTGTGAGATGATGCCTTTCAGCATCTTCCTATATCACTGCTGCCCAATATAGTACCAGCAGGAATTTGAACTGGCAACCTTCTGCTTGTTAGTCAAGCATTTCCCCACTGTGCCACTTAAGGTGGCTTATATGGCACTTAGCTCCTTGATTTAGAGGATAAGCACTGGTGCCCGCTGCCTCAGCTCTTAAAGGCACAGGCCTTATTTTGACCTATCTTTCTCCCACTGCTCGATGCGAGGGCATAATAGCAACAGTTCCTCCGAGCATCTGTAAAGTGCACTTTTCTCACATCCTGTCCACCCACCCAGCATTTGATGGAAAGAGTTCTAGGTCAATGGGGCTTCCAGGGACAAAGGCACAGTTTTAGAAACCCCACAGCAATTTCCAACAAGAAGCCATTTCTGTTGTCTGCCTGAGGCTTGGGGACGCGCTCCCTGCAGAAACAAGAGCCTCCCCATCTTTGACAGCTCTCAGAAAGATCGCAAAGACAGATCTGTCCATCCAAACTTTTAAATAGATGATGTGTACAACTGTGGTTATTTTGAAACTGTTTTTCATGTTTTAATTCTTGTTATAAGTGATCTTATCTTTGTTGTAAACTGCCCAAAGCTGAAAGCTTGGAGTGATATACAAACATTCTAAACAACAACATGGACAAAATAAGTATGGAACATAGGAACATCTAGCTCAGTACTGTCTACACAGACTGTCAGCAGCTCCTCCAAGGTTGCAGGCTGGAGTCTCTCTCCGCTCCGTCTTGGAGATGGCAGGGAGGGAACTGGGAACCCTCTGCATGCAGGATGCTCTTCCCACAGCAGCCCCAATCTCTCTCACATGTCGTCCCCCATTCAAATGCAACCAGGACAGACTCTGTTCATGGCTGCTACTACAAGACCCATCTTGAGTGCCGCAGCAGGGAAATGCTTGACTCACAAGCAGAAAGTTGCTGGTTCGAAACCTTGCTGGTATGTTTCCCAGACTATGGGAAACTCCTTTATTGGGCAGTAGCAATATAGGAAGATGCTGAAAGGCATCATCTCACACTGAGAGGGGGGGGCAATGGTAAACCCCTCCTGTATTCTACCAAAGACAACCACAGGACTCTGTGGGCACCAGGAGGAGCTGAAATCGACTTGACAGGCACACTTTACATTACCACAAGGCTAGCTTTCCTCCAGCTTCCAGAGAAAACTGTCAAGTAGGGAGAGCACCCCACCCCCCCACACACACCGCTGAAGATGGCTTTGCTTCTTCCTCGCCCAGTCCCTTGTCCACTGTGGGGCTCGCAGCCTTACCGTTCACGGCCAACATCAGGAAGAGGAGGAGCGGCAGCAGCAGCCGCGGGGCCGCCGCGCAGAGCTCTCGAGAACACACGCTGCTCATGTTGGGCTTCGTGGGCTGAAGCGCGCTGGGAGCTCCTACATCCCTTGGCGGGTCTTTTATCCCTCCTCCGAGCCCAGCCAGCAGCCCCTGGGCCAGCCCGTCCAGGAAGGACGCGCCACTGCCGAGGGCAGAATTGATGCATTGCCAGGCAAGTTGGGCGAGGCCAGTTCAGACTGCTGCTGGCCTGGGGCGCTTGACCGGAAAGTCGGCTTCAGGTGCAGACATTCCTGGCAGGATACACTTCTTGTCTCCAAAAACAGATGCGCCCCCCGCCCTGCTGCCCCTGCAGACGTTTTATAAAGGTGTGCAAGGAAGACAGAGAGATCACGTGCAGAAAGGAGGGTTTCTTCTAAGCGTTTGTGTCCCAGCTGCACAGCCCCCACGCCCCCCCTTCGCCTCATCCCCACTCTGCGAGTACCTCCCACTCTTTTTCTAACTGAAAAAGAAAGAGAGAAAACATGACATAGGGCAGGGAAAATGAGAACGAACAGAGCCCTGATGATAAAAGGGAGGAGGAAAGGAAGTATAGGAAAATAACCGCCCTGAGCCGAATTTGGTAGGGCGGTATCAAAATAAAATAAATAAATAATAAAATAAGGTAAAGTGTGCTGCCGAGTTGCTGCCGAATCCTGGCAACCACAGAGCCCTGTGGTGGTCTTTTGGTAGAATACAGAAGGGGTTTAGCATTGCCTCCTCCCACACAGTTTGAGATGATGCAGTATCTTCCTATATTGCTGCTTCCCCAGGGATTTGAACTGGCCACCTCAGGCTTACTAATCAAGTCATTTCCCTGCTGCACCATTAGGTGGCTTAGGAAAATAAGAGAAGAATAGGGATGTGCACGGAGGACGGAGACGCGGTCCGGCACTGGGTGTGTGTGTGTCGAGCTTTAAGTGCGGGGTGTAGTACTTACCTCTCTCGCCGCTCTTCCCCCTCCAGCTCTCCACTCCTGTGCAAAGTTTTAGGGGTGGCAGCGTTCCTCCCTGTAGGCCAGCATGGTGTAGTGGTTAGAGTGCTGGACTAGGACTGCGGAGACCCGAGTTCAAATGTCCATTCAGCCATGAGACTGGCTGGGTGACTGTGGGCCAGCCACTTCTCTCTCAGCCTAACCTACTTCACAGGGGTGTTGTGAGGAGCAACCTAAGTATGTAGTACACCGCTCTGGGCTCCTTGGAGGAAGAGCGGGATATAAAATATATATATATAAAAGTCACCCAGCACCACATTCTTGACCCTTTCCCAAGAAAGCACTCAAAAGTAGTGCCTCCAATCCCCATACTCAAGAGGCGTTCTAGAAGGATACCATAGTTGATGGTTTTGGATACCACTGAAAGGTTCAGCAGAACCAGCAGGGACGCACTCCCCCTGTCAGGCTCCCGGCGCAGGTCATCCTCTAGTGCGACCAAGGCAGTTTCAGTCCCATATCCAGGACGGAAGCCAGATCGAAAGGGATCTAGATAATCCATATCATCCAAGATCCTCTGCAGTTGAGATGCCACTACACGCTCTATCACCTTTCCCCAAAAGGGGAGGTAATTGTTCACAT
Source organism: Hemicordylus capensis (assembly GCF_027244095.1). Classification (NCBI taxonomy): domain Eukaryota; kingdom Metazoa; phylum Chordata; class Lepidosauria; order Squamata; family Cordylidae; genus Hemicordylus; species Hemicordylus capensis. The sequence continues at coordinate 33,904,826 of NC_069662.1, read as the reverse complement.
TGGAGGGATGAAGTGAAGGCTTTTTTAATAGTGGCCTCACCACCGCATTCTTGAGGCATAATGGCATCCTGCCCTCCTGTAATGAAGCATTTATTTTAGCCCCCATCCACCTGCCTGTACCTTCCCTTGCAGATTTTATTAGCTATGAAGGGCAAGGGTCTAGAGTGCATGACCTTGCCCGCACACTGCTCAGGATCTTATCTATATCTTCAGGTTGTACCGACTGAAAAAAAATCCAGCACAACAGGACCAGACGGTACCCAAGGCACGTCTGCTGGAACTGCCACAAACCTGTTGTCCAAATTTGCTTTGATGTGAGTGACTTCATCTGCAACTGTGGCATGCAAACTGGTCACAGCAGGCAATAGATGGTTCATTCTCCATTACACATGGGGATGTGTGAAGCAATAACTTTACTACACGATAAAGCTCTGCTGGCCTGCACTGAGCAGATGAAATGGACACGGAAAAAATACGTTTCTTCACTGCAAAAATTGGTTCTAGCCCGTGTTTGATAGGATTTGTCATGAGTCTTCCACCAGTGTCGTTCCAGCCGTTGTCCGAGTTGTTTCATTGCCCTAAGCTCTTCAGGAAATCAAGGAGCAGAACGGGCTCCACCAAGCCAGAGAGGGTGTTTAGGAGCAGCTGTGTCAGTAGCCTGGACTGTCTCCACGTTCTAGAGATTCACCAGGGCCTCTCCAGAGTCACCAGCTCTGGACACTGGAAACTTCCCGAGGGCTGTCTGGAAACTAAACAGATCCATAAGCCTCCGGGGTGGACCATTCTAATTGGTCCAGCACCCCTGCAGAGGGTAGACAAAGCAGTCAAACTAAACCCCACCAGATAATGATCTGTCCATGGCAAGAGAGAGATTTCCAACTCCCCCACCTCCAGATCCTTTATTCCCTGAATCAAAACCAGATCCAAAGTATGCTCTGCCACGTGGGTCAGGCCCGATACCAATTGAGATAGGCCCATGGTTGCCATGGAGGCCATGAAGTTCTGAGTGGTCCCTACTAGGGGGGCCTCAGCATGGACATTGAAGTCCCCCAAGACCATAAGTTTGGGGGAACCCAATGCTAACTTCGCGACCTCCCCTGCCAGCTCAGGTAGAGAGATTGAAGTGCAGTGCAGAGGAGTGTTTGGTGCATCACCAGAATCCCCAGCCTATCTCGGAGGCCCACCCTCAAGGACAAAGACTTGAAACCTGGAGATTGCCTAACTGGGCACCTGGAAAGGGGAAAGGTCTCCTGATCAAAGACTGCTAAGTCCCCTCTGCAACCCTCTGCTGCAAGATGAGGAAGCCTGGAGGACAAAGCTGAGAGAGACCAATCCCACCCAGCCCATGCAACCAGGTCTCCATCACACATAGCAAGTGTGCTTATGCACAATCAAATCATGGCTGAGAGATGTTTTACCATTTCCTGACCTGGCATTCAGTAGCAGCACCTTAATCCTTGAGAGAGTGTCCCCAGAGCTCCCTGGGGATGCAGGATTGGGTGAAGAGCCAGAAAAAGGAACAGACTTCAGTTGTCTGGACCGCTTTCCTCTGTAAAGTCCTGCCCCACTGCCGTATGTGACTCTGGGCCAGTCATGCATCTCTCAGCCTAACCTACCTCACAGGGTTGTTGTTAGGATAAACATAACCATGTACCATGTCTGGGCTCTTTGGAGAAAGAACAGGACACACATTTAATTAATTAATTAATTAATTAATTAATTTCTCCCTCTGCCTGATGGGCCAGAGTACAGCCATTTTGCCCCTTTTGTATGTGAAGTCACTAAGCTAAAGTGCTAACATGGCTGTCAGCTAAGCCTGCATAGCTTCTAGCTGGCCAATTAACCATTAGGTGCATGAATCACCTCTGTTCCCATGAGAAAGAAGGAAGAAAATGGTTCTCTGCTCCTTGTTCCTTAAATGCAAGAGATAACAGTATGAGGGAAAAGGTTAGGCTAAAAGCTCGGAGGGATAGTGTATCCTGAAGAATGTTTGCCTACATTTATCTAAGTGCTTCAAGACTAGCAGAAAGGGAGGGGGACAAACAGAATAAGATGAAGCTGAAACTTTGTGTAGCTTCTCCTATATAACGCTGATGCTGAATTTTCTGGATGTGCTTTTTGCTTTGGAAATCATTCCCTTTAGCACCATTTATTCTGCAGAATAAAAGCTGATTTCTAGATCTCCACCATTGGTGTGTTTTATTGGCTCAACGCACACCAGGCAAGAACCCAGTTCTTGGACAACATGCCCTCTACCTGAGAAATCACTGCGCTCAGACCCTCCCCAGTCTTCCACTCTCCTGGACACATTATTTATCCCAACACTCTCAGTTCCTATGTGTCCTCAGCACCAAGACCAAATTTCCTTGGTCATGCATAAAACCACAGCCACACAGCAAGCAATGAAGTAGGCTAGGCTGAGAGAGAAGTGACTGGCTGAAGGGGGATTTGAACTCGGGTCTCCCCGGTCCTAGTCCAGCACTCTAACCACTACACCACTCTGGCTCTCTTGAGAATGAGCAAGCACCAGAGCAGGTGCAGGATCTGAACCTATGAGCACCCTGTGAAAAGCTTTTTGTCACTTGATTTCAGGGCTCCTGCCAGGTCAGAAGCAATGCCTCACACCCAGCAGCTGCCCTGAAGAAAACCCAGAGCTCAAGGTGCCTCTACAATCTTACAGATGCTCCCAAGCACCTCATGTGTTTCCTGCTATCCGCCATCATCTTAGCAGCTCTTTGTTGTAGCCGCTGCTAAGCAAAGAGCTCCTTTGGGATGGTCCTCCACCTCTAATCTTCTCCCTGACCTCCTTGCAAGGCTCAGATCAGCTGCCTTCCTGTCCTCACACTCCTTGCAAAGCGTACGATGAGAGAAGAAGCTGCTGGCAACCTTTCAGGGATCAGTTTTGAAAGGGGGCTGGCCCTCCCCAGGGCATGGAGCACACCCCGGTATTTAAATTAACTGTAATCTTTATCAGGAAACTGATAAAGGCTCCAATCCAGAAATCACACATTGTGGGGTCATGCTCACAAAGATATTGTAATGACAATAATTGAAGTACTAGGATTAGCTAAAACAGATAACGTAAGTAAAGAAGGAGTCAAGTTATTACAATATCCATGGCATGGTCAACTTGCAATATGCTCTGCCAAGTTTATTTGTTTTTCTGAAGAAGCCATAGAGAGGGGCCAATAAGTATCAGGAGGCGGAAGATCCCAATTGCCCCCTGCCATTGTCCCAAGAACAATCACTGGCTGACATAGAGCAAGGATGCATGGGTGCATCTATCTATCTATCTATCTATCTAATTTGTACCCCGCCCCAAACCTTTGTCTCTGGGTGGTTAACAATAGCATAAAACAAGTTAAACTCATAATCAAAAACTTAAAACAATTTAACAATTTAAAAACCAACCACAGATTAAAACCTAAAAATTTTAAAGAGCTGACAAAGCTTGGGCGAAGAGGTGGGTTTTCAAATGCTTTTAAAAAATTGTCAGAGATGGGGAAGATCGTATCTCAGTATGGAGCACATTCCACAGTCTCGGGGCAGTAACCGAGAAGGCCCGTCCCTGTGGGGCCACCAGCCGAATGGGATCATGGGCTTCCATCATGGGATTCAAGTGGCATTCCAAAGGTTCCCAGTTGATGTCCCATCCAGACACTGATCAGAACTGCTTAGGTTCAGCAAGATGGCTATATCCTGTGCTCTAAGACTGTGCTCTGAGAAAACATACAGATTGCAAGCAAGAGAAATGGGGGAGGGGCTGGGGCTGGGCCACACCAACTATGAGGAACACTACATTTTTACAGTTCAAAGGGAAGCCAGGAAGAGCTAGTCAAATGTTGGTCAGGTTATTGGGAAATTGCCACCGCTGGAATCACAGGCATCCATAGTCTTCACCTCTTTGGTTCGAGTCACCTAGAAAAAAAGGAGGAAAATGGAGTATTCTGAATGACATCTGATGAGCAGGATCAGTGAAACCAGAAGCCCTAAGGACTAGAAAAAGGGAACGACTCTTCTATTTGTTATTATGAAGCAGGCTTCCATCATTTACATGTACTTCATCATTTACATGTGTATCTTCTTCTGGAGCTCTCCTGTAAGATCAGATGCAGAACTGCCTCCACAAGCTGAAAATCTGTGACCCATCACAACACGGCTGTCTGACACTGTCAAATCATCCTTCAGCACCATGCCACAAAGCCCACACATCAAATTCTATGTATCTAAGAAGACAGGTTTCCCCTACACATCAACCCCAAACAGACCATCCAACATGAGCTGAACACAGCTGAGAATGGGAGATGCAGCCAGCCCACCTGAGTTTACGTCTGACTGGCTGGAGGGGTGAGTGTGAGAGGAGAGTTCCTCTTCCCTGGGGGGAAAATGTTTCTGATCTCTGGGAAGAGGGCCGGCATCTGTCTCCCCAAGTTTTCTAAGATGACGGCCAGGGTGATTTCATTACCCTTGTTGAGCATTGTTTGTTTTCATCAAGACTTCCAGACGCTTTGTCCGGAGACAATCTTCCTGTGAAGGAGTTAGGGGGTTATTGGATAGCATTTTTCCTGCCAGAAAGCTTACCTCCTGCAGAGATGTGTGGATTTGGGTTCCTTGTACAACTTTGCAGATGCAGTGGGGTTGTACATCCTGCAGTGTGTGCCTGATTGGTTAACATGAAATCCATGAAGAGCCAAATAACCAGCTGATAGTTCATAAGGAAGGTTCCAACGATGAAAAACATGCTACTGCAATTCACATTTGTAAAGGGTTCATCCTTGAGGTGTTATTTAACCCCAAACTGTTTGTAGGCATATTTGAATAGAGTGTTTTTTCTACTAGGAATTTAGGAGCGATCCAGCTAAGCCAGTGTGGTGTAGTGGTTAGAGTGCTGGACTAGGACCAGGGAGACCGGAGTTCAAATCTCCATTCAGCCATGATACTAGCTGGGTGACTCTGGGCCAGTCACTTCTCTCTCAGCCTAACCTACTTCATAGGGTTGTTGTGACAGAAGAAACTCAAGTATGTAGTACATTGCTCTGGGCTCCTTGGAGGAAGAGCGGGATATAAATGTTAAATAAATAAATAAATAAATAGATCTTGGGTGTTCAGGTTCAATGCTTTCCCCCCTGACAGGAAATGGAAAGAAGAGATTCTGGTCTAAGCATCCATGGACATAGAAAGGTCATTCTCACAAGCAGCCTTTCTTGGGTAGGTGAGAGTTAACCAGGGCACAGAGGCTCATCTGGATCCTTGGAACCCTCATACACCCTCCGCCTGTCAAAACCAGTATTTTCCTGTTTCCCCATGTAGGAGAATCCCACAGCCTTCCCTGTACTTATGCCTGCTCCAGTCTACACTTCAAAGCACTGACCAGGTCTGTCTGCATCTTCTTCAGCATTTTTTCCTACCTGAGGGGTTGCAGTATGTCCATTTTGGATCCACATCATAGTT